>NC_141700.1:649977901-650352901 GCF_964263255.1 Lissotriton vulgaris | reverse complement strand
CCAGAGTTGCCGAGTGTGATCGCTGATCAGAGTGGGCACCGAGGCGAGAGAATTATCGAGTCCGCTGACCCTGGTCCAGAAACCTGCCGCGCGGGGAATCGAACCCTGGTCCCGGGCCATCCTCTGCTCTCGGGTCTGCCGCCTCTAACCAGTGAGCCACACTACCTCACTGTTCTTGTACTTCCTAAAGCTAATAATGGCTCCAGTGGATTCATGTTCAGTGCAATTCAAGGATGGAGTTGCTACCATTCAAGTGAACATAACTAGAGCTTGGACTGTAATTCTGAAGTTTTCTTAACAGTCTTTTTTATGTGCTTAGAATGGTGTACTGGATTATATTCTGAACAGAACCTCTGATGAAGTGTGGAATGCTCTGTGGAGCAAAAATGAATGCTGGAGGAGCAGCTGTTAAGAACTACCTTCCATGTGCCTAATGCTAAATAAACATTGAAAGTTATAAGTTGTCTAGCACAGTATTTTACGCAACAAATTGGTGACAAGGATCTACAAGGAATTGGCCAGATTTTAATAAGAAGAAGGTATCCTGCATCTTTGGGATTCTCTCAACTGCATTGTGTTGGTACTGTGGAGGGAGAACGACCATTACAACGCGGTCGTTACACTGCGATAGCTTTACAACGCAGTCATTACAACGCAAATCTTTACAACGAGTTGCGCTGGAGGGCGCTCTAAACTGAGGAATAGTATGATTTACTATTCCAACATCTTCCCTACTGTTACGTAGGCTGGGGTTGGAATAGTAAATCATACTATTCCTAAGTCCAGCGCCCTCCAGCGTTGTAACGACTTGCGTTGTAAAGAACGCAATGTAAAAAACCGCGTTGTGAATGTATGTAATGTAACATCATACATTCACTGTGGAGACCATGTTATTTGCACTTTCAGCATAACATTAGTGAACCGATGTATAAGGAGGAGTGGCACATACCGCAACCTCAGCAAACAGCATTTGCAGCGGTGGAGTGTAATTACCTAAATTAGGCATCCTTTCAGTTGGTGCAGCCGTTGGATGTTTGCCTTTGAAAGCCTTGACTTGTGCACCTTTTGGTACATCTGCCTTTGGGTTTAGTGATTGTGCACCAATGGACAACACACACATGGCAATACACCCATCAGCATGTCTATGCTTAGAGTCAGGCTGTGTGACCTGCCATGACCACCATCTTTGTGGTGAATCAGTTGAGAAGTCTTTCAGCGCAGCATACTTCAAGACCAGTACGCATACTTCACATTGCACTTCAAGGTCAGTGCGCATTCTAAAGAATTGGTGTAGTGGAAGTACTTTTCTCAGGTACTTTTCATCGGAGTGTGGAAATCCACGCTAATTTTTGTTCCTGCAATTTAGGTGCGGTCTAATCGGGATTTTGAAGTTGTGTCTGGAATTGAACAGGATACATTGAATCCTGTGTGTTACTGTTGATTTCTGGAACTTGTGGATATAGTAAGCATTCTAGGTGCATTTTTGAATCAGCCAACTACATGTCTTTTGACAGGATCAGAGCCTTCTATAAAATAGATAGAATGGAAGGACTATTTTGTGAACTGTATTGAGGCGATAGATGAAGCCAAAGATATGTCTGTAGAACAAAAGAAGAGAGTTTCTTTACCCTCATTTGGGCCTCATTGATAAAAAACGTACAAACAACCGGCCAAAGACAACTATAGTTTGTGGTATTAATGTTTGTGATGCAGCAATAAAATATCTTGATACATATGTTGCACTAAATGTTTGCATTGGCATAACAAGATATGCATTCTTTCAGTGGAATCAAGGGAAGAATGAACCTGGGGATGATGTTGTGGTGGATTTAAAGAAGCTTGTCCTCGATTGTAAATTTGGTGCATTGCATGATGGTTTTAGTAAGAGACCAGTTAGTCAAGCACTCAACCAATCCGACCATCCAAGAACGTTGTAGGGGTAGTGGGGATTCCCCACTTAATGGTGTTTTCCTGAGAGTCCAGAAGGTTAAAATGTCTGTCAGGTGTACAAATGTTCTGACACAGAGTGATAAAGAATCTGACACTGTGAACACGTTGACAAATCTTCTTAAAGATAGAAACTGTGAATGAAGTGAAGAAAGTTAGCAATGTAATGGATTTTATTGACATCTTAGTCTTGAACATAAGTGACACCATTAAAAAAATCAAACCCGACTGTGATATGACAATTGGAGGTGTTCAGGTCAAAATTGACACTGATTCACCTTACACTATTGTGAATGAGGGGTGTGGAGAGTTTGTCAACAAAATTGGTACACACCTTTTGGAAACCGGCTTCAGACTGAAAAATACAGTGAAGAGAAAATAGACATGCTAGGGTTTTCATGGTGACTTTTCAGTTTAAAAACAGAAGCATAAGAGGGTTTTTGAACTCTATGTAGCAAAAAAGAGGCTTTCTGTTTTGGGTTGGTTCGATCAAGGGCATTTACATATCATCGTTGATCCCAACAGTAAAGAAAATGTCTTGGTTGTGGACTAAGGTATAGACGTTGGAGCAGTTATGCTAAAACATTTCCAAGTGTTTCCAGTAAGACCCTGAAAAAACGGCAATGGTTTGAAGTTAAAATTGTCCTTAAGGACAATGCACCTCTGAAAGATCACAAGTTAAGGGAAGTTCCAATGATGGTATGGAAGGAGGTATCTAAAGAGTTAGAAAAATCGGCTGCAGCTGATTTAATCGAACCAGTTGAGTGCTCAAAATTAATTTATTCTTTAGTGGTGGCAAAGTGAAACAATGGAAAGATCCGGTTATATGTGGCTTTGCGCCACTTGAATAACAACATTGTGATAGATAATTTTTACTTACCCAAGATCAATGAAATGGTGATGTATCTCAAGGGTTTTAAATGGTGATCCACCATAGATCTATTATCTACGTACCTGCAAATCTGATTTTCATCAGACTCCAGGAAATTTAATTTATAACACCTTTTTTGTGTTTCTAATTGAAAAGAATGTCTTTCAGCTTAGAGTGTCGTATTCCAAAGACACATACATAACCAGTTTGGTAAAGGACAAACAGGTAGATGCATCAAGCATTTTTGCGAGCGCAAACGGTGGGAATCGCAAAATTCGGCCATTTGCGCCCGCAAAACTGGCATTTGAGATCCATCAAGGGTTCATGCACTCGCAATTTAAGAATTCGCAAATAATTGCGAGTTCTCAAATTGCGATTGGATTTAAGGATTCGTAATTTGTGATTCCTTAAATGCAATGCATGAACCATTCCAAGATTAAGAATTCGCAATCTGGGGTTGCTATTTACCGCAAATCCAAACTACGTGGTAAATAGCAAAAACTTAGAAAAATGCACTTTAGTGCATTTTTCTAAGTTGTATATTACACACACACATGTTCTTGGGACATGTGTGTGCGCAATACCAGTGAACATTACCATTTCAGGGGTGCAACAGGGTGTCCTTTGGACACCCTGGCACCCTTGAAATTGCGGCACATTTGCGATTCGCTAATTGCTAATCCCAAATACGGAATGGCTTTCCCATTAAAGGCCCATAGGAATGAATGGGAAAGCCATTCCTTATTTGCGATTAGCAATTAGCGAATCGCAAATAAGGAATCAGTAGGAATCGCGAATAACATTGCGATTCCTACATGCATCCCGTTTTGCGAGTCTTTAATAGCAATTCCTTAAAATTCGCTATTAAGGACTCGCAAAACATAACTTTGATGCATCTGGGGGTAAGAGTAGTATTTTTCGAAAATGACATCCTAGTTTTTAGAGAAAATAAAAAGATCAATGATGTCAGGTTGCAAAACGATTTGAGGATTCTTGGGAAAAGTGCTTTAACTGTTGAATTTTCAAAGTGCACATTTGTTGAAAATAACGTAATGTATTTGAGGTATGTAATCAGTGAGGAGTGTGTGAAACCTAAACCATCTCTGGTTGGTGCAATTGAATGATCTTTTGCACCTAGTAATAAGGAGGAGGTTAGATCATTCTCAGGCTTGCAGAGTACTACGCAAAATTTATTCCCAGGTTTGAGAAAAAACTAAAACATCAGACTATTGATAAAACAAAGTATAAATGGTCATCGCAATGTGAAGACGATTTTCGCAAGATCAAATTTGACGTTGCAAATGTGACTGCCTTGGGTAGTTTTGACCTGGAAATGGACAATTACATTACAACGCACACCAGTAATAAAGGCATTGGGGCAGTTTTGACACATAATAACCATGCATAGTAGTCTGTAATTTCTTTTACTTCTAGATCCCTGTCACCAGCAAAAGGGAAGTACCCAATTATCAAAAAGGAGGCTTTGGCATGTGCATTGGATTAGAATCATTTAAGAGCCTTCATATGGGGCAAGCCTTTGAACATTCAATGTGATCACAAACTATGGGTGAAACTGCCAACATCTGAAGGAACTGATAATGCTTCTGCAACAATTGCAGATTGCAAATGTGCATGTGGGGCTATATTTATCAGATCGTATATGTGCCAGGAAGGGATAATGTTCTAGCTGACTGTTTGTCTCATATGGCAGCTCAATTAGAGGACTGTGAGGCTGATGTTTGGAACAATTTCCAGATGGTGTTAGTGCAAAATTTTAGTACACGGGCAATTAAGAAAAAAGAGTGGAGTTTAAAGTACAGAAAATGATGGTGTTTAACAAAAAGTATCCACATTTATTTATAGCTCTTGGCCAAAAAAGAACACCTCCATTCTGAGTTGAGGCCAATCTGGGAAGTCAAGTCTGAACTCTCAGTGAAAAGTGATTGCATTTTAAAGGGTGATAGGGTTATTCTTCTGGTTGGGCTGCATGGAGTAATTATTGCTAAGTGTCATTAAGGTCATTGTGAGGTGTCGAGGATGGAATTTGGTGTGAAAAAGTTGTTGTGGTGGCCAGGCATTGGTTTAGCTGTGGAAGGGTTTGTTAGGGAATGATCTGATTGTTCCTTTGCTGACAAATCTCTTTGCACTTTGAAACCACCCTTGAGTGATTGTTGAATTATCAATCTACCTTGGGAATCTGTAGCCATTGATTTTGTTGGACTGGTTTGTAAATCACATAGGTATGTGATTGTACTTATAGAGCTTTTCACAAGATGGCCAGTGCTGGATATTGCGGACAAGTCAGTATAAAGCAATGGGGTGACTCAGTTATAAGCAGATTCTGGGGATAAGTACATTAAACGAACAGTGGTTCTGCCACCCAGCAGCTTATAAAAAGCGTCCAACGCAGCTTATAAAAAGCGTCCAACTTATTTACTCAATTTGTCCCTCTTCTCGGATGAGACTAACATTTAATGCAAGAAATCAAAATAACACCCAAAAAACAGAAACTCATGTACTTCTGAATTATTATGTGATTTATAACCAATTTGGTGAAAACTTTGCACTCAAAGCATTGAGAACAGGACATATATATATATATATATCTATATATATATATATATATATATATATAGATATATATTACCTACTGGCGGTCGCCAGTAGGTATATATAGTTAGGATTTTTTCTCTATGGGATTTTTGAAAATTCTATGTCTAATAACTTTGGCGTTTGTGGACGGAATTGGCTGAAATTTTCAGGAAAATGGAACATTTTGTTTCTGAGCAGCCCCTGACAATTTGGGGGGGTTTCATCAAGGGGGGGCCGAGAAAAAAGGGGGGTCCCAAAACACGTTTTTCCCATGTTAATTTCCATAGGGCGGTTGGCCTCACTTTTAGCTCGAACGGCTGAATGGATTTGCACGAAACTTGGCAAAATTGTAGGGACTGTTAGCCCGATGTGCCTTTGCTAGGTCTCAATATATGTGCTCCAGTGGATTTTGAGTAATTTAGGTTCAAAAAAAGATATATATCTGGGCGGAGCCTAACCACACATCCTATCTGATTGGCTGTCAGCACTTCATCCAAGAAGTGTTGGCAGCCATCTTGGGACCAATATACATGATAGCACCTCATTAAAAAGCATTGTAGTTAATAGAGGGTTTTAGGACTTTAGTTACATTATAAATCATTTGTTGATGGTACCATACTCGTTTTAGGAATTGTGGTGGGTTCTAAGGTGATTTTACCATGTGAAAAAACCTTCTGCTGTGATATCATGAATATTGTTTGAAAGAAAACTAATATCTCATGATTTTCCCACAGTGGTTTGGAAGGGGATCTATAAGCTAAACTGAAAGCATGTTTTCTGTAAATTCACATTATCTTTCTCAGTCATGTGAAAATGAAGTCTGACATTCTCAGTAAAACATGTACATCCAACAAGGACAGAGACTGTCAGTTGATTCTTTTGTGTTCTACTGCAGCCTCCTAGAGTGTTCTAAAGAACAACTAGAGCGCTAACAGTCCTACTTATTACAAAGGTATGGCACACCTGAAGCCATCTTGATTGGAATAAAGTGGTAACTCTTAAAACATTTAATTTAAAAAGAAACAACATGAGGGGGTATATTTTGCCATAGAAAGTATGATTAGTGCTGCAGAATGAAAAATTAGGGCACATTTTGAGTGACTTCTCAAATCCTTTTCTATTTCATTAAAACATTCTGACATGCAGTCTCCCAAAATGGCCACCAGAGACAAAAGAGCCCAAATGTAGCCCAAATATCACCCAGATGTAGCCCAAGTATAGCCCAATGACAGAATGTCCCAGAGTGTTCTAAAGAACAACTAGAGCGCTAACAGTCCTACTTATTACAAAGGTATGGCACACCTGAAGCCATCTTGATTGGAATAAAGTGGTAACTCTTAAAACATTTAATTTAAAAAGAAACAACATGAGGGGGTATATTTTGCCATAGAAAGTATGATTAGTGCTGCAGAATGATACATTAGGGCACATTTTGAGTGACTTCTCAAATCCTTTTCTATTTCATTAAAACATTCTGACATGCAGTCTCCCAAAATGGCCACCAGAGACAAAAGAGCCCAAATGTAGCCCAAATATCACCCAGATGTAGCCCAAGTATAGCCCAATGACAGAATGTCCCAGAGTGTTCTAAAGAACAACTAGAGCGCTAACAGTCCTACTTATTACAAAGGTATAGCACACCTGGAGCCATCGTGATGGGAATAAAGTGGTAACTCTTAAAACATTTAATTTAAAAAGGAACAAAATGAGGGGGCATATTATGCAATAGAAGGTATTATTAGTGCTGCAGAAAGAAAAATTAGGGCACATTTTGAGTGACTTTTCAAATCCTCTTCTATTTCATTAAAAAATTCTGACATGCAGTCTCCCAAAATGGCCACCAGAGACAAAAGAGCCCAAATGTAGCCCAAATATCACCCAGATGTAGCCCAAGTATAGCCCAATGACAGAATGTCCCAGAGTGTTCTAAAGAACAACTAGAGCGCTAACAGTTCTACTTATTACAAAGGTATGGCACACCTGAAGCCATCTTGATTGGAATAAAGTGGTTACTCTTAAAACATTTAATTTAAAAAGGAACAAAATGAGGGGGTGTATTTTGCCATATGAATTATGATTAGTGCTGCAGAAAGAAAAATTAGGGCACATTTTGAGTGACTTCTCAAACCCTCTTCAATTTCATTAAAAAATTCTGACATACAGTCTCCCAAGATGGCCACCAGAGACAAAAGAGCCTAAATGTAGCCCAAATATCACCCAGATGTACCCCAAGTATAGCCCAATGACAGAATGTCCCAGAGTGTTCTAAAGAACAACTAGAGCGCTAACAGTCTTACTTATGACAAAAGTATGGCACACCAGAAGCCATCTTGATTGGAATGAAGTGGTAAGTCAGAAAACACTCAATATAAAAAGGAACAACATGAGGGGGTTAATTTTGCCATAGAAAGTATGATTAGTGCTTCAGAAAGAAAAATTAGGGATCATTTTGAGTGACTTCTCAAATCCTCTTCTATTTCATTAAAAAAATTCTGACATGCAGACTGAAACATGCACTTTGAATACCAGCAGCAGACGTCCCTGGTGAGCAGTAGCTTTACTACAGTGATCTAATGTGCAACTAGAGTGCTAACATTCAGAATTTATGGCAAATGTGTGACACATCTGAATGCCTTCTTGATGGAACCAAAGTAAACAAGCATTGAAAATGCAATAGATCTCGCCCTCGTTTAAGTTAAAGCCATTCTGTTTGTAATGAGGTGGCTTTTTAGGTTTGCTTTTATTAGTGTTTTTTCAACTTTCATGTAAATAACATTCATCTGTATGCATATAAGTATATGTATGCATGCATTTATGTTTGTATTTATATAGATATACAGATGATATATGTTTATATATGTATGTATATATATATATTCACTGAAAAAACCATAGGCTATAGACCATATATAGTTAGGAATTAGCATTTACAAAACCTTGAAAATTCACTGAAAAAACCATAGGTTATAGACCATATATAGTTAGGAATTAGCATTTACAAAACCTTGAAAATTCACTGAAAAAACCATAGGTTATAGACCATATATAGTTAGGAATTAGCATTTACAAAACCTTGAAAATTCACTGAAAAAACCATAGGTTATAGACCATATATAGTTAGGAATTCGCATTTACAAAACCTTATTTTACTCACACAAAACCATTGAAATTCCATATATAGTTAGTTGCACTAACTATATATCGCGCACCCGCAATCCACTGCTGATGATGTCACATATTACATCATTCATGACATGGTCAGTGACATCACTGATGACATCACTGATGACATCTCAAATGACATCACTGATGACATCTCAAATGACATCACTGATGACATCACTGATGACATCTCATTTGACATTACTGATCACATCACTGATGATATCATTCATGTGATAATACGATGAACCTCTTCAGACTCTAATATAACCTTAGATACAATCAGTGTAAACAGACACTCACAGACTGTCACTCATCCATGGAGTTACTCACACACCTAGTCAGTCATGCAAAGAATCAATCACACCTCCATTTCCTCAACTATACAGTTATACAAACTTTACTTATTCAAACATATACTAACACATATTTACTCTCTTATACAATCCCTGATACAAGTTCACAATGATCCATACAGCCACTCACACATTCACTGGCTCTTATGCACAGTTATTTATATATGTCAACTCTCACATGTACTGTGTTTTACATATGTACTTACTTTGACATGTAGCACTGAGATATCCATTCACTCACCAATACACTCATGCACACAGTCAACCGCCCATACAGCTGTTTCCACATGCACTTTTGAAACCATACATCTAGTGAATCAACTGCTCACACATCTATGCACAGTCATACACCTCCCAGCCACCCACACACACACTCAGTCTCCCATACAAATACTTGGGCAACCAATCAATAACCCATATAGTTACTCATATAGCTACTTATCAACACATGCAACAGTTTACAGAACAACAGACATAATGATGCACAAATTAAGACAGTTTAGTCACTAACCCATGCACTCAGTGAGACACATTTAATCACTCACTCATACAGTCAGTCATGCACCTACTAAATCCTTCATCCACACACTTATACATCCACTCATTCTTCAATATGTAAGACATATTTTAACTTTACAGAAACATACAGTCACTGGATGTTGTCATCAGTGATGTCATCAGTGATGTCATTTGAGATGTCATCAGTGATGTCATCGGTGATGTCACTGACCATGTCATGAATGATGTAATATGTGACATCATCAGCAGTGGATTGCGGGTGCGCGATATATAGTTAGTGCAACTAACTATATATGGAATTTCAATGGTTTTGTGTGAGTAAAATAAGGTTTTGTAAATGCGAATTCCTAACTATATATGGTCTATAACCTATGGTTTTTTCAGTGAATATATATATATATATATATATATATATAAAAATAAAAATGCCCAGCAGCTCAGAGAAGCACTCAACAGCGCATCCACAATCCGGTGTTCGTAGTCAACCTGCCTGCAGGAAACCATAAAAATGTTGTTGCCTGACACGTTTCAGGGTACAAACCCCTTTTTCAAAGGCTTTTTTCTTCTTCAAACAATGGCGCTGACACACTCTCTTATTTGCCAATGCTCATTTATTGGATACTGGCCCCCACGTGACATCATGGGCCCTGCTAAGTGCAGTGTGCACATCCAGCGCCATTGTTTGAAGAAGAAAAAAGCCTTTGAAAAATGGGTTCTGTACCCTGAAATGCGTCAGGCAACAACATTTTTATGGTTTCCTGCAGGCAGGTTGACTATGAACACCGGATGGTGGATGTGAGTGCTTCTCTGAGCTGCTGGGCATTTTGTTTTCATAATTACGCACGGCCGTCCTGCCGTGGGAGGAGCACCATCTCTAAACTACAGAGAGGCCCAGGTGGGAAACTTTTTCCAGTACCGCAATGCACAGCAAATCACGCAAAGCCAACTTACCTGCATGATTCTGGAATCTACTAAAGACATTGAAAATCTTCATAATGATGAACACTGTGGCGCCGATTTGCTGATGACACTGCATGTCCCAGAATGCACAGGATGTGCACACTGCACTTAGCAGGGCCCATGATGTCACGTGGGGGCCAGTATCCAATAAATGAGCATTGGCAAATAAGAGAGTGTGTCAGCGCCATTGTTTGAAGAAGAAAAAAACCTTTGAAAAAGGGGTTCTGTACCCTGAAACGTGTCAGGCAACAACATTTTTATGGTTTCCTGCAGGCAGGTTGACTACGAACACCGGATGGTGGATGCGCTGTTGAGTGCTTCTCTGAGCTGCTGGGCATTTTGTTATATATATATATATATATATATATATATATATATATATATATATATATATATATATATATATTACCTACTGGCGGTCGCCAGTAGGTATATATAGTTAGGATTTTTTCTCTATGGGATTTTTGAAAATTCTATGTCTAATAACTTTGGCGTTTGTGGACGGAATTGGCTGAAATTTTCAGGAAAATGGAACATTTTGTTTCTGAGCAGCCCCTGACAATTTGGGGGGGTTTCATCAAGGGGGGGCCGAGAAAAAAGGGGGGTCCCAAAACACGTTTTTCCCATGTTAATTTCCATAGGGCGGTTGGCCTCACTTTTAGCTCGAACGGCTGAATGGATTTGCACGAAACTTGGCAAAATTGTAGGGACTGTTAGCTCGATGTGCCTTTGCTAGGTCTCAATATATGTGCTCCAGTGGATTTTGAGTAATTTAGGTTCAAAAAAAGATATATATCTGGGCGGAGCCTAACCACACATCTTATCTGATTGGCTGTCAGCACTTCATCCAAGAAGTGTTGGCAGCCATCTTGGGACCAATATACATGATAGCACCTCATTAAAAAGCATTGTAGTTAATAGAGGGTTTTAGGACTTTAGTTACATTATAAATCATTTGTTGATGGTACCATACTCGTTTTAGGAATTGTGGTGGGTTCTAAGGTGATTTTACCATGTGAAAAAACCTTCTGCTGTGATATCATGAATATTGTTTGAAAGAAAACTAATATCTCATGATTTTCCCACAGTGGTTTGGAAGGGGATCTATAAGCTAAACTGAAAGCATGTTTTCTGTAAATTCACATTATCTTTCTCAGTCATGTGAAAATGAAGTCTGACATTCTCAGTAAAACATGTACATCCAACAAGGACAGAGACTGTCAGTTGATTCTTTTGTGTTCTACTGCAGCCTCCTAGAGTGTTCTAAAGAACAACTAGAGCGCTAACAGTCCTACTTATTACAAAGGTATGGCACACCTGAAGCCATCTTGATTGGAATAAAGTGGTAACTCTTAAAACATTTAATTTAAAAAGAAACAACATGAGGGGGTATATTTTGCCATAGAAAGTATGATTAGTGCTGCAGAATGAAAAATTAGGGCACATTTTGAGTGACTTCTCAAATCCTTTTCTATTTCATTAAAACATTCTGACATGCAGTCTCCCAAAATGGCCACCAGAGACAAAAGAGCCCAAATGTAGCCCAAATATCACCCAGATGTAGCCCAAGTATAGCCCAATGACAGAATGTCCCAGAGTGTTCTAAAGAACAACTAGAGCGCTAACAGTCCTACTTATTACAAAGGTATGGCACACCTGAAGCCATCTTGATTGGAATAAAGTGGTAACTCTTAAAACATTTAATTTAAAAAGAAACAACATGAGGGGGTATATTTTGCCATAGAAAGTATGATTAGTGCTGCAGAATGATACATTAGGGCACATTTTGAGTGACTTCTCAAATCCTTTTCTATTTCATTAAAACATTCTGACATGCAGTCTCCCAAAATGGCCACCAGAGACAAAAGAGCCCAAATGTAGCCCAAATATCACCCAGATGTAGCCCAAGTATAGCCCAATGACAGAATGTCCCAGAGTGTTCTAAAGAACAACTAGAGCGCTAACAGTCCTACTTATTACAAAGGTATAGCACACCTGGAGCCATCGTGATGGGAATAAAGTGGTAACTCTTAAAACATTTAATTTAAAAAGGAACAAAATGAGGGGGCATATTATGCAATAGAAGGTATTATTAGTGCTGCAGAAAGAAAAATTAGGGCACATTTTGAGTGACTTTTCAAATCCTCTTCTATTTCATTAAAAAATTCTGACATGCAGTCTCCCAAAATGGCCACCAGAGACAAAAGAGCCCAAATGTAGCCCAAATATCACCCAGATGTAGCCCAAGTATAGCCCAATGACAGAATGTCCCAGAGTGTTCTAAAGAACAACTAGAGCGCTAACAGTTCTACTTATTACAAAGGTATGGCACACCTGAAGCCATCTTGATTGGAATAAAGTGGTTACTCTTAAAACATTTAATTTAAAAAGGAACAAAATGAGGGGGTGTATTTTGCCATATGAATTATGATTAGTGCTGCAGAAAGAAAAATTAGGGCACATTTTGAGTGACTTCTCAAACCCTCTTCAATTTCATTAAAAAATTCTGACATACAGTCTCCCAAGATGGCCACCAGAGACAAAAGAGCCTAAATGTAGCCCAAATATCACCCAGATGTACCCCAAGTATAGCCCAATGACAGAATGTCCCAGAGTGTTCTAAAGAACAACTAGAGCGCTAACAGTCTTACTTATGACAAAAGTATGGCACACCAGAAGCCATCTTGATTGGAATGAAGTGGTAAGTCAGAAAACACTCAATATAAAAAGGAACAACATGAGGGGGTTAATTTTGCCATAGAAAGTATGATTAGTGCTTCAGAAAGAAAAATTAGGGATCATTTTGAGTGACTTCTCAAATCCTCTTCTATTTCATTAAAAAAATTCTGACATGCAGACTGAAACATGCACTTTGAATACCAGCAGCAGACGTCCCTGGTGAGCAGTAGCTTTACTACAGTGATCTAATGTGCAACTAGAGTGCTAACATTCAGAATTTATGGCAAATGTGTGACACATCTGAATGCCTTCTTGATGGAACCAAAGTAAACAAGCATTGAAAATGCAATAGATCTCGCCCTCGTTTAAGTTAAAGCCATTCTGTTTGTAATGAGGTGGCTTTTTAGGTTTGCTTTTATTAGTGTTTTTTCAACTTTCATGTAAATAACATTCATCTGTATGCATATAAGTATATGTATGCATGCATTTATGTTTGTATTTATATAGATATACAGATGATATATGTTTATATATGTATGTATATATATATATTCACTGAAAAAACCATAGGCTATAGACCATATATAGTTAGGAATTAGCATTTACAAAACCTTGAAAATTCACTGAAAAAACCATAGGTTATAGACCATATATAGTTAGGAATTAGCATTTACAAAACCTTGAAAATTCACTGAAAAAACCATAGGTTATAGACCATATATAGTTAGGAATTAGCATTTACAAAACCTTGAAAATTCACTGAAAAAACCATAGGTTATAGACCATATATAGTTAGGAATTCGCATTTACAAAACCTTATTTTACTCACACAAAACCATTGAAATTCCATATATAGTTAGTTGCACTAACTATATATCGCGCACCCGCAATCCACTGCTGATGATGTCACATATTACATCATTCATGACATGGTCAGTGACATCACTGATGACATCACTGATGACATCTCAAATGACATCACTGATGACATCTCAAATGACATCACTGATGACATCACTGATGACATCTCATTTGACATTACTGATCACATCACTGATGATATCATTCATGTGATAATACGATGAACCTCTTCAGACTCTAATATAACCTTAGATACAATCAGTGTAAACAGACACTCACAGACTGTCACTCATCCATGGAGTTACTCACACACCTAGTCAGTCATGCAAAGAATCAATCACACCTCCATTTCCTCAACTATACAGTTATACAAACTTTACTTATTCAAACATATACTAACACATATTTACTCTCTTATACAATCCCTGATACAAGTTCACAATGATCCATACAGCCACTCACACATTCACTGGCTCTTATGCACAGTTATTTATATATGTCAACTCTCACATGTACTGTGTTTTACATATGTACTTACTTTGACATGTAGCACTGAGATATCCATTCACTCACCAATACACTCATGCACACAGTCAACCGCCCATACAGCTGTTTCCACATGCACTTTTGAAACCATACATCTAGTGAATCAACTGCTCACACATCTATGCACAGTCATACACCTCCCAGCCACCCACACACACACTCAGTCTCCCATACAAATACTTGGGCAACCAATCAATAACCCATATAGTTACTCATATAGCTACTTATCAACACATGCAACAGTTTACAGAACAACAGACATAATGATGCACAAATTAAGACAGTTTAGTCACTAACCCATGCACTCAGTGAGACACATTTAATCACTCACTCATACAGTCAGTCATGCACCTACTAAATCCTTCATCCACACACTTATACATCCACTCATTCTTCAATATGTAAGACATATTTTAACTTTACAGAAACATACAGTCACTGGATGTTGTCATCAGTGATGTCATCAGTGATGTCATTTGAGATGTCATCAGTGATGTCATCGGTGATGTCACTGACCATGTCATGAATGATGTAATATGTGACATCATCAGCAGTGGATTGCGGGTGCGCGATATATAGTTAGTGCAACTAACTATATATGGAATTTCAATGGTTTTGTGTGAGTAAAATAAGGTTTTGTAAATGCGAATTCCTAACTATATATGGTCTATAACCTATGGTTTTTTCAGTGAATATATATATATATATACACACAGAGATATGATGTGTATTTACACTTATTGAAACATAACGTGAAGAGAAAATAAACCTATTTACATATCACAACACAATATATACATAACAAATGAACATATATTCAAGACAAAACATTTAGACACAGTGTGAGAAAAAATTTAAATCTGATTCAACCCGACTTGTAACCGATCTGGTTATACTCGATTGTTATGGGTGATCAAAAGCACTTGAAAGCATGCGTCGACATTTTGACCCCAGATAATATTGAGATAAAATGATTGTCAAAGGGGGGTCTTCCCCAGGACTATATGTAGAGGCTGTGTGTGGCCTTGAATTAAGATTCCATCTGGATATCAGAGTATAGGTACTGTCAGCCGCACAGCTTGAACAGACTATATATGATTGACCTGATTCAAAAAAGCACTCTTTGTCAGTTGGTTGTATTAAGGTTCAATGTCACAGCATGCCTGCAACTCTCTGGTGTCTGTCACTCGGGGTCTTCTGTATTTATTCAATGCTTCTCAAATGGGCACCCATTGCCGGACCAATCGTCTCCTTTCTGGAATTAATTTCCAGTGACACGAAGGGAAAGAAAACTCGTAGGGGATTGAGTGCGCTACTGGGGTGTAGGCGCATCCCTGTGGTGGGCACACTTATTCGGGTTCTATGTGTGGACGACACAATAGATTCCAAGAGATTTCAATGAAAAGTTCCAATTGTAAAGTTCTGGAGTTTATTGAAAGATTTTCATTTCATAATTTTCTTTTTCATTTCAACATGATCATCAAATAATCGATTCAATCAACATTAGGATGGCTCCGATGCATTTCGGACTAACCAAGTCCTTTGTCAAGGAGCACTGCAACAGAAGATACGAAAAAATAACCCGAATCAATAATATAGCATAACTAGCATGATTAATGTACATAGGTGTATTGGTGGTACAACCACATGCTGCCCTCTGTGATTTCAAAGTGAAGAAACGTAAGAATTCCGGGATGTGTTCAGGGTGATAAAAATAGGAGGTGAGGAAAATGGTGAACATGTTGGAAACAAAAAACGAGCGAAGGAGGGCTGGCTAAGTTGGATGGAAAGCGAAGAATCATGCTGGAGAAGGAAAGGAGCTGTTTGGAAAATGCGTGCGAGAACAACCCGTGAGGGTCAGTGAAAACTGGGGGGAAGGTAGCGAGATTAATAAACAATCCTCAAAACACGAGGCTTACATGATGGTCTTCGCGTAGGAAGCGGTGGCTGGAAGGGAAGGGTGACAAGGATTGCATTAATTCCGCGCGGGGTGAAGGAGACAGAAGTGAGATGCCGGTTAAAGCGGAAAGCAACTTACTATGACAGATGTCAGCGCTCGCGTGTGGTTAGCGGGTTCAGCAGTCTGGAACTACGCGGAGTAAACGCGGAGTTCGGGGATTCAAAGGAAAGGTGGGCAAAATGAACAAAGGACTATGAAAGAAGAGGTGGAATGGCGCGGCCATCTTGGAAAGGAGAGAAAGGGTGTTAAACCGAAAGAAGGTATAAAGAAAGGGATAGAAAAGAGCAACGGTCAGCATGCTTTAAGTACAATCAGCAAAGGAAAAGTACATTGCATCAATAACGTGCCACATGGGCATCATAAGTAACAACTTAATTCAGTCCGGTCATTAAGACCCTACGGTTTCTGTGCTTGGAGTCTGTATATCCAGGTGGTTTCTCTCTGTAGTTCCAGACTGCTGAACCCGCTAACCACACGCGAGCGCTGACATCCGCCATAGTAAGTTGCTTTCCCCTTTAACCGGCATCTCACTTCTGTCTCCTTCACCCCGCGCGGAGTTAATGCAATCCTTGTCACCCTTCCCTTCCAGCCACCGCTTCCTACGCGAAGACCATCATGTAAGCCTCGTGTTTTGAGGATTGTTTATTAATCTCGCTACCTTCCCCCCAGTTTTCACTGACCCTCACGGGTTGTTCTCGCACGCATTTTCCAAACAGCTCCTTTCCTTCTCCAGCATGATTCTTCGCTTTCCATCCAACTTAGCCAGCCCTCCTTTGCTCGTTTTTTGTTTCCAACCTGTTCACCATTTTCCTCACCTCCTATTTTTATCACCCTGAACACATCCCGGAATTCTTACGTTTCTTCACTTTGAAATCACAGAGGGCAGCATGTGGTTGTACCACCAATACACCTATGTACATTAATCATGCTAGTTATGCTATATTATTGATTCGGGTTATTTTTTCGTATCTTCTGTTGCAGTGCTCCTTGACAAAGGACTTGGTTAGTCCGAAATGCATCGGAGCCATCCTAATGTTGATTGAATCGATTATTTGATGATCATGTTGAAATGAAAAAGAAAATTATGAAATGAAAATCTTTCAATAAACTCCAGAACTTTACAATTGGAACTTTTCATTGAAATCTCTTGGAATCTATTGTGTTGTCCACACATAGAACCCGAATAAGTGTGCCCACCACAGGGATGCGCCTACACCCCAGTAGCGCACTCAATTCCCTTGATATCTACAGACGCACCGGAACAGTTGCGTCACCTGTAGGAGCACCTTGAAATTCATTACCTTAACTCCACCATCCCTGAAACTCATATCGCAACTCAAGTAGTGCGCCGTTCCTATTTTTGTTTCAAAGAAAACTCGTAGGCATTAATTAGCCTGGAGTCCATCATGAAAGTTTTGCCTGGAGGCAATCTGCCCAGCAATGTGTGCCCATTTGAGAAGCATTGAATAATTACAGAAGAACCCAAGCGCCAAACGCTGGAGAGTTGCAGGCACGCTGTGCCATTGAACAATACAACCAGCTGATAAGGAAAGCTTTTTAGAATCAATTTATCACAATAGTATCTGGAGTCGAAACGTCGACGCATACTTTCAAGTGCTCCACTGATCACCCATAACAATCGAGAATAACCAGATCGATTACAAGTGAGGTTGAATCAGATTTTCATTTTTTCTCACACCGTGTCTAAATGTTTTGTCTTGAATATATGTTCATTTGTTATGTATATATTGTGTTGTGATATGTAAATAGGTTTATTTTCACCTCACGTTCTGTTTGAATAAGTGTAAATACACATTATATGTCTGTGTGTTCACATATATGTCCTGTTCTCAAAGCTGTGATTGCAAAGTTTTCACCAAATTGGTTATAAAATCACATCATAATTCAGAAGTACATGAGTTTCTGTTTTTTGAGCGTTATTTAGATTTCTTGCATTAAATGTTAGTCTTATCCGAGAAGAGGGGCAAATTGAGTAAATTAGTTGGACGATTTTTATAAGCGGATATTGTGGACAAAGCAGATCCTGAAACTGTTTCAAGTTTTCTGGACAGGGTTTATGTTTCGAAGGGTACTCCACGGGTATCTGGACAAAATATTGATTTGCAAATATTGTGATAAAAAAATGTCATGATGCAAAAATATTGTTGTTAAGAATATCGATGTTTTCATGTAAGTAATATCGTTGTTAAGAATATTGTTGCTGTTAAAATCATTTTCAATAATATAATTGTAAAAATTATTGTTTTTTAATGATCGTAATGTATTTTAGTTCATGTAATAATATGTGCTATTTTGGTATGTATAATTGTTAATATTTTTAAATATAGTTTCTAATGTTAAGGGATTTATAACTTTTAATTTAATTGCTAATAGTAATTTATGGTGTTGTAGCGGGTTGCTAGGTGATTAGGGGTATAGGGTGGGAAGTTACTTAACATAAGTAATAATTAATCAACAGGTAATCATTACTTTATTAATTATTATTTTATTGCTTATTACATTTTTTTATTGTATTTTTCATTTTCGTCAACCAGACAGCTCATAATGTCTTGGCAGTCACTGGCAAGATGCACAGTTCGCAGGTGCAAACATTACAGGTGCCCATTTTAGCAAGTAAATAATATGGGTGGAGTTGGACATTACAAAATATTTCACAGAACAAGAAACCATAACAGCAAAAAAACATGGCGGCCGGCTAGCTAGCGGGTCGCGGATGTCCAGAGAGGTAGCGGTGCCGAGCTGAGGCGATTGTCAGCAGCGGATCGTATTACGTGGATCCGGGGAGGTGACACCTGTCCGAGGAACGGGCTTCGCCCGCAGAGGTTCTGAGACGAGTTATTGGGCAATTTTGGAGGCCGTTTGTCGGCCGAGTGTTGGTGTTTCACAACAACGCATGGCAGAGACCTCAACCCAGCCGAGCGCGGAGTGCAAGGAGGCGGAGTCGCGTCTTTCTGTGGGTCCGCCGACTGGGAGCTGGGGAAGGGCAGCTCAGGGAATCGGCAGAGGACGCCGAACATTAGCCAGGATCGGAACGCTAACCAGCGGAGGTCGGGGGAGAGGAGAAGAAAACTTGATAAGGTCACCCCCTGTTCCTTTGGAGCTGAAAGGTGCGGAGGACTCATCGGGGTTTACACAGACAGTGTATGAAGATCTGGACCAAGTAAGGAGAGGGGTGGATACTAAGAGACAGTTGTCGGGGCGCCCCAGGTATTTACTAATGAGTAATAAATCTGACAATATCGAATTTGCTCTAGGGAAGCCCAAAATACTACAAAAAATCGTTAAAAAGTGTTCTGATATAGAGGCCAAACCCATTAAATCAGGAGAGTGCGCTCTAAAAAAAGAAAAAAAAAAGGAAAGCAAAAGGGGGCGGAACATAAGCTTGCAACAACCCCATCGGTAAATTCATACTTTAAACCAGTTCCTAAGGTATTGGTCTTGAAACCACACCCTGCACCTCTAGTTCAAGACCCTATTAGTGCTTCAGCTAAGGGTGGTGAGTTAACGCAGCCTCTGTCTAATCTTATAAAAGAACAGGACTGGTCGGTACTTTCAACTCCAAACCCCTTTCAGGTACTTGCAACTGAGGTGGAAGCAGTGGAGGGAGAATACACTATAATGTCCACAGAAATGACTAATGAGGAGGGATCTCAACAGCTGAATGTTTCTTTAACCCTTGACGGAGTAGCAAATGCAATAGGAGAAGAAGTGTCAGAAGAAAGGTCTGTGGTAATAAAAGATATGGGTGATGTTACACCCTCAATGATAACAGACAGTTCAAGTATTGAAAGAGCGTTGACACCCCAGGAAGGTTCTGAAAAGGAGCAGATTTCTTTTCAACAAGATAACTCTGATATACTAGATACGTCAGTCCTGGTCCTGCTAAGGAAACTGGAAAAAGATATTCATATTGGTTTTGAAGCCTCTATAAGAAACCAGGAGCGTATAAGTGCTACATGTACTCTACTAGAGGATAAACGTGATAAATTAAGTACTCGTACGGAAGCTATTGAAGCAGAGATGAAAGTTATGCAGGGAAGAATCTTGGATAATCGCAAGTAAATTGAGAATATAAAACTCAGGGACAGAGAGTCTGATGAGAGAGTTGAGAGATTGGAGAATATGCAAAGACGAAATAATTTGAAGATCCTAAAAGTACCAGAAGGGAAGGAGGGGTCAGATATCAAAAGCTATGTAGTTCAACTACTGAAAAAGGAATTACAGATAGTGGAGACAGAAGAAATGTTGCTACGTGATATCCAGAGAGTACATCGAGACCCCTTCCGGTTTAATCCAAATCGTACTAAACCAAGGAAAATCTTGATTAACTTCTTAACATATACTCTAAAAGAGAAGATTCTGACAGCAGCCCTCAAGAAAAAGAATATAATGGTGGACGGAATTACAGTTGACATTAGGTCAGATTTGTCACCAGCCACAGCTAGTAGACAGTGGGAATTAGGAAAGCGTTTGCCACCCCTAAGAGCAATGGGGGCAACAGCTCAGCTGAAATTCCCTGCTTTTTTTAAAGTAATGTGGCATAACAAAATGCATACGTTTCGTACAGTTGAAGAGGTGGATGCCTTTCTGGATCATTCTCATGAAGACTAATACCAGATTAATACTAAATGGTCCGATTGCTGACTATACCCTTTAAAATGAAATGAATAAAATAAATAGAAAAAATGAGGCACCGCTACTATGACATCCACTGGCCTAGGCCATGGGAGTTTTGGTTGGGTTTTCCAGGGAGGGAAGAAGGGTGGGAGATAGGGTAGGTAGGATTTGGGGTGGGGACAGGGGTAGGAGTAGAGGTAGGGGTTTGGAGGGGAGGGGGAGGGAAGTGGGAGAAAATAAGAAAAATATTCCTCAGGATCTTTCTCGCCGTCAAATGAGAAAATGGAAGAAATTGGCTAGCTGGTATGAGTGGAGCTAAGATTAAGGAGGTAAGGTTCCTCACATGGAACGGTAATGGCCTTCGGGTTAAAACAAGGAGACTATCGATATTGAAATATTTAGAAGACTCCCTTGCTCATGTGAATATTTTACAGGAGACCCATTTCACTGAGAAAGAAAGTAAGGAGATTTTTAGTGCTCAAAAATGGATTGCTTACGCCATCTTTACATCTCAAGATATAGTAACAAAGGAGGTGTCAATCTTGATTAGGAAAGGGGTTGATATTGTTATTGAAGATAAATCAGTAGATAGAAGAGGTAGATGGGTGATTGCTAAGTTAAAAATGGCAGGGGAAGCCTTTGTAATAGTGGGATATTATGGTCCGAATGTCGATGATCCAACAATATTAGATAATATTGAGATTGAATTAATGGAATTTTCAGGAAAAATAATTATGGCCGGAGACTTTAATACAGTATTAGATTGCAAGTTAGATAGGATTGGAAACAACAGGGCGGTAGTAAACGGTAAAATGGCGGCCAAGTTAAGGGCGATTATGGCACAGCAAGGTTTATGCGATATTTGGAGACTGAAAGCAGCACAGCAAGCAGGATTCACATTTTACAATAAAAAACATAATCACAGTTCACGAATAGATTTCTTTTTAGTAGATATCAGGCTGAAAGACAGGGTTGCGAAAGTGACACATATAGGAGCGCATCTATCAGACCATTCAGCTGTGGGTTTAAATCTAGAATTAGCAACTGATGAATTGAGTTCTGTCTGGAGGCTGGATCGTACTATCCTAGCTGATGAAGATTATTTAGAATCCTTAAAGGAAGAGTTACGAGTCTTCCTGGATGTAAATGTAGGATCAGCTAAGGAAGATATAGTGTGGGAGACATGTAAGGCATTCTTGAGAGGGAGATTGGGAGCTCAAGGGCCAAAAAAGTGGAGGCTTTATTATAATAAGATTACTAATTTGGAGAAAGAAATTCGAGTTTGTGAAGCCGGTCGAACCATACAAGGAGGAAATATATCTGAAGAGGTAGCTAAAAATAAACTTCTGGATCTAAAAATAGAACTCACAGCAGTACTTTCACAAAGAGTTAAAGAAAGATGGGAAGCCAGTCAGTTGGCCCACTTCTCATATGGAGAAC
The DNA here is from genome assembly GCF_964263255.1 of Lissotriton vulgaris. Taxonomy (NCBI): domain Eukaryota; kingdom Metazoa; phylum Chordata; class Amphibia; order Caudata; family Salamandridae; genus Lissotriton; species Lissotriton vulgaris. The sequence goes on along the minus strand of NC_141700.1, from coordinate 650,330,370 downwards.
GATGTGGCAAACTACTGGCGTGGAAAGTAAAGAAAGCTCTTGTACGTAATCAAATAAAAGAAATTAAAAAGGTTGATTCAGGAGAAGTTATAACAGAAAGTAAAAAAATTGCAAAAGCTTTTCACGATTACTTTGCAAATGTTATACAGAAGACCTTTACCCAAGGAAAACTGAAATGGAAAGTTGGTTACATCTGTTGAAACCACTCTCTGCCAACTGGGTGGGGGAGTTGAATAAGGAAATCTCGCAAGATGAGGTGGTCAAAGTGATTAAGGTAAGTAAAAGAGGGAAAGCACCTGGCCCGGACGGTCTTCCGGCTGAGGCATATAAAGTTCTAGTAGATATAATCTCTCCTACGATATGTCAACTGTTTAATAAAGTTTTTAGAGGGGAGGTTACAATACCAAGTTCATGGAACGAGGCAACAATCATCCTAATACTCAAGCCAGGAAAATCTCCTAGTAGTTTAGATGCATTCAGACCCATCTCACTTTTGAACTGTGACTACAATTTTTTTTCAAAAATTTTAGCTGATAGACTCAGTAAAGTTCTTCATAAACTGGTTCATGAAGACCAAAAAGGGTTCATTAAGGGGAGATACTTAAAATAATTAACATATACTTTGATTGGAATGATAGATATGGCTTCTAGTTATGAGTACCCCTTGGCAGTGATCGCTTTAGATGCCGCCAAGGCCTTTGATCGAGTTAACTTTACGTACTTGAAAACATTATTGCAGTATCTTAACTTAGGAGAGAACTTTACACAATCCCTTTTTTCGTTGTATTGCTCACCAACATCACGGGTGTTAGTGAACGGAATTCTTACCCATCCCATTAAAATAATGCGTGGCACAAGACAAGGGTGCCCTTTATCACCCTTGCTCTTTAACTTATATATAGAGCCACTGGCCTGCAGAATTAGAGCCTCAGAAGAGATACCCCCTTTTATGGTTGATGACTGGTCAAAAAAACTTGGTTTATATGCAGACGATATTATTATTTACTCTTCTAATCTACCGCATTCTTTGGAGAATTTGGTAAAAATAACGAAATAATTTGGAAAGGTTTCTGGTTACCATATAAATCAGGATAAGACTGAAATAATGGCCTGGAATCTAAACACGGAGGGGGTAACTACTAAATCAGAAATGAGATATTTGGGAGTTAGGATTACACAAAATATTGAAGAACTAGCTAAAATTAACTTTGATAGGATTAAAAAGAAGTTGTGGCTACTCTAAAAGGATGGATGAATCTCCCTCTCTCGTTACATAGACGGACAAACCTTGTAAAAATGGTGATTGTGCCAAAAATCACATTTCTGTTTGAGACCATTCCACTTGGATTTAGAAAAGAATGGTTGGTTAAATTACAGGGCGAGATAATATCATTTATCTGGGCATCAAAGGGTTCACGGATATCGTGGAAAAAGTTAAGGAGGAGAATTAATAAAGGAGGTTTGGCGGCTCCAGAGATTCAAATTTACGCATGGGCCTTTTGTTTAAAAAATTGCAGGATGTTGCTGGGTACCCTACTTAAATCCACGATTAGAGAAATATTTGGAGTGCTGTTGAAAAGTTCTGGATATGATGATTTTGGTTTTTTATATAAGTTTGCAGATCCCAAATTCTTTAAAAAGGTAAGACTTAAGATTTTGCGGATTTGGCTGAGACATGGTACAAAATAAGAAGACTATTAAAATTGCCTTACTTTAGTTATATGGCCCCAATATGGGATTCTCCTGGTGCTCCACTCTGGACAAAAGATGTCTTAGCTCAACATTTGAAAAATGAAGATGATATGCAGAGATGGAAAGACTTGTTTCAGGATGGCAGACTTTTGTCCTGGGGCCTATGCCAACAATTGTGGGGTTTGGTTTTCTCGAGATACAAGTACTTACAGCATCAAAGTTGGGCTAATGATCCGGTAAATGTAATTGGAACTCAGAACGACTTTGAGTTGAAGCTTGAATTAGGGATCTTTAAGAAGGAAGTGGCCACATGGTACTGGACTATACTGGAAATGGAAGATGGACCATTTGTTCTACCAGAGACCCTGTGGATGGAAAGCTTGCCAAAGATCGCGACAGAGAACCAATGGCAAGTAACAATGTCTATGCTTTATAGTATTGTTAAACCTGCAAACTTAAGGCAAAATGTTTTGTTTACTATCCACAGGGCATATTGGTCTCCTCTTAGACTGTCCAAATTTAAAGCTGGTGGAGTTGTTGGGTGTCCGAAATGTAAGGCCCCAAATGTGGATGACCTTCATATGTTCGTCTCTTGTCCAAACATAAGGCAATTTTGGCTGGATGTAAGTGATTCTCTATCCAAATCTCTGAATCTGCGCATTGAGGTAAGCCCCGAATTAATTATAACAGGAAGATATGATTTAGAAAACAAAAGCATGAATAATAATGTTAGACTTACTTTCTATGCTATGTTGCTAGATCGTAGAGAGATATGTAAGCTATGGGTCTCACCACTTAGCCCTAATTTAATGGATTGGATTTTAGCCATGAGGTATATGGCTAAGCTTGATATTTCAGATCATACCAAGAGAAATCGAGGATTTTGGGTACCCTTTCTTATATGTTTTGTTTGAATAATATTAACTATGATTTCCGATGATTAAGCCCACGCCTATCTCGCTGGTATCCTCTACATGGTATTCCAGGACGAAAAACAGAGCAGAAGGAAGACACATCTGATGAGTCAGGGGGCCAAGAAGGATCGTTCAGAGAATGGCCAGACTCAAAGTAGGTGGAGTCTACGCCTTACTACTCTAACCAGCATATGAGATAAAAAAGCCCAGTGGTGGATTTAGTTAGTAGGTATGGGTGGCGAGACGGCAAATGAAAAAAAAATATAAAATAAGAAAAAAGAAAAAAAGAAAAAGAAAGCATAACAGCCACATGACATCCCAGTAGCTTCTGCACCTTCCAACTCAGGGAGCCCAGCAACAGATATCTCAGTCGCCACCACAGTGCAACTATGAACCACCCCCCTGTCCAGGAGCAACACCACGCATCACAACATTCCCAAAGACTGTCAACCATCAGCTCGTCACATAACCTGTGAGGTTGGCTCACCTCCATCCACATCTACAGCTTTCTGTGTCTCATGTTTGTGCAAGAAACAGTTGATAAGGCCCCCAAATGTGCTTTGGGTGGGTGCGGAACGGCATGAAGTCATGATAAGCATCAGATTGAGTATTGCAATACATCAGTGCTGCTGTGTTATGAAAGGACCCTTCATCCAACGCATTGCAATCCTGCATCCTGCCAGCAGTAGCCCTAATGCGACAAGGTGCCAATAGGTCTTCAGTATCTCTCTATCATAACCATGCAGTGCTAATAGGGTGGGGGTGGGGGGGGGGGGGTAGATGGAATACTTTCAGGCCCGGCTCTAGGGCAGTGCGTCCGATGCCAATGCACCGGGTGCTGACTTCAGGGGGTGCTGTGTTAGTAGGTATATTATAGTTTTGAAGGCATCTGCCACACCGTAACTCCTCCAGCAGTTTTCATACAACAATAAAAATGTCAAGATAACTCCGGTGATTAATGTTCTTCCTGGAGTGAGATTGGAGTTTTGTCTAGTGGAAGTTTTGACTCATCACAAAGTAGCGCAGAGGGTAAATATGCCTTATGCAAAGGATGTGTACCATGCAGATCACAAAGTGCATATAATGTAAATATGTCCATGCTTTTGTCAGAGAGATCCTTTTGCTACTTGCTGTGTATAAGTTAGAAGCCTAATATAGAACAGTGAGCTACTAACTGTCATTAAAGAGCTGCATGCAAACAGAAATAGATTAGAGAGTTATGAGTTATGAGTAATGAGTTTGTGCTTCTTCAGACCAAGCACTCCTAAATTATACTGTCTTATCAGTATGGATGACATGTGCTTCCTACACCTTGTAGTCCTCTGTCTTATGTAACATTCCTATACACTATTTTGCACACATATTATTGATTGTCTCTGAGCAATGTGTGTTATATAAAGTGCTCAGCCACCCTACACTGGTATGAGTGGCACTAGAAGCCTAATTAAATGCATTTGAGTGAGAGAATCGGCATGGAGACTTGAGGGGCCCTGTTAGAGGGTGGAAGTGAGGGAATCTGTGGTGAAGGTAGTCATTGGGGGCGCCTACCAACATTGTCGCAACAGGCACCACCAGCGTTAAAGCCAGTCCTGAATACTTTCACCCGTAATCTCTTGCAGTGTCCCTATAACCAAGCCAAAAGCACTGCACGTCAGTGCAGAATCAAGCCACATGTGCAAATCAAGAAGCGTCCTCCTCATAATGTGGGCAGCAGGGACTATTGCCATGTTGAAACAGTTGAGCCAGGGTATTATACACATGATTAAGATACTTTAAGTGAATCAGCTGATGCTGGCTATTCAGGGAAACAGTCCGTACCACTGAGCAGCAGTAGGTCCATGACTTGTCGCTAATGTCTGGTTCTAAGTCCTCCTGCCAGACGAGTTTAGCCCTGGAAACACCAGGCCTGCGTGCCCCCTAAGAGCATGCATTGAGTTTAGCGACCATACGTGGTGTCAGCGTCACTTAGAGCAGGTAAGTCAAGGCTTTCAACTCCGGGGATTCTGCTAAGGACTCACCCAGTAATTACCACATCATGTGTCGAGCTTGATACTAATGTAATTGTGTGAGAACAGTCGGTGCCTTGCACTGCGCGCTCACCTGTTCCCAACTACTAAGAGACCCGTCTGCGAAAAAATTGCCCATATGTCATAAACCGAGCCCAAGCATGCACCCACCGCTGCCTTATCTTGTACTGTGGGACAAATGAAGGAAAGGTCCAATCTGTATATCTCCTAATTTTTGCCGCGCATATTGAGTAGTGCCTATAACATCAACAGTGTGATAATGATGTGGTGACCTGTGAAATAAGGTCCTAAGCAGAGAGAGTTGGAGAGCGGCATACCACTCCATCCAGAGGTGAAGTAGATCCTGGGCCCATGCAGTCAATATTATGCCATGCCAGGCATACCATCAGGGCAATGAGATTCCAAAACACCGAACTAGCAAAAAGAATAGGAATATTTGCAAATAAGAACAGAAATTGGGGCAAAACTACCATCTTCATGGTGGCAATATGACCACAAAAAGAAAGGAGTAATCGGATCCAGTGCCTTACCGCATCTGTGAGGTGTCGCACCCCTTCCCATATATATATTGCATCTCTATCTCCGGGCCTGTATGGACTTGTATACCCAGATATGGCACCAAGTCTGTTGTCCACAGTAATGGATACTCCAGCTGTACCTGAGTCATGGCCACTGTAAGAGGAAAGATAAGAGATTTATCCCAATTGATTTGTAACCCAGAGTGGCCACCAAAGAGGACTGCCTCCCAAAGGACTGGAGAGAGATTGCGCTCTGGCTCCCGTGTGAGCTTGGTATTCATGCAGAGAACAAGCCAAAGGCTCTGCAATGAGTGCATATAACAGCAGCGACAGGGGACAACCCTGTTGGCTACCCTTGTGATGGCTATAGGGTCCGAAACTATTCCATTGACAAGGACTCAAGCTGTTGGCGTAGAATGGAGCATTTGAACCAGTTGTTGAAAAGTATAGGCTACCCCCAAGCGGGATAGCACGGAGAACATAAACCTCCACTGTATAAAATCAAATGCTTTTGCTGCATTTAAAAATGCAGCAGCTGCACATACGTCCATATCAATGCAGGAGATCACGCCAGAGAGGGTCCAGGGATTATAAATTAATGACTGGCCTGGTATAAAGCCAACCTGCTCCGACTGGTCGCAGAGGCACCAGACGGTTTGCACAGCATTTCGCAAAAATCTTCAAGTTTACCCGGCTTTTGTTAAGTGACGAATAATGCCCCCTGCATTGCAGGGGGAATTCGACCCTCATTCACCATCTCCTCGAATTGCATCTTCCTACCCAACCTGTCGTTCAGCACCGCCACAACCTTCGAAGGGTGGAGTGGTGCCATGAGGTTTTCGCTATACGTCACTATCAACCATTTCATGGTGATGTAAGCCAGAAAATCCACCGTGGCCTGCTCGTTATCGACGATCCGTGATGTATAGAGGTCAGTATAGTAAGGGCAAAACCGTTCAGCCTCCTGATCTGCCGCATGGAGTGGTGCAACTCCCTCATCAGTAATAGTAGAGTGCTATCCTCGCAGCAAGGCAGAACAAGAGCTGCCAGCGTAACACTCAACCACTCACCTACACCTTAGATCCGCACTATTTACCCATGTGCATGACCTTGCTCTGAGCCACATTAGATCGGATTCGATTCTTGATGAGGCCGCTCCAATTCCGCTAGTTCCACCTCCAGTCACGCAAAGTGGGCTGGACTTAAAAGTCTCCCAGATAGTGGTGAAAGTTTCAAGACATCCAATCTTGATACAAATGTTTTCTTCAATCTCTAGCACAAGTTCCATATGAAACACGATTCAGAAAAGGGGGTGATGATGGACAGAGTATCTGAATTAAACAGAACACTCGTACCCAGTCAACAGATCAGGGCTTGATCCATCACCGTTTTTAGCTCACTGCACCATCCCAGCTCAGAACCTGGCTACATGCAAATGAGTCTGTCCCTGGCCCAGTACATCATGGGAGCAGGGCAGACCAAACTACCAAGCCAATTCTTATACTGGAAAGGAAACAAGCTTCCGGGGACAGGTTTCTGGCATTACAGCCGTCTTCGGCCCGGCTTGCTTGAATCCTGATAGTGCAGTGAGCAAGGGACTCACATCTGAGTATACCCTTCCACGCTTATGGTGGACAAAACGATTCAGAAAAGGGGGTGGTGATGGACAGAGTATCTGAATTAAACAGAACACTCGTACCCAGTCAACAGATCAGGGCTTGATCCATCACCGTTTTTTAGCTCACTGCACCATCCCAGCTCAGAACCTGGCTACATGCAAATTAGTCTGTCCCTGGCCCAGTGCATCATGGGAACAGGGCAGACCAAACTACCAAGCCAATTCTTATACTGGAAAGGAAACAAGCTTCCGGGGACCGGTTTCTGGCATTACAGACGTCTTCGGCCCGGCTTGCTTGAATCCTGATGGTGCAGTGAGCAAGGGACTCACATCTGAGTATACCCTTCCACGCTTATGGTGGACAAAACGATTCAGAAAAGGGGGTGGTTATGGACAGAGTATCTGAATTAAACAGAACACTCGTACCCAGTCAACAGATCAGGGCTTGATCCATCACCGTTTTTTAGCTCACTGCACCATCCCAGCTCAGAACCTGGCTACATGCAAATTAGTCTGTCCCTTGCCCAGTGCATCATGGGAACAGGGCAGACCAAACTACCAAGCCAATTCTTATACTGGAAAGGAAACAAGCTTCCGGGGACCGGTTTCTGGCATTACAGCCGTCTTCGGCCCGGCTTGCTTGAATCCTGATGGTGCAGTGAGCAAGGGACTCACATCTGAGTATACCCTTCCACGCTTATGGTCGACAAAACGATTCAGAAAAGGGGGTGGTGATGGACAGAGTATCTGAATTAAACAGAACACTTGTACCCAGTCAACAGATCAGGGCTTGATCCATCACCGTTTTTTAGCTCACTGCACCATCCCAGCTCAGAACCTGGCTACATGCAAATTAGTCTGTCCCTGGCCCAGTGCATCATGGGAACAGGGCAGACCAAACTACCAAGCCAATTCTTATACTGGAAAGGAAACAAGCTTCCGGGGACCGGTTTCTGGCATTACAGCCGTCTTCAGCCCGGCTTGCTTGAATCCTGATGGTGCAGTGAGCAAGGGACTCACATCTGAGTATACCCTTCCACGCTTATGGTGGACAAAACGATATAGAAAAGGGTGTGGTGATGGACAGAGTATCTGAATTAAACAGAACACTTGTACCAAGTCAACAGATCAGGGCTTGATCCATCACCGTTTTTTAGCTCACTACAACATCCCAGCTCAGAACCTGGCTACATGCAAATTAGTCTGTCCCTGGCCCAGTGCATCATGGGAACAGGGCAGACCAAACTACCAAGCCAATTCTTATACTGGAAAGGAAACAAGCTTCCGGGGACTGGTTTCTGGCATTACAGCCGTCTTCGGCCCGGCTTGCTTGAATCCTGATGGTGCAGTGAGCAAGGGACTCACATCTGAGTATACCCTTCCACGCTTATGGTGGACAAAACGATTCAGAAAATTGGGTGGTGATGGACAGAGTATCTGAATTAAACAGAACACTTGTACCCAGTCAACAGATCAGGGCTTGATCCATCACCGTTTTTTAGCTCACTGCACCATCCCAGCTCAGAACCTGGCTACATGCAAATTAGTCTGTCCCTGGCCCAGTGCATCATGGGAACAGGGCAGATCAAACTACCAAGCCAATTCTTATACTGGAAAGGAAACAAGCTTCCGGGGACCGTTTTCTGGCATTACAGCCGTCTTCGGCCCGGCTTGCTTGAATCCTGAAGGTGCAGTGAGCAAGGGACTCACATCTGAGTATACCCTTCCACGCTTATGGTGGACAAAACGATTCAGAAAAGGGGGTGGTGATGGACAGAGTATCTGAATTAAACAGAACACTCGTACCCAGTCAACAGATCAGGGCTTGATCCATCACCGTTTTTTAGCTCACTGCACCATCCCAGCTCAGAACCTGGCTACATGCAAATTAGTCTGTCCCTGGCCCAGTGCATCATGGGAACAGGGCTGACCAAACTACCAAGCCAATTCTTATACTGGAAAGGAAACAAGCTTCCGGGGACCGGTTTCAGGCATTACAGCCGTCTTCGGCCCGGCTTGCTTGAATTCTGATGGTGCAGTGAGCAAGGGACTCACATCTGAGTATACCCTTCCACGCTTATGGTGGACAAAACGATTCAGAAAAGGGGGTGGTGATGGGCAGAGTATCTGAATTAAACAGAACACTCGTACCCAGTCAACAGATCAGGGCTTGATCCATCACCGTTTTTTAGTTCACTGCACCATCCCAGCTCAGAACCTGGCTACATGCAAATTAGTCTGTCCCTGGCCCAGTGCATCATGGGAACAGGGCAGACCAAACTACCAAGGCAATTCTTATACTGGAAAGGAAACAAGCTTCCGGGGACCGGTTTCTGGCATTACAGCCGTCTTCGGCCCGGCTTGCTTGAATCCTGATGGTGCAGGGAGCAAGGGACTCACATCTGAGTATACCCTTCCACGCTTATGGTGGACAAAACGATTCAGAAAAGGGGGTGGTGATGGACAGAGTATCTGAATTAAACAGAACACTCGTACCCAGTCAACAGATCAGGGCTTGATCCATCACCGTTTTTTAGCTCACTGCACCATCCCAGCTCAGAACCTGGCTGCATGCAAATTAGTCTGTCCCTTGCCCAGTGCATCATGGGAACAGGGCAGACCAAACTACCAAGCCAATTCTTATACTGGAAAGGAAACAAGCTTCCGGGGACCGGTTTCTGGCATTACAGCCGTCTTCGGCCCGGCTTGCTTGAATCCTAATGGTGCAGTGAGCAATTCCGCTAGTTCCACCTCCAGTCACGCAAAGTGGGCTGGACTTAAAAGTCTCCCAGATAGTGGTGAACGTTTCAAGACATCCAATCTTGATACGAATGTTTTCTTCAATCTCTTGCACAAGTTCCATATGAAACACAGCATCCAGCAAGGAATACTGCGGAAATTGCCAGATGAACACAGTGGGTTGCAAACTGTCCAGTTCGAGAACCAGTGGCTCCGGATAATGGTTAGAGCCAATAGTCTATGCGTGTATGGATGTCATGTACTGTGGAGTAATGGGCATACCCTCGACCTGTAGGGCACCCATATCGCCAGACATTAAGCAGCCCCCAATGTTCTGCAATATCAAGGAGAGCATTGGCCACCACTGAGGGTGGTCATGGCGGGCAATGAGAGCGAGCACACAAGGCACTAGATACAATTAAAATCACTACCACAAATCTGGGGCAGATCGCCACATTGAGTTAGCATGGTGGTCAAAGAATAGTAAACCTGCAGGTCGTAGTAACTAAGTTCAAACACTCTCACCAGCAAAGCAATACATTGGTCCTTATCACAGTGCACCACCACAAAGTGGCACCAGGATCCACGCAAATCTCCTTCACCTAGATACCAGAGTCGCTCTGTTCCCAGACAAGTACTCCACGAGCATAGGCAGTGAAACCCACCGCATTAAAGGCACCCCATATGCACCTCTGCATGAGCAGTCAGCTCCCTGGGGTCAGGTGTGTTTCCTATAGGATAGCAACATCAATGTTGTGTCTGTGTAAGTACAGTACCACTTTACGAATGTTTCTGCAATCAGTGAACCCTCTGATATTCCATCTGAGGTTCAACTGCATGGGGCGCCTCGAGGCACCAGCATCATCCAGAGTACCGCTATATCTACACTACACAAACTGTGCATACCAAGAATTCACCTAATCACGTGTGACAGTCTGCACTCACCAGATTAAAACGAGCGGTTATGTGTAAATCATCCCCCCCCCCCCATGGCACTGTGCTCACAAACATACCAGACAGTGATGCATGCCCACCCCAAAACTCACCCTGCACCCAAAGAAAAAACAGAACCCCAAGGCGAATGGTGTGGTGCACACATGGGGACAGATTACATGCTGCTGAACACCCCGCTACACAAAGGCGCAGGGGGCCACAACAAAGGCATTGTCTGTGCCAAACCTATATAAACCGAACGTAATCATCAACCCGCATATCACCACCACTCATTTACACACCTAAGACACAACAAAAACTCAATGCCAACATCGCAGCTGTAAACTTATCGGGACCTCAACATACCTGCTAAAAGGACATTCTTGTCAAAACACAGGGGACCAACAAAAAACATACATAGTGGCACCAAACCCACAATACTTCCACCCACAGGCGTACGGACAGCAAGCAACCCACTCATGATTAAAACAAAGAATAGACAGCATTACGAATGCAAAGCAGTACTATGAAGGGAGAGCATCAGAAACATATTGTGAAACAGGAGAACGGTGAAGGCTTTAGTCCTTCTCCTCCAAGTCCTGAGAAGCATCCAGCTTGCCCTCTTCCGTCCTTGACAATCACTGTTGAGAACCAACTGCAGCATGCCACTTGAGAATTTGCTGCAAGAGTTTAGGGTCACTGAAGATCTTAGCCTTCCCATCCACTAAAACCCATAGATGAGCAGGGTAAAGCTTAGCGTACTCCAAGTTCAGGTCCTGAAACTTGAGTAGCTGGAAGAAACTATCTGTGCATCTCTTGAACCTGTTGAGTGACGTCTGTGAAAATGGAAAGGGCAGTGCCCTTATGTCCGAGTACCTGTTGTTCATTGGACTGTTGGAGTGCCGCATCCCGGTCTCTGTAGTTCAGCAACCTGGCGATGATCAGACAGGGGCCTGGCCCCAGCACTGTATGAGGTGCAAGGGAACGGTGGCCATGCTCCACCACAAAGATATCTGAGATTGTCTCTCAATCCATTAAGTCAGTGAGTTCCACATATTACTCCATATTCTGAATATTTGGAGATACTGGCAGGCCTACAAATCAGAGATTATTTCTGCTGGATCAGGCTTCTGAGTCCTCCATCTTTCCCTGAAGGGAGGAAAGTTCCTTTTCCAATTGCTTCTGCATCACCGCAGCACTGATCTGCTCATCTTCTGCTTCCGATACACGCTGCTTTTTCATCTCCCGACACTCTGCATGTTTATTGAGACATAGTGTCCATCCGAAAGGAGAGAGCTTATATCTTGCCAGCTATTTTAGTGAGGCTGAGTTTCATAGCAGTCATGATTTGGCATAACTCTCCACCCATTTCTGGCCCTGGGCCGTCTTGACCAGCCTCAGGTGCTGCTGCACCCTCATAGTGTGGCTTGGGGGTCTTCCGCAGCTCAAACTGCAGCCTGGACTGTGTTTTTACCATTTTTCCATTTTTAGCAGGCCACCCCCCAGGTCACCGCAGGAAATCAGGGCAGAAGGGTAGCACTGTGCAGGACAGAGCAAAGCAAAGCACAGGCAATGTTGCAAGCATCCCTGTATTGTGTCCCAGACACAGGGAGGCAGGGGCCAATCACAGTTCCCTATTGTGCTCAGACTGGAGTGGGAATAGTAAACCTTACCTCTCCAAAGCCCAACAATTTCCCTACTGTTGCTTAGACTGTAGTGGGAATGTAAATCTAACCTCTCTGAAGTCCACCGCTTTCCCTACTATTGCACAGACTGGTATGGGAATAGTAAATTTAAGTTCTCCGAAGACCTATGATTTCTCTACTGTTGAACAGAATGGAGTGGAATAGTAAATCTTACCCTCCTAAATCCAATACTTTCCCTACTGTTCACCTGTTTGGAGTGGGAATAGTAAATGTAACCCCTCTGAAAGCCTGTTGCTTTCAGTGCTGTTTTACAGACTGGTGTGGGAATACTAAATGTAATCCCTCTGAAGTCCAACACGTTTTCTACGGTTACAAAGACCGGAATTGGAATAGTAAATCTCACTCCACCAAAGTTCAACCCTTTCCCCACTCTTGTGCAGACTGGAGGGTGGAATGGTAAATCCTAACCCTCCTAAGTCCAATACTTTTCCTAATCTTGACCTGTTTGCAGTGGGAAAGGTAAATGTAACCCCTCTGAAAGCATTGCTTTCACTACTGTTAAGCTGGAGTGGGACTAGTATATCTATTATTGCCAGATCTCAATACTTTTCTTAATATTGTTTGAATATATATATTAATATAATTTGTTTATTTTTTAATTTTATATTTTTTTTTATGTATGTATATTTGTTTTTGATTGCTATAATATTTTTAGTAAATATATTTTGAGGGATTTTTGTTTTTCCATAGAAACCTGACCCTTTTTTGCAAAGTGCCTAGCTGTGGATTTTGGGCCCTAATTAAGCAGGCACCTAGGGAAACCTAGAAAACCTGTACATTCTCGAAAACTAGACACCCAGGGGATTTCAGGATTGGGTGACTTGTGTAACATTCACCAGCTACTAATACCCAGGCCATTTTACAGCTTGACATGGATAGCAATGTGCTAATCCTATTCTTAAAGACTTTGCTGTAAAAATGGCAAAGGCATTTGAGGTGAGCAAATATAGAGTGTCGCTGGTGTTGAGAGGGCTCTATGCTGGAGCCGCTTTCCACCTAAACTTGAAAACTACTCAGAGTTCTACGATTCTTTTTTTGCATATAGATATTTATATATTCACTGAAAAAACAAAGGTTAAAGTAATGTTGTAGTTAGTTGAGTGTCACAATGACAATGTTAACGTTAACTAAACAAACAAAAAAGAAATTCATCAGTAAGTTAGCAGCACTAACTATAACTTGCACCCTGCCATGTATTAAGACCTCACATATGTTATCACTCATGACATGTTTTTTTACATCATTTATGACATCTCAAATAACATCATTGATGACATCACAGATGAAATAATCCAAACTTCATTTTCATGTATATAGGTGTATAAATTACTATAGCATTACAGGTCTGACGGTAAGTACAAAATAGCTCAAGACAGGTCAGGCATCTTTCCTACAAACACAGAAACAACTCCCTTAAGTGTTGAAAGCAAACATTATGTGCAACATTTACCCCATACCATAAGCTTTATATGAAGCATAGGTCACATTTTCAATAAACCACAGACCTATTGGAAACCCTCATTGCAAACGTTGCTCAATATCTATGCAACAGTTATAAAAAAATATAGTACTAGTTAAAAAGATCTGAAAGTGCTATCGATCATACTACCTGCACACTTCATACTGTATACTGTATACTTTACAGATAGGCCATCTACTGAAGCAAAACAGGCAAACATACATAGAATACTATCTGGTGCACGCACTGTTCTATGTTTATTATACATTATTATCCTGACACAATTTTCCTTATAGAAATAAAGTACTTTTTCTGCTTTAGTAAGCAGATCATTTTGCCATCATAAACAAGTAGAGTAAAGCTACATATAACAAGCTTCTCCAATTGTATAACTGTTGAAGTAGGCAGCGAGAACAGCATCAGTTATGCAATTAGAAATTGTTCCTGACTTTCCACACAGTTACATCTTTCTTCTAAAGTAAACAATTTTTGTCTTACTCCTCTATAATATTGTTTGACATGGTACACCTGTCTGTTTTCCAGAGCTTCTGTTTTTCATTCTCTTCCTAAAAGAAGACAACATAATCAAAAGTCATAAAGTTACATACCATTTTATAATTGATAACAAAAAGACATCACTACATTCTCTGAAGATTTCTAAATTTTTACCGACAATCACATATGTATATATACTGCACCTCTAACTTCATGTTCCTTTCAGTTAAAAAAAAATCCACAGCCTTAATCAGTGCATTTTTTTATCCACAATTAAGTTATAACATGACTTCAAACATGGTTCCATAACAATTTGTAAAGTAACACATTACCCTTTATACACCTTTCCTCATAGTGATCACAGTGTTTTACTCTATAAATGGAAAATTTCCACTCAACATCTCACAGGGGTAGAATATGTGCACAGTAAGGGTCATAAAAACCCTAGTGTAGCAGGGTTTCCGTTCTCCCACAGAACTGTGCACAGAGATCTAGAACCTGGGTGAGTTAGGGTGACCCAAAACTCACCTTAGTTTCAGAAATCCCCTTACCAAGCTAGCTACAGTGTCTCATTGGTAGTAATAACTTCCCAATGACTTAGACAATCCAGAACATGAACTTAGGGTACCTCAGGTATCGTGGAACACATGAACACTCTTTCGTTATATATCATTTCAAACAAAAACTGGGGGTCAAAGAAGACACGTGCAAGTTTGAAATATTTATTTTTCAATGCAAGGTTCTCAAACGCAGTATCTTATATAATATCAACATACATATTATAAAAATCAGAGTTAGCAGCATAGTCACTAGTCCATAGTAAGTGAACGGTGATAGCATATTATAATGCAAAATCTATATAAAGTTTGTATCACCTATTATTTCACGCACCCTATTTAGCATATTATATTACATCTAAGAAGGTCTCATTTGGGTTTTTAGCAGGGCGGGCCCATACCTCTAATGGTCAGTAGGAGCAGATCACATCAACAGCTACCAGCTCTCTGCATGCGAAGCATCAAGTGTGTTGATTCATTCCCTGTAACTCTATCTTAAACCCGCGTAGAGCCCAATGTTGGCAGCAACATTATTTGTGTTATGTCTAATGTGGTGCGAGGATCAGGCCTTCAGCAACCTTGTGTTAGGTTATTCTTAGAGGGTGCAGTTCTCAGTGTGCAGACAGTTGTACCAAGTGTACCAAGCACAACTGATATCAGAGCAATAACATATTATTCTCAAATAAATCACATCTTTCGTCTAGGTTGAAAGCTACAATAACAATTAGGTGTCGTGTGCAAACTGAAGCCGAAGGAAAATATGGTGTTTAAACATTTAATAAACTCATGCTAACTTAACACAATATATAGAAACGCAGTAACCATATGACACCCCCCCAATGATCCGAGGACGGTCAAAAAAACAAGCCAATACTATAAGAAAGGCAAAACATGAAAGCAGAGTTCAACAATATTGAGCCAAGCTAAATGTATGTAAATGTATATAAAAATCAATAATACAAAAATATGTATGAATGCCTATAGTGGCCACACAAAAATATATAAGAAAAAAAAAACTTGAACTTGAGGCCAGTTATAAAATCATAGGCCCAGAACATATAAAAGTCCAATGTTCGTAACAGAATAGGCACCATTCAGAATTACTAAAAAGTCACGTGCCATAATAGTGAAAGTCTCCAAAGCCACTCATGGGTGGATAGAATATGCAAAATAGGTAGCCACAGCTTCCAACATGAAATCACTGTCATCATCTGAAAACAGTTCATCCATCCAATTAAGCAATGGGAAAGAACATACGTGCTCCTCCAGCACCGAATCCTCTAGCAACATCAGAGGACAACTCAGTGGGTTCTCGAGAACGCTATGTGCCAGAAAGTCATGCGCCGCTGCGGATATGTCCCACTGACCCATTAGTCCATGCATCGCTGCCACGGCCATAACCCTTTCGCCAGAACAGACCAACTCGTGAGCAACTACAGGGCTCATCAGCTGATCAAAATCGACGTCAGGAGAAGTCGTCAAGCAGAGACACAAATCAATGGCCCAGTCGAAATCACAGCTCAGGCAATGAAACACAGGCTGGACACATGTGAAATAGGAAAATCGAAATGATAATCCAAAAGCTGTGCTTAAAGTCGCAAGCGGTAAGGTGCCATAGTAATCAAGCATCCGGTTGCGAAACAGCGTCAGTAGGGGCTGAGCGGCTCCTTGCGCAGGATGGGCAGCTATTTTTTATAAAGCAAAATATCACCAAAACGCCTGCAGCCAAAGCCAGCAAAACAGGAAATCCGCCAAACAAACTTGCGAATATAGAATGAAAGAACGCAGGGAAAATACCAAATACTTTTTCAAACGTAGTCACGAGACCACTGCTAACCAATTTAAAAAAATGTGCGAGTCCAGACGTGGAGGAGGCATTCAAGATTTGATGAACCAGCTCGCAGAAATGAAACGGCAAGTCAGTATTTAAAAGTGCCTGCACCTCTGTGCGTGTGTTAGCTATGTGAAGGACATAAGTTTCACGGGCCGAGCTCAGGGCCACTTCTTTTTGAGACAAAAGAGCTCTTATTCGGCTCAAACCATTGAACTCCGCTCTCAAGGCTGGGATTCGCGGCCAAATGGAAACATCTGAATTCCCATGTGTGGGTGGATATAACACATTCTTGCAACACACCACACATTCTGATACAGTAACCACATATGCGATACCGACCAATAACCCACAACACATTTCGTTATTCAAAAGTAAATAACTACCGTTAGACAATAAAGTGAAGGTGGGAACTACTGCAGGAACCGGTGTGCCTTTTAAAACACAGGCTAAATTAGGCTTGTCCTGATTACAAGTACCATGCAACTGGATGTGTCTGCATATTAGTGAGCGGTCAGGCGACTGTTGTGCATTCTTCACCATTCAGATTCACTTCCTTCCCCTCCTTTAGACATCTGTATGTGTATGGTAAAGACCACGGCTCATGGAGGAAAGCACTGCCTAATGGTTCATATCGCCCTATAGCAATATATCGCATACAATTTGTAAATTTATACAGAGCAAATGGTAAAGTAATAATACCATGGATAAGCCATGTAGCAGCGGCTGCCTCAGCTACAGAAAAGGGCAAAGATTCTAATTTTTCAATGTGTAACATAGAAAATGATGCATCTCGCATGGAAAGCATGCGCTGCTTGTCAGTCAAATTAAATGGGGCAAATAGTGATGAGACATTCATATAACTCCAAGGCACTCGACCAGCCTTCAGAGTCTGTAGTGTCCAAGCAAACTGCATGACAGAACGCAATTGATCTTGACCATGATATAATACGGACACTTCATCATGCACAATGTCAACAACAGAAGAAACAATATTGTTCAATGTGTAAATTCGGGAAGAAAGAGTGTTAATACTGTTATCGACCACTGCAAGTACTTTTTCTAAATTTTCTTGGTCATTGCCCTTAGGCGCTTAGCAGCCTCAATTTGAGACACTTTCCAAATTTCATTGTAAACAGCATAAATCCACCGTTTAGATCTACCCTTAGCCGGGCCTTTTATAAAATCATTTAAATCCACATTTTCAGTTAACTGAGACAGATGTAGTTCAACTGCAGCTAACGTGGAATGTTGTAACCAATTCTGACACAGTTTCCCCACAGAGTAAGTGGTGACAGTATGATCAGTTTCAAAACGGGGATCTGGTCGTACCTGTGTGAACCCTTCAGCCAACCCCAGAAAGCGACGTTGGCAAGAATCAGAAATCTTTTGCCACAACAGCCAACCATTTGGATCCAAACTGGATACATTAAAGGACGAATTGTGTATTAGAGACTGTATCTCACGAATAGACAATTCCGAAAAATTACCCCAACCTGAATATTCTTCTAATTCCGGGATAATTGGTGTATTTAATTTTTTAGAAGTAGCCAATCCAAAGCATGTTGTTTGGGAAATAGTAGAATTTAGAAACAACATGTGATTCGGGATGAGACATGCATGGTGCAAAGCCTCAGTGCCTTGTACCTGCCAATCTTTGGTACCCCAAACTGATTTAAGGTCAATTATTCCCTTCCAGAACTCGTAGCCATCTAAAGCCAATTTGTCTAGAAAGGACTTCCAAGACAGTAACTTTGTATCGGTAAGTCTAACTTTGGACGTGGACTTTTCTGTCATCCTGAAATAAAATGACTCAGGATTTGATTGATTGAAATCTGTAAAATAACTGTATTTTTTCAGAAATGTGCTGGAGCTTCCAATTAAAGGAGCTGGGCAGTGCTCCCACTGCGTGTAATTCACAGCAACCCTCCTGGAATTCGTCTTATGGAGAAAATGATTACCATAATGTTGGAAGCAAAACAAATCACCATAATTAATAGAATCTAAATATAAGTCTTCAGCATCAAAAGCCGCATAGTATTTTAAATCAGAGTATAATGCTTCTACGGCCTGAATATCCCAATCATCAGAACGTATATTTTGTTTAATTACATCTCCCATGTTTACTCTAAGCACATTCGGAACATTAATCACTTCAGTGGGCCCATGTATTTGAAATCTAACCGCATCCCACACAATCCCATCAAGGACAGGCCAAGCAGTAATGTTGACTGTATTCAAGTTTCGTTTCAGTCTGTGTGCTGACCAATGTTCCATTAAGGTACCGAATTCCTGTTCTTTCTTTAACGTAGTGACCATCGATCAGGCGGAAAAAATAAAACACAAAACCAATTGACATAAAAAGGTAAAATGAAAATAGGATCAACCAAATGTATGTCCAAGGGGGAGTTAAAAAATGTTTTTTAAACAACGTGGCATATTTTGCAATAGTTGAGGGTTTCTTTGAAAGTTCCGAAACAGAGTCAAAAGAGAATCTGGACTGGTCGGCCAAACGAGTCTGCAAATCAGGCATTGATAAATCAGTAGGATAGGTGTAGTTCAGCTCATCAATGTTAGTAACAGGAATAGTATTTAATAAAGGACTGGATATGGCAGGCATCTCAAGGGACACCTCCTGTTCTGCACCAGAAGTTATTGCCAGCACAGAATGCCTCACCATGGTAGGACAGGATACAGCCGGTGTCATGCTATGAAGAATCGGCCACCCTGTGTGCCTTGACATTGTCAATAGAAATACATCTGTTTTCCTTACGACCCGGAAGTGGTGGTAAAATGACTGTTCTTGTGCCCTTCACTCCAAGAACTCGAAACGGTGCACGATATGAGGGACCAAACTCTTTCTTGTTATCGATCTTCTCTCGAACCAGTTCTCCAACTTGGGGTAGCCAGCCAACTACCTGGACCTGCAACGCATCATCCGATGTGGAGGGCAAATATTCCTTTGCTAGACTGTCTCTGGTCTTTTGTAGATCCTGTAAAACATTGCAATGTTCATCTACGTCAAAGGCCGTGGCCTGGGCCTTGCAGTCTAGACCGTCGAGGTCAGGGACGTACATCTTGATACCAAAGAGCATTTCGTATGGGGTCCGCCCACCCAGAGACCTTCTAGGGAGATTATTAAGCGCACGCTGCACGCCATTGAGATGGGCTAACCAGTTTCTGCCAGTGCCTATAACTCAAGCTGTCAAAGATTGCTTTAAGTCACGGTTCATTCGTTCCACTACACTGTTACCCTCGGGTCTGTACGGACTCGAAAATTTGACTTGGACCCCCAACGAAACCATAGCATCCTTATACGCCTTAGAGGCGAAAGCCGGACCCTGATCCGAATGGAAGGTACCACAGGCAAAAATCCCTATAAAGACTCGCAAATCCTTGATGACAGTTCGTGAATCAGCGCTCCGATGTGGCCATACCCACACAAAGCGTGTGCATGAATCAACTGCTACCAAGATGTACTTCTATGCAGTATCAGAAGAAAAAGGACTGCAGTGATCCAAATAAACGCATCCAAGCGGTTTATTCGAGATGTACAACTGTGTCTGAGGCAGACGCGCAGCAGTTGAAGGCTTAATCTGCTGACAAATGTCACATTGAAGGACATAATCGCGCGTCTGTTTGTACAGTCCTCGCCACCAGAACCTCTGTTGTAGCTGAGTTACAGTGGCTGAGACGCCCGCATGCGCAGACGCCACACCTTCATGAGCTGCTGTAATCAAAGCAGCCCTGCGATCCGAGTTGGGAACTGGACGTTCGCCAACATCAGGAATTTTCACATAAGGAACCTTATCGGGACTTAAGTGGTATGTGTACTTTGAGGGGAACCCCGCAGGATATTTACTTCCCCTCGCGGTCGCAGCCACAGCTGCCAAGATGTCATCATCTATTTTGCTTTTGGACCTCGTGACTGCTGCAACTAAGTATTTCAATACCGCTGACTTCGCTGCTTCATCAGCAAGCGAATTCCCAACAGCGTGGACCCCACGGAATTAGCTACTTTGTTGGAAGATGTGAACGCACAACTAGAGAAACATACACGTGAAACCCAGGAACGAAAATTACGCAAATACAAAAGGGACACCATTGATTATAAGCTCGGCGAGGTGTACACTTGGGCAGAAGTGTACGCCCGCCGACGCCCCAATCGTGCGTACAATCCCTATTCGGAGAATGAAACATCCTCCTCAGATGGTGACAGCAGAACAACAAAAACCACGAGGGTCACAACGGAGGTGACTCCTATCAAACAACAACCAGGCACTTCTACATCCACGGTTCATTTTTTAGAGGAGGGCCAAAATCAAACCACCGACCCAGGAGGGGAAAAACCCGCAGAGGTAACAAAAGAACAGCCAAAAGTCAAGAAACCTTACCGTCGGAGGTGAGCACCAAGGATAACCTGGTGATTAATATTTCTTCTACGGTACTATCACAGGAAGAACTACGAGTATTACAGAAAGGACAGACATTCATACCAACAACAAAAACCAACACGTTAGAACTTGAGGTGAGCACGTTCAAATTGGTTCGAAACATCAGATTGCGCCACTACTTTGAGAACATAGTGGCCTCACCAGACATTGAAGATGATATGCTACGAGGGCTCCGACCACCCAGTACATTTATGGCTCCTGTGAGTCACAAAATCATTGATATATTCGAAAGTATGGTGAAAAAAGACCTATTGAAAATGCCATTTCAAACCAAAGCTAAACGTGAGAATTTGACGATGACCGAAAGAAATACGTTACGGAAGATTGCCAACAATTCTACCATAGTGTGCCAGATAGCGGACAAAGGTGGCGCGTTAGTCATCATGGACGCCAAATTTTATCAGGAAGAAGTAATGGCTCATACCAGTGACACCAACACCTATGCCCCCTTGAGGGCTGACCCCACGAATGAATTTTTGACAACACTATTGGAAATCATCCAAAATGCGTTCGATAAGGGAACCATTAATGATCGGACACGACGTTACCTCACACCGGAGAATCCCAAACCACCGACTTTGTATATGTTGCCCAAGATGCACAAACATCCTACTAGACCACCGTTCAGACCGATAGTATCCACCAAAGGATCTATACATGAACACACCGGCAAATTCATGGACAGATACCTCCAACCTTTCGTGCTGAACACCAGATCTCATATAAGAGATACAACAGATTTTCTTGTGAAATTGGAGGAAGTGACCAAAACATCGAAGGATGAGGATTTACTAATGTGTACAGTGGACGTCTGTTCACTCTACACATCTATACCGCATGACATGGGCATAATGGCCATTGAACAAGAATTGGCAAATTCGGATCTGGACTCAGACATGAAAACACTGCTGATGGAATTGATGATCTTTACACTTTTTCACAGTTATTTCACGGTGTTCAACCAATGGTTTCACCAATTAAATGGGACTGCCATGGGAAATTGTGCCGCGCCGTCCTACGCGAATATTGTGATGAAAGCGTTTGAAGAAACGCATATTCTCAATCAGAACACATGGCTAAGACATGGAAAAATCTTCTTGAGATTTATAGATGATATTTTCATCCTTTGGAAAGGAACAGAGTTGGAATTGACAGAATTCTTAACCACATGGAATGATATCAACGAGCGAATTCAATTTACTTGGAACATGGACAGAGCACGCATACACTTTTTGGATGTGGAAATACAATGCGATAATAGAAATTGGAACACAACGATCTTTCGGAAACCAACAGATAGGAACTCACTCTTGCACTACCAAAGTTTTCACAGACCCGGATTGAAACACAATTTACCTTTGTCCCAACTGATGCGAGTGAAACGAATAGTATCCTCGAATAATATTTGTCAACAGGAAGTCACTAACATGGTGGAAAGATTCAGAAATCGTGGGTATCCACAACAAACCTTGGACACAGCAGTCAGCCGAGTTGGAGACATGAAACGAGAGGAGCTACTACAAACCACGGTCAAGCCAGTGAACACCAGAATGGTGGTGGTCTCCAAATACAGCATTATGAGTAATAGTTACAAGAACATCATTCGCAAACACTGGTCATTACTGAGCTTTGAACCGGACTTCCGAGGTATTTTTGATCAACCACCGATGTTTGCGTACACCAGGGGTCGCAATCTGAAAGAGATGTTGAAGAAACCCATTAAAGACAGTGAACCAACCACATTCAGAGGCTTACGTCCTTGTTATAATTGCAGCAATTGCAACAATTGCATTCCAGGAAACACCATCAGTCACCCGATGAAGGGCCATCCTGTGAAATTAAAAGTGAATGCCACCTGTAACTCAAGCAATTTAATTTATATGCTCAAGTGCCCATGTGGCAAGTGCTACATTGGACACACGGAAAGGAAGATCAGGATCCGCCTACTGGAGCACAAGAGTAACATAAGAACTGGAAATATGAAATCTACGGTTGCTGCACACTTCGTTGAACAAAAACACTCTGTAGCCCAACTCAAATATGTGATACTTGAACAAATCAACCCCACTCACAACAACAAACAGACATTGCTCAAAAGAGAAAACTTTTGGATTCGCTATATGGCATCGATGCAGCCACACGGTCTGAATGATCGGATGGAGTTTTTGTGTTACTTGTAATTCATATTGTCTAGTTTTACATGCATCTCTTCATGTTGTGTGAATGTTCGTTTTATCTACGTGATGTTACTGTTCACAAACTCTTCTCACACCACTTATTTTCACTTTTATTTTTGTTCCTCACTCAAGATGGCCGCCGCGTTTTTGTTTGAGCTTGTTTTTCACCGTCTAGTCCGTTTTCACTTTTGGCATGTAAACACGAACCGGTAAAAACGCCATTGACCGAGAGCACCCTTGGGGTTCCCGACACAGAGACGGCTATGCGTCCTTACACCTTCACCAACATGTGAGTACTCCGTTCAGGAGACCGCGTTACTATAGGAGCCCACGAGCCTTATGTTTAAGTGGTGACACGCGCTGTTCTGTTAATTACAGATACCGCGCTGCAGCTCTTTGAAACAGTCCGTGAGTATCGTTCTCATATTAGCGTCTTCTAAGAACGATGGGATCGGTTGAGGTGCACAACTCGGAGACCGGGGCATGTGGTTATTGTTTGTATGCCACGCACATTTAGTTCCGTTTTTAACACAGGTTAACCAGGCACTTTTTACATAATTTGACCGGGTGATCTAGTGCATGACGAGAAATTCACCATACTTGCATGGTACCTTAGCGTTCGTTTTGATATTCTGGCAAGCACTGACAGTTATGAAATTAACTTTATGAATTTGAGGATGCCTAATGAACAGTGTATAGAATCCCTTCACGACATCCACAGTGATACGTTGATTTATTCCTTTTTTTGTAGAGTTGTCCCCTGAGGAAGGGCTCTCCAATCAGCCCGAAATGCATTGGGGAAGGAATTATACTGGATTATGTTGTTGTAGGATATACAACTAGAACTTTAAGTTTTGCGGAAACTCTGATGAAACATTAAATATTTTTGGAACCCCAATATGAGGTGGATTTAATTTTGATGATCAATTGCAAAGACTTACTCGTTTCAATTTAAAGCTGTGCAACAGGGAGTCTCCTTCCAATGGGAGGAGCTTTGCACTAGTACAGCTGCCAAGATGTCATCATCTATTTTGCTTTTGGACCTCGTGACTGCTGCAACTAAGTATTTCAATACCGCTGACTTCGCTGCTTCATCAGCAAGCGAATTCCCAACAGCGTGGACCCCCACGCGCTGAGGGCCAAGAGTATGAATCACAAACACGAGTGGCAACTTCTGTTTAAGTTCCGCCACTCGGACCCAGATCATTTTATGTTTTATTGTGCTACCTTTGGAATCACGAAATTCATTCTGAATCCAAAAGAACAAGTTTTCATTGTAAGACTGGACACAGTAGTAAGAGTCACTTACGATCAAAGTCGTCACACTAGGATCTGCGTACTCCAATGCAAGCATCAGAGCACGAAGCTCTGCTAATTGTGCGGTGCAGTCCCCAAGCGTCTGCGTGTGCACGACACTGGACTTGAACTCATCGTTCACCATGGCACCGACCACAATGGCGCATGCGGAAACGTAGGCATGTTTAGAGCCATGTGCAACCTGCGCCGAACCATCAGTGTAAATGATGCAATAGAAATCCTCCAACGGCCGCATTGCTAAAGGAGCAGGATGAACAAATTCATACTGTAAATACTCCTGCGACCGTAAAGTGGCGTCAAAAATAAACGTGACATCTTGGGATGTCAAGGATGCAGCCCACTGAATCCACCGAGGGTGCAAAGCTTTGGAATTAGGTACACTGGCTTTCGTAACCGCCTCCAAGGCAGGACACGGGGTAACAAACAACATGCGTTTTCCTTGTGACAGGGCACGTTCTTTAAGAATTGCCATCTGTACTGCCGTTAAAACTTTCTCCACAGTGGAAAAACGCAGTTCAGCCGAAGTGTACAAGTGTGACTTGTAAGCAATAGGTACTGTGTCTCCTTCATTAAAAGTCAGGTACGTGAAACCCACCGCCCGAGGGATAATTCTTATCACCAGGTTGGTCTGGTTATCACGAGTCTGTAAGTATTCAGAAGCGAGCAAATCAGCCTGCAAAGACTGCAGAATGGCTGAATGCTCAGGCAGCCAGCATGATTTGGAAAAAGATGGTTGTATCAAAGCATACAAAGGCTTGATACGCTGGGCATATTCCGGAATGTAAGTCCTCCCGAAATTCAAAAAACCCAGCAAAGATTGTAATTTTTTCAGTGTTGTCGGAGAGCGCAACTGTGCGCATTTCTCCAGGAAGTGAGGTGCCAACCCCTTTCCCTCGTTGTTAAGCTCGTAGCCGAGAAACAACACTGTGTACTCTGCAATGTGTGACTTTGCAAAGTTAAACTTGTTACCAATGTCTGCAAAGTTACAAATGATGCTATTTACTCGACACAGATGCTCCCAAAGATCGTCGTCTGTGAGATAAATGTCATCCACATACGAACAAGCAACTGGGTCGAAGCCCTCCAAAAGAGAGACTATGCGGGCGGAGAATACTCCAGGACTATTCTTATAGCCCATTGGGAGACGCCGAAACATTTTTTGCACACCGCCGCATGTAAAGCTGGTCCATTGGGAACTTAGACCGTCTAATCTATGGGCATAAAAACCATTGGAAATGTCAAGCGTGGTTTTGAACCTTTTACGCTCAAGACTATTCACTAAAGCAGAGCCATGAGTATTCTGTACTGCGCAGTTACGGCAATGCGAGTTTAAATGCCTATAATCCAAAACCAAACGATATAAGCCGTCCGGCTTGTTTACAGTAAAAAGGGGGTTATTCATCGGTGACACACACGTTTCAATTACACCTTGATATTCCAATTGTTCAAGGATAGCTGCGACTGAAGCTTTGGCTTCACGCCGTATGGGATATTGAGGTTGAGGCTGAGACCGTAACGGAATCTCATGGCTTGGAGACAATTTATCCCAGCCACACTGATTGCGGTACAGCCGGCGCAAGCGCCAGAGCCCACTCTTCTGCAAAATGCAGCGCCTCCACTTTCGATACAGTGTGCGCGAAACTGGGGAGGATCACCTCCTCCCCTCGCGGAGCTGCGAGAACAAAAGGTGGGGGCCAGTCAGCCTCCGAAAGCAAAATGTCATACGTAGACGAAAGATTTTCCCAAAATACCCCTTTTACAGTTCGCTGCATGTCACCTTCGATTAACAGGACAATATCAAAAAGACGTTCAGGGGGAGCAACATGCGTATCAGCAGTTTCAATTACAACATAAGTGTCAGTCGCTGTCACCTTCAACAGTGGACGGAGGGCCTCTCTCACTATGGTAATCTCTGCGGCGCTGTCCAGCAAGGTCAGAGCCCACGTCAGATTCCGAAGCCGCGTTCTCACTATCTGGGGCATATCGATGCGCTGTCAGGGCGGCGACTTTCTTCGTGGCAAACTGTGGTCTCTTGGGCGTAGCGCCTTCCTGCTGGTCTCCACCGTTATACGGGCGGGGCTGACCACGTCCTTGCTGGCCACCCCGGCCCCTGCTGCCCCCTCCACCACCGGTTGACGGAGCCGATGAGTCCTGAAAGGAACGAGGAGAGCGTTGGTCAGAAGCCTGAAACCTTTCAGGTGATTTAATCATCGCGCGATCGCGCAAATCATAAACTCGATCCGACTGCGCAGGCAACGGAGACGCAGGAGCAGAAACCTGTGTTTGTTGTTGTTGTTGCTTACCCTGATTCTGCTTTTTAGGCCAATTCTGTTTCTTGGACTTAGGTTGACCACTAGTTTCCGAAGACTGACCCTGGGGCTGCTTTTTCTCTTTATCAGGAAAAGCCTTAAGACCCTTTGCATTGCGGCCAACAGTTTTATAAGCCGCCACAATTATCCTTGCCAACTGACTGGGTTTCTCGGCCTCGGGAATTAACGCTAAAGCGTAAGCAACCTGAAAGTTCACTGCATCCCCCTTGACATTTGCAAGGATCAGATCGCAAACTACATCAAAGGTGCCACACAGGAGCATACCCAACTCAACCGCCGACTCCGGTCCGTGGTCGTCTTGTACACGTTTAAGGACCGCACCCAGATTGGTCACAGACGGGGTGCCATAGCACCTCGAATAGACCGCTGCAAAAGTCTTACCCCAGGTC
Source organism: Lissotriton vulgaris (assembly GCF_964263255.1). Lineage (NCBI taxonomy): Eukaryota > Metazoa > Chordata > Amphibia > Caudata > Salamandridae > Lissotriton > Lissotriton vulgaris. The sequence continues at coordinate 650,303,214 of NC_141700.1, read as the reverse complement.
TCACAGTCAACAAGTTCAGGTGCCAAATCTTTCGGTAAACTAAGTGTAAGAATCCTGTGTTTGTCACCAGGATTCGTATAGGGAAACACAGCTTCCAGCTGGACGAATTTCTCCGCAAGCCAGAATGGAAAATCATCCTTGTCCTGGGGCTTTTTGCCCATCACGGAATTTACCATGACGGGATTGATTTTCAAACCAGCCTGTTCTGCACGAAGCTGCGCACCCCTAGGGGCTGCGTCCTGAACATTACGGCTAGTGTAATGAACAAGCGCTCTAATCACAGACACTGCGACCTCATGAAGTTGCCGCAGATCAGCCACACTACAAGTGGCGCGATTAGGGTGAGGAGTGAATCCCGCCAAAGCCGGCCAATTAGTGCCCGGAATGGACAAAGGACCCAACCTCGGAGCGGTTAAAGCGTGTGGTAGGGCGCCACCAAACCAAACTCCATGCTGCCAAGCATCAATAGGAACTTCCAGTGCCCTGTACGGAGCATACGCAACCGGTACAGCTGTAGCAGTGTATGAATGGAACACTCCAGAATTAGCGTTCACTGCCGGAAATGTCACCCACGAATAAAACAGTTCGTACGGGTAAGCATGTTCCGCACTCACCACCAGAACCACAGCCAAGCCTTCCACAGGGACATTAAAAGCCCGCAAATGGTCACGCACCGCAATGCGACTATGCTGCGGGATGTCCACGGCTTGTGCCATGTTAGCACAGGAAGTCTAAAAAACAAATAGTACTTTGTAGCACAACTGGGTAGTAATTCAAGGAAACCGTTTTTAGATAGATTCAAGCTTGAAAAGACCTATTTCAAAAATAGGTAGGTTTTTCCGACACCACAGTTTTCCGGAAACGGGAATGAAGGGCTTCGGTTTGAATGATATACTACTCGAGTGTCATGATATAAGGCCAACAACGTATGGGCGCCATGTAGCAGGGTTTCCGTTCTCCCACAGAACTGTGCACAGAGATCTAGAACCTGGGTGAGTTAGGGTGACCCAAAACTCACCTTAGTTTCAGAAATCCCCTTACCAAGCTAGCTACAGTGTCTCATTGGTAGTAATAACTTCCCAATGACTTAGACAATCCAGAACATGAACTTAGGGTACCTCAGGTATCGTGGAACACATGAACACTCTTTCGTTATATAATCATTTCAAACAAAAACTGGGAGTCAAAGAACACACGTGCAAGTTTGAAATATTTATTTTTCAATGCAAGGTTCTCAAACGCAGTATCTTATATAATATCAACATACATGTTATAAAAATCAGAGTTAGCAGCATAGTCACTAGTCCATAGTAAGCGAACGGTGATAGCATATTATAATGCAAAATCTATATAAAGTTTGTATCACCTATTATTTCGCGCACCCTATTTAGCATATTATATTATATCTAAGAAGGTCTCATTTGGGTTTTTAGCAGGGCGGGCCCATACCTCTAATGGTCAGTAGGAGCAAATCACATCAACAGCTACCTGCTCTCTGCATGCGAAGCATCAAGTGTGTTGATTCATTCCCTGTAACTCTATCTTAAACCTGCGTAGAGCCCAATGTTGGCAGCAACATTATTTGTGTTATGTCTAATGTGGTGCGAGGATCAGGCCTTCAGCAACCTTGTGTTAGGTTATTCTTAGAGGGTGCAGTTCTCAGTGTGCAGACAGTTGTACCAAGTGTACCAAGCACAACTGATATCAGAGCAATAACATATTATTCTCAAATAAATCACATCTTTCGTCTAGGTTGAAAGCTACAGTAACAATTAGGTGTCGTGTGCAAACTGAAGCCGAAGGAAAATATGGTGTTTAAACATTTAATAAACTCATGCTAACTTAACACAATATATAGAAACGCAGTAACCATATGACACTAGGCCTTGGATTAACATATCCCCTACAGTCAATTCATTAGGATAAGAAGGAATTGCACTGATAAAAATTCTTTTCAAAAACATGCTGAAGATCTTAAAATCAAATTACTGCAACGGGGCTATCCCAAAAGATTAATCAGGGACAGCTACAAAAGAGCTAAGTATCAAAACAGAGAATCCCTTTTCGAAACTAGCAACAAAAAGAAAGAACCTGAAAACAACATTGTCATGGTCTCAAATTTCAATGGTTTAAGCTGTAAGGTAAAAAACCTCATTATAAAAAATTGGTTAATCTTAAACAGAGAAGGTAAAATTCCCCTACCTAAACCGATCTTCTCCTACAGAAGAAATAGGACTATCCGTAACTGTTTGGTGCAGACATATAGAGAGCCTAAAAAGAATAAACAATTAAGTATTGATCAGGGAAAGCCCATTAGGGGCAACCAACCATGTGGAACGTGCACTCACTGCAAGTCAATTATCCAATCAGACAAAATTGAACTGAGTGGCACATCACATTGGGTTAACGAACATGTCAACTGTAGAACACCCAATGTGATATACCTAATAATATGCCCTTGCCAAAAGGGGTACATCGGCGAAACTGGTCGTGAGATTAGATTACGCCTATCTGAGCATAGATCTGCTCTGAAAAACCATAAGAAGAATGCCCCACTGGTAGACCATTGGATCACAGAGAAACACAAAGAGGATGAACTAAAATGGTGCATAGTAGAAAAAATAAAAACCACAATGAGAGGTGGGAATTTGGACATTAAACGCAAGCAGAGGAAACAATTCTTCATGTCCAAATTCCGTACATATACCCATGGTCTGAATAGCAGAGAAGAGTGGGAAAGACTGGTCAGATAATAGTCTATTACCATTGAAAGCTCCCCTAGGCGCACCCTAGGTTTTCTGGAAAGATGTTTGTTAGGATGTCTTAAGAATATCACACCAACTGTTAAAACCAGTAAAACCATAAGAGATATAAATTGTATGCACCTAAGTATGTATATTTGTCTCCATAAAAGACATAAAATGTATGCACCCAAGTATGTATATTTGTTTGCATATAATGATGAATTCTGCAATTGGACTTTATATAAATATGAATATGTAGAAATGCGAAAGGGCCAACACTAGGTTTGAAATTCACACATTGGGTTCTCTAGATACCAAGTACTGACAAATATAGAAACGATTAATTTCTATGTGCTTTAATGTATCCATGAGAATGTAAAAGGACGCTTCGTTGTGATAACCATGAGCATTTTTTTTTTTTTTAAATACCTATCTCCCTCATCATCTCCTATACAATTGGTTTTTACAAATTGTCACCTCCTAAATTTTATTATGCCAAAAATAATACATTCATGCTCTAAGTTCCACGACATGAGCGTTCCTTAAACGCATATATATATGTATAAGGATTTATGTATGGAACTGTATAGCAATACCATTAGCGATACGCTTTACCGGCATATAAATTTAAGGCAGACAATCTTGAAATGACTAAAAGTAGGCTTATGCTAACCGATGTGCGGGAGCCCCATATAGAATCTCTATCTAAATCAAAACCACACAGAAATGTGAAAAGAACTACCAAAATGGCGCGACAATAAATAGATCGAGAAATGATAAAAGTCCTCGAAACAAAATAACACAATATAGTGTCGAATGTATCCCGCTTTTTCTCTAATTTGATAAAAACAAACGACTAGTAAACAGTTAAACGTGTCTTTTTATCATAAATCAATTTCGCTATATGCGTGGGGTCCGTCGTCAATTGTATGCATATTCAGATGCGGAGGGGCGGTAAAAACTACCAAAATGGCGGCCCATCAATGTGCAAGCTCGTATAATCACGGCTCAGGTGTTGAGAATTGTTCAATAATGCAACACCCTCCTTACATATAAAATGACCCGCGCTGCTCTGGCCCTTGATCTGACACTGGAGATCGGGTGACCAGGCAGGCGGCACGCTGCTCCGACCGCGGAGGTAAGACACATGGGGCTAATGGGCTGGCGCGCGTCTTAGGCAATAATCAGACGCCTATCCACAACGCGGCATTTAGACCGATCTGGTTATGACTAACATGGGTCCCTACAATGCGGCACTCAGACCATTCGTACAGCGCTTTAAATGGGTGCATTTTACCACCGTAGCCCCTACTTAATATGCTTTGTGCATATGTCAGTTCTATTGATCTATCTCTAAACTGACTATTACTAAAACGTCATGGTGTGCCTCTAACTAAGAATCCATATTTGGGGTTCGTTTTCATTGCGAATTTTATGTAGCTACAAATTTTTTTTAAAACAGTGTGATGTCTAATACCTGTAGACCATATCTACTGTTTATTTAGAGAAAAGTACTGTCCTCAATTCAAATAAGAAGCATTCCGTTCTAACTATGCTTCTGGTATATGTCAGTTTTATTGATCTATCTCTGAACTAACTATCATTAAAAAGTCATGGTGTGCCTCTAATTAAGAATCCATATATGGGGTTCTTTCTCATTGCTAATTCTAAGTAGTTAAAATTGCTCAAATAAACAGGGTGACGCCTAATACATGTACACTATATCTACTGTTTATTTAGAGAAAAGAACTGTCTTCAATTCAAATAAGAAGCATTCCATTCTAACTACGCTCAATTGAAACTGAGGAGTGGAAAGACGCCCTAAAACCTACTGAGCTGGCAATAATCTCAGTCTTCTGACTTATATGCAGAACGATTTACAACGCCACGATCATAAATACAAAGTAAGCATGAAAGTTCAATGTCCTGCGAGTAGCTCAATAGTAGTCGGTTGTTCATATAGAAAATATTCATAGAACGTATACCACTCTTTATACACAGGTTGATCAAGGAAATACAAAGACCCATACTAGTGGATAAGGTTACTCTATCCCCAGGATTAAGACTGGTACCGCTAATTGAAAACTGCGAAAGATGTAAGAAATTTGTTACTTGTAATATAGACACCATCAGAATTCCAAAAAAACTTTTCTGTAATGTAACTTAAATTCCTCACTGAATGTATACTAATCTATTGTCCATATACTTTTTAGATTCAAGAATTTTAATGTAGTCCTGAGGAAGGTGTGCCATCGATCTAAAACACCGAAACGCGTCGACATTTTTGGCTACTTTTAACTTTTTTATATGTAATTGTGATGAAGTGCATTGTAATGTGAATAACTATGATCTGTGTAACCTCTTATGTGTATATTTTTTGCTTACACAATGCTATTTAAGCAAGTTTGTTTCTTTTAATAAACATGATTTTAATGATAATTTAGTTTTCTTGATATAATTTGTGGGACGTATAGTATACATTTGAGGACAGAAAAGTTCTGGTGTCTTACTCTACAAAGTACATTACACTCATATCTAAGAACCACAGAAAGGAACCCCCTTTTTTCTTGCTTGGATTAACATATTGCAGATGCTTTATTTTATAATTTCTGAAACACTGCCTCTTTTACCTTCAGCTAAATACAGATTGAGCATTTAAGTTTTTCACACAGCATACAACACTTGGTGATATTTCTCCACATTCTAAAGTCTATCTCTCAAAACCAATATTAATAAACATGCACCTCTGCAAACAGCTTTTGACTCATTGCATAGAATCCATTTACCAACAGAAGTGCACTTATTAACACTTCTTAATACACTTCATAAAGTATATTGTAATTACCTGAATTTAGAACAGTTTATTACATACTGCTGAAGACACCACTCTGTCTGTGTTCCAAATTCTGCTGAGCACAACTCCAACAGGCTTCCTTCCCATTCTAATTACCAAGAGCAATCTGAACTTTCCCTAGTTCTAAACCCAGTCACATCACAGGATTTTTTCAGCCATGCAGTAAGAATGGATCTTGCAAGACTCTCACAGGATTATAAAGCATCTTGTGGCAGGCCCAGTAATTTTCCATGTGGGTTTCGTGAACCTCTCGCAAAATTGGCTATGTCCAAGCAGCATGTGACAAACTAACAGAGTTACAGATCAGCAGATGGATCCTGTTTCCAAGGTTCCCCAGTGGAATTCCAGGTGTTCTATGTAGAGATTGAAGTTCAAAGGGTGTGTATGGATCCCTTGTAAACATTGCAGGTCACTAGGAACCACTGGGATCTGAACTTGGCTATATGGATAATTGATCGTCTTTCGGAAAACTATGAAGGAAAATAACTGGAGTAAAGTGATCCCTATGTGTGCAACTAGGGTGTTGTTTAGGCCATGGAGTGTGACCAATATGGAGGCTGCTTAGAGATCAAGTGGTCAGTGGTCATGTTTTCACCTCTCATGTCTCTTGATGCATGAGAGTATGACGTTGGATAGATAGTTACAGAGTTGGTGGCTGTTATGGATTTGATCCTCCCGTTGATTATCTTAACTAGGTGGGGGCAGGCTTGTGATAAGACTGATTTTTCTGATATCAATGGATCAAGATGTGTTTTTCTAAGTCGTAGGAGGCTTTTCCAATTATAAGTGTGATAAGTAGGGGAGTTGTATGCATGTGTATGTGTGTGCACACAAGTGCATGAAGGTCTTGCTGTTGTAGGGTATGCATGTGAGTACTTCATCAGTAAGTGATGTCTTGATAGTTGAGAACTCAGTGACATTTCTCTCTGTGGGTACCTTGTGAGCAGTGTTGTTGTATTCTAAGCTAATGATAGAGAGTAGCTTGAAGGTGGACCATGGAGAGTTGTTGCATCACAGATGGAGCAATGTTTACCTTGTCTAAAGAGGAATGGTTGCCGGAATTATATTTGTTAACTGAGGGGTGTATGTTTAGGTCTGAAAGAGGATTGACACTTTGCTTGAAAGCTTTGAAAAGTGTTTTGTTTTGTTTGCAAGATTCGGAAATAGTTTAGTTTTGAAAGACTGATTTGGGAATGATAGTGAATTTCTTTCCAGAGGAGTACGGTTCTCAAGTGAAAAACTATGTATTAATATTTAGGACCTCGTTTAGGAGTGGGCATTAACCGGACATCTTCCGAAAATCGACAGGAGCTATTTTTCTCACCCCTCATAGCCTCCTGATCCTTTAGAATGCACAAGAGGCTGAAGTTCCCAAAAATAATACATAAAAACCTTTATTGCAGAGTTAATAAAAACCATTGCAAAAACACATGTTATTAAGCTAGATTAGACTGCTGAACAATTTAAAACAGTCTGATTTAAAACATTGATTTCCTTCTGACAATGTGTTATGAGAGAGAGGTTAAGATTATGTTTCAGAAGAGTTTTTAGTTTAGGTAAATACAGTTCATTTTTGTTTTATTTCTTCAATTTCTAAGTGATCCAATGTGAGTTTCACCAAGTCCTTTTTACATCTGAGTAGTAAAGCTTCCATTAAATCAGGTTGCAATTCTTCTTAGATATAAGAAACCATAAAAATGTCAAAGTGCTTTAATGTGTGGCAGATTTTAGAATCCTGTTTGAAAGACAGGTTTGCATTTGCTTCTTTTAGAAGATTTTAAATTGCAATAAAGATAGAGGGGAATCCCAGACTACATTCATTTTTAGAAGATCTAATGAGCTGGATAAGGAGTTGTGGTGCCAAAATGTATTAAATGGAGTGTTCCCAATTTCTAACCGCAGATGGAATTTTAATGAGCTCTGTTTTGAAATTAAAAATTCCAGTCAAATTTGAGCCTTAGTGGTGGAGAAGGGGAGAATGAAGAGACGTCTCAACAGCTAACATTGAATTCTGTCCAGACAATTAATCACTCATATAGGGAACATCTCGTTACCATATGTTAGTGATAAGTTAGCGATGGCATGTACTTTCCTCTGATGACATAAATCAGAGGCTTGATTGAGGGGCTGATCATATTGTTACCAAGTTTCAGCATGGCAAATATAACATTTTTGCCTTAGCTTTTAATTCAACCTTGCGTCTGATAAAACTCCCTGTACTTTGAAATCAAACATCCAAATATTTATAAGATAAGCCAAGCTAAATATGTTTCTTATTAGGTTGCCAGCTGGTTTCCCTGAATTAATTATATTACAAATAAGCAAATAATTTTTTCCATGATTTACTGTTAGAGCATCATTGTTCCAGTAGTATTCAAGCCCTCTGCAGGTCCTGTGCTAGTTATGTTAAAAATCACAGTATTGTCTGTCTACAAAAGTATTGCGATTGTTATACATCCTATTTTTGGTGGACATACTCCTGAATTATTTTTTTAGTGCCTTAGCAAAGTTGGAACCTTAGAGGTAAAATATAATTGAGGCTAAAACACTACCCTGTTTTAGGCCTCTGTTGGTGAAGATTGTCTGTAAAAGGGAAGTGTTATCACCAAGTTTTAACTTAATCCAGGAATCCGTGTATAGCAAATAAGTGGCTTTTAGCAATGTGTGGGCAGTGCACCAGGAAATTAGCTTGTACCAATGCTGTCAAACGCAGTCCTGAAATTGATAAAGCAGGCATAAATATTTGATGTTATAGGTGCTATAAGTTCATTTATTAATATTGAAAATGTCATTATATTGTCAATGGTGCTGTTGTTGTCCCTGAAACCTGTTTGATTTCAGTGGATGAGAACCTTGTTTTCTGCCCAGTCTAAAAGGTCATTTAGGAGTAAAGAGGCATATCATTTTGCACCTTCGGCAAGAAGCGTAATCATTCTGTAATTGAAGGGATCAGACTCTTGAGCCTTTCTTATGTAATTAGTATAGTATAAATCCTTTCCAGGAAGATGGCATCAATCTTGTAAAATAACTAAAATTAAATAGGGTATGTAACCAGTGGGACCAGTTCTCAATATCTCACTTATAAGGTCAGGCTATCATTTGGTCCTTGGGCACAATCAGACCTGCCATTCCTTATGCATGATCCTTCTGATTTCTTTGCACACCATTGTACAGTTGTTTCGTCATGCAAACTCAAAATACTTGATTACTTTAATTTGATTGATGTTTTACTTCGGTATTGGCAGTATAGCAAAGAAAAATGACTTTACCACAGAACACCTGGTAAGTTATATCCCACAGTTTTCAGAGTTGAATTTCCCAAAGAATTTATATAAACTCAAAATTCCATTTAATCATTTTAGTATACATATAGACAGTGGGTGAGCCATGCTTCCTCCTTCAATTTCCTTCTTGCTTTGCATACTTGTCCTTTGTAACATTTTCGGGAGTTTCTGAAAATGTAAAGATCTAATGCATCAAGGGTATCTACATTAAGGTGCCGATTAGGATGGCGGACGGACCTGCGTCCGTCCGCCACCGCCGAGGGGCAGGGGCAGCGGCGGTCCCTCCGTTGCAATTAGGATGTGACCGCCACCCTGGCAGTCACATCCCGTATATTTTACATAGCGGCGGGTTCTGCTTTAAGCAGCACCCGTCGCAATGTAAAATATGCATGTTTACCTTTGGCATGCACAACTTGGCAGGCACTGCTTGGTGCCTGCCACCTTGTGCATGCCAAAGCAGGGGGGTACCATAGGTACCCCCCATGTGCCCCCCCACACCCCAACACCCTGGGGGCTCACAACGGGCCCCCAAAACCAAAAGACCACATGCTTTTCCACAGCGGAAAAGCCGCCGTGGAAAAAACATGTTTCCGCCTGCATCGTGATATGGCTGGGGGTGTCTTGCATACACCGCCACCATATCTGCGTTCAGCCACCGCGGATCAGCGGCGGACGGACTTGCCGTCCGCCGCTGATCCCACCGCCATCGTAATGTCGCAGGTGGTGTTTTCACAAACCAAGGCGGTGAATCTACATCCTCCAGGCCGGCGGTGGCTTCCGCCAGCCCGGAGGATGCGGATTTACCGCCATCCTAATCTGCCCCTTAGTTTTTTTTATCTGGCATGTCAACAACCTCTTGCTGATTCCCTTTTTAAATCTAAATTAATTTGTGAACCATGACTTATTGGACTTGCTTTCAATGCATTTCCATGATTCCAGAGTTGAAATGAATTGCAGTAGCCTCATACAACACACTGACATGGTTGTGGTTTGTCATTGATACTAGAGCATTTTACTACTGGATCACTTTCTCAGCTTCCTTCTAAGCTTTTAATTTATAGGAATAGGTTGTGTACCATTTTTGTCTGTTCAATTTGTATATGCCAGAGAGTTCGCCTAAATTCAAACCTTTGTCGGCCTTACCCAAGATGGCTAGCATAATTGATATTTAAACAAAATTGTGACTTTCAAAGCATTCAAGTATATTATAATCATTTATAGGGTTAAATATATGGTTAAACAGAGGGAGGAGGACCAATGTGCATTAAAGGACTGCAACACAATGTTTGGTTACTCTGTTGTAAGGAGTTGATTTGTCAAAAGGAATTCTCCCATTTAGATAGTGCAAATCTAAGCTATGTGGATATTGTGAAAATTGAGCTCCCTGTGTTGATTTTTTGTGGGGGTCGGAACATATCTCTGGAATGTACCCCAAACTGAATCCTGGACATCAAAATTAACGCTCAAACTTCCATAAAGCAAATTCAAATAGAAATTTCCAGTTATTATCATTTCTGCAAAAGCATTGGAAGCTTTCATGTTTTCAAGGACTTCAAATAATTTTGTTAAGAAGGTCCTTTTTCAGTTTTGTAGACAGATTTATATTTGTATTCAAATTATAATCTAGTCAGAAATAGCTACACTAGTCCTTGACTCAATCAGTGCTGTTTGTACGAAAGGCACATCAGTCTGAATTACACCCATGAATATTGTGAATTAAAAGGAATCCAGTAATATGTGGATGATCTACACACCATGTTTCTTGACAACAAAAGATATGATGTGAATTAAATACATTTAAAATGTCATTGTTTTTTAATCTTTGAAAACCAGCTCCATAAACTGAAATGTAAACAATTGAACTTGTATATGTGATCAAGCTTAATTCAGGACACTCTTGATGTGCTAGGAGAAGCAATGCACGGACACTTGTGAGGGAACATTTGTGCTGGATTGAACACATAAGCTAGTCAATTCCAACTATCAGTGTAGCGTGTAATATTTATTCAATTTCTGGTTGTTTTTCTGCTATAGTTAGAACCTCCATTGGGTTAGCTGTACGCTATCGCTGCTGCGGAGATCAGAGGAGCAGCTTCTTGATCATTTTTTCTTTTGTTCACACGTAAGTATATTAATTGCTAGTTCTTTGTATTGGAGCTTGAGATGCTGGGATTTGCAGAGAGTTTGAACAATTTAATTGCCCTGTTGAAAAACTGTGTTTTCTGGAGGGTCTACAAAAGTCTTCTAACTGTAAAATAGGGGGACTTGATAGAACGGAGATCCGTATATGCATCCGCATATGCATTTCGAAGATTGTTTAGCTTTAATGGTACCACTTACTATTTCAGTATATCACCTTCTCTAATGCTGCTCCTTGTGCGTGGACCTGTGTTACATTAGTCGAAAAACTGGTTCAATGTTACAATTGTAGAAAACTGATATTTAGGTTGCACTCCTTTTTGGTACCTCGCAGTGTAGTTGTGTTGTTTTGTCAAATGTGAAAAATGGTCTTTCCTTTTCAGTAAAATTTAGATACTTTGTAATCCAATTTTGCATATTTAAGTTTTGGAGTCTTTTTCTGTTCTTTTTTTACATAACTGGTTCAAGTAGCTGAGTATCCTCAGGGTGATGATGAGATGTGGGTTTCATAACTTATGATTATTGCTTGACCAGTTGGTTCTCAATCACTAGGAAATATGCCAGTGCTTTCAATGCTAGCCTTTGCATGCTCATATAGTGCTTCAGTCTTATCTGCCAAGAAGGCAGCGCAGTTATTGATTGTCTTCTTTGAAATTTGTGTGTGGTAGTTTTGATCGCAATCAGCTGTTTTAGAGACAACATGACCAATCACTTTTGCTGTTTCTGTGTACACTGTTGCTGTTGTTGTTATGCATTTAGTACCTTAGTAGCTTTGTGACCAGGTGAGACCTTATACTTCAGGGGTCCTGTTGAATTCTGAACATTAGCCTCCCCTATTTAAATAGGGTTCCAGAATTGTTTCAAGAATTCTAGAAAAAACCTCCACTTATTGCTTCCCCAAAGACTGATTGCCCTTGGATTCAGCCACAGGTAGGTGATCGCATCGCAATAAGATGCTCACTGGACATTGGTTTGTTCACTTGACTTATCAGGGTGCATTGGCTACACTGTCTTGCTAAAGACGAGACCATCACCAAACTCCACGCCTGCCTGTGCTGGCGGTGTCAACCAACCAAGCTTCCCAAAAAGCCCCAAAAAAGCCTGCTGCAGCCCACTAATGCTGAAGTAACCTCTTAAAGTGCTTCTGACAGCTTTGGATCACAGACATATTGCCACACACTCACACCTCCTTCCCCCGGAGCTCAAGGTTGCAAGTGACTGAGTAAATTAGCAGGGAGGACCTCTTCCCACGCTAACTTGTAGCTTTCACTTGTACTGTTGAACCATTGCTTTGCGTTGGTGACTGTGGCTCTCGATGTCTCAGCATCTTATGAGGCTGTCCAAGCATGGCTTGTGCTTAGAGGAGGGGCACTTCACCTGCTGAGTATCCTGATATAACAAGCGTTGAACTTGTTTGTGGTGTTCCTATTAATATAGCCACTGCCAGCTGTGCCGCTAGGAAATCCTTTTATTTATTTATTTATAAAGTTTTATATAGCACAAACTAGATCCCATAGGATATCAGAGCGCTTTACGTTAGGAAGGAAAGGAAGGACAATAATGCAAGTACATCGACAGGTAGGGATAAAATAAGCATGATCACAGATTACACAACAAATGCCACAAGGAGGTCATATTAAACAATTGTACAATGGTAGCGAAGGAGGGGCATAATATGTCATAAAGAAACGTAGTAGTAAATGATGGTACAATGGGAGTAGCAACAAAATCATCGGGGAGGAGAGCCAAGCCCACTTACAGAAGGAATTTATTCATAAGGAATCTTTTGACTTCCAATTTGAACACCGTTGTTACGGAGATTCTGCGTACTTCCGGTGGTAGAGAGTTCCATATCTTTGGGGCAGCGCCAGTGCCAGCGAAGGCTCTGTGACAAGTTCTCTTTTTGCTCAGGATAAGTGGTTTCAGAAGGAAAGTAGTGGCACTTCTTGAGGCTCTCACACCACAAGATAGTTCAAGCTTTTGCGCCAGGCACCTGGGAGTATTGAAGTGGATGGCTTTATGCGTCATAACGGCAATCTTTAACTGAATTTGTGCTTCGTAGGGGAGCCAATTTAGTGATTTTAGGACTGGCGATATGTGCTCATTACGTTTGGAGTAGGGGTGGGCAGAAGTTGCGTAAGGGTCTATTCCAGAGAGGCACGGAGATTGAAGCAATCTCCATGCCTCTCCACGATATTTCTGTTTCACAAGGCCGCCCGCCGCCCGCCTGCCTCCCGCCTGCCGCCCGCCTCACGCCTCACGCCCACATTATTGAATTAAATTAAAAGGCTAAATAAAACTTTAAAGCAAACTTACCTTATTGCGCCTCATCTTCCCGATCCTGGCTTTATTTTTGTAAACTGTGCATGCGCGGGAGCCTGCGCATGCGCAGGACTGCGCATGCGCTGTTTACAAAAATGAAGCCGGGATCGGGAAGATGCGGCTCAATAAGGTAAGTTTGCTTTAAAGTTTTACTTAGCCTTTTAATTTAATTGAATATTGCGGGCGGGAGGCGGGCGGCAGGCGGGGGGCAGGGGGGCAGGAAGCGGGAGGCGGGCGTGCGGCCAACTTCCGTTCTGCCGTGGAATGGGCAGAAATTTGCCCTGTTTTTCCGCCTTCTTTGCGGAAGGCGGAAAGTACACATTTCGGCCCATTCCGTGGGCGGAACGGAAATGTCCGCCCACCCCTAGTTTGGAGCCTGTAACCAGTCTAGCAGCAGCATTCAGAGATGCCCTTAGTGGCGCAAGGGTTTATTTGGGAAGGCCACAGAGGGTAGCGCTGCCGTAATCTAGCCTCGGTAGGACAAGCGCTTGGACCACCTGCTTGAAATCCTTAAGTGGAAGGAAAGGTTTTATGTTTCTGAGTGTCCTCATCTTGTGGTTTGCAGCCTTACGAATAGTGCTGATATGATTTTTCCTATTAAGGTGCTTGTCCATGGTGACTCCTAGGGATTTGGCTGAGTCTACGATGAGAGGAGTGCAGTTGAAAGCAGTGAGGTGACTCAGCCATAGGTCCAGCTTGGGGATGTGGTTCGGAGGGGAGATGAGCAGGAATTCAGTTTTTGAGGTGTTAAGCAGGAGAGGGTTCTCAGTTAACCAGTTTTCAGTAGATGTTAGGGTAGTGTTGAGTGAGATGATGTTTTCCGGGGATGCGATTTTCAAATAGAGTTGCGTGTCATCATCATACATGTGGAAAAGAATACCCGTGGAGTTTATTGTGTTAGCTAATGGTTCTAGGAAAAGGTTGAAGAGGATAGGAGATAAGGCAGATCCTTGGTGGACACCCATGAGAACTGGAGATGGCTGGGAGAGAGAGTGGTTAGCCTCGACTCTTTGAGACCTGTGGTGGAGGAAGGATGAGAACCATTGGAGCACCTGATCACAAACATCCATCCTGTTTTGTAGAATGGATAGGAGTTTCTCATGATTTACCGTGTCAAAAGCAGAAGAAAGGTCAAGGAGGATCAGGAGGCAGGATTCGTTTTGCTCGAGCATTTTTTAAATATCATCCATAACATGGGTGAGAGCCGATGCGGTGCTATGCCCCTTCCGAAAGCCGGATTGATGCTGGTCTAGGAGTTGATAGTTCTCTATGTGAGCACAGAGTTGTTATTGAACACATTTTTCAAGGAGTTTCACTAGGGTGGGTATGTTGGAGATAGGTCAGAAATTATTGAGATCAGTCTTGTCACCGTTAGGTTTTTTTAGTATAGGAGATACCTCAGCTGCTTTTAGGCAGTCAGAGATCGTGCCTTGAGATAGAGAAGCATTTACAATCCTTGTCCAGGTGGGGATGAGTGCATTCTTGATTTCCTTGAAGATGGCCGGGGGTAACGGGTCACTGAAGTGGTTGGATGGGTTAATACTCAAGAGGATCTTTTTGATGTCTTGTTCACTAAATAATAAGGTAAAGGAGCCCCAAGACGCATTGTTCTTGGCATTCTGGGGGTAGAGTTGAGCTTTACTAGGAGGTCAGGGGTGATGCTGCCCTGGAGGAGAGCAGTAAGGCCTTCTTAGAGGCGAGGTCAGTGGAGATGAGCTTTAATTTCTTAATGAAGAAAGCAGCAAGTTCGTCGCAAGAGGGTGGGCACCCGAAAGGATCAGAGAGGTTTGGACCTACGACTGATTGCTGTTTGACCAATTCGAAAAGTTTCTTGGGACGGTTTGCCGCTTGACCTAATTGGTGTCTGAAGTAGTTAGCCTTGGCACTCTTGATTTGTTTGTAGTAGAGGTTCCTAACCTCTCTTAGGAGTTTAAGTTGTACCAAGGAGGGATTTGCTCTCCAAGAACGTTCAACTGCCCTAAGGTTGCGACGTTCCGTGTTTAAGTTTTCATTATACCAAGGTTTGATACTTTTGTTGAAGCATTTTTATGTTGGATTGGAGCAATGTCATCCATGATGTTGGAGATGGTTGTGTTGTAGGAGTAATTGAGTAGCTGCACCTCAGTTAAGTCAGCTTGGGAGGTGAGGGCAGATGTACAATGGGCAGCTATCTTAACAGAGTTTATTGATCTGAGGTCCCTTTTCCATATCTTAGATTTCGCTGGTCGAGCCTTCCTCAACAGAAACTCCTTGTTGATATAAAAAAGGATGCAGTGGTGGTCTGACCAGTCACATGGGTAATGGAGTCCAGGGCGATGTCCTGCCCTTTCGAGATGATGAGGTCTAGGGTTTCTCCTTTATTATGAGTTGGTTGGTTACAGTGCTGAGTCAGATCATGATCATTTAGAAAAGCTTTAAGGCTTGAAACCGTGAGGTCTTTGGTGTTTGCCCAGTGAGGATTAAAGTCACCAAGGAAGATTTGAGACACAGCTTAGTCAACATTGCTAGAAATGATTTCCATTAATTGCTCAATGAAAGGGAGATTGTCTCCCGGGGGTGGTAGAAGGTGTGAAGTTTGCAAACCGGCAGGTTCTTACTTGAGATGCTGAGACAAAAATATTCACAGAGGAAGGGGCAGAGGACTCAGCATTTGAAATCGAAAGTGTGTTCCTATGAATACAAGCTAAACCCCCACCCAATTTCTTAGCTCTGTCTAACCTAATTATATCATGAGTGGGAGGTACTAAGAGGTCTAAGATAGGAGTAGAAGCGGGATTTAGCCAAGTTTCAGTGAGGATGATAATGTCTAAGTCCTTGTGTTGGATGAGGTCAAGAGAATATCCGTAGTGTGTTTGCTGGCTGACCTGCAATTTAGGAGTACACATTTAAGTCGAAGAGGATTAGGGGGGAAAGGATTCTGGGTGACGTTCACATGAGTGAGGTTGACCTTGTTGCTGCCTCTAAGATTGCGAGGAGGTTCTCTGCTAGGGTTGGAGAGGATGGATTGTATTTGTCTCTGCAGGCTCATGTTGGGGTTGTACCAAATAGGGTAAGAGATGTGCAAGTCCTGAAGATCTGTGGACGCGAGGAAGGACTCATATATTTTGGGGCGAGAGGGGTCGTCAGGCAAAGGGATGGATTTCAAGAAGGCAGGGGCTGAAGGCTTGTCCAGGGGATTTCTATCACTAGTGGGAGCCCTGGGCAAATTTGCAGGGGTGAGAAAAGAACTGAAGAAGGGGAAAAAGTCATTTGAGATGGCTTTCAGGTCACGTAGCTTAGAAGTTAGAAGGTGCAACTGTAAGGAAATCTCATCTAGGCGCGCAGCCAAGTCTGAGTGTTGAGGGAGAGGTGGAGACTGAGAAAGGGAATCAATCGGTGCCGGGGGGTCTCGGTGTAAGCCTATGGAGTTTACGGGGAAGATGGGGAGATCCAGGGCAGGAGGTTGATCATTTGAGGCTAGCATAGTTTCATGAACTTTTAATAGTGAGGTTGGAGCCTTAGTAAAGGGGGAGTGATCATTAAACTGAGGGTTAGGTCTAGGCAGCACCGGAAAGATTGGAATTGACCGATCCTGTTCGGTGGTGGGCAGTTGCTTGTACTCCAGCCTCATATGAGACAAAGGGAGAGAGCTGGGGGAAGGTGGGACAATCGTTGGAGGCAGTGCCAGTCGGTCAGCGGGGGATCTCCTTAATCGGGGAAGGGATAGACTCGGACCGGCTAGATGTGCGCCAGGTGAACCCGAGAAATCTCTCACTTTCAGATTCATGGGTCTAGATAGTTGGGGCACATCGACATGAGATGGAACCACTCTGTGATGATCTGGTGGTGAGGGGTGATTTAGATAGGGATGGGGAGGTGGCATTCGTAAAATAGCAGGGAGTGGACTCGTAGAGTCCTGAGAGATGTGAGGTTGAGTATGGGGGACATTAGGTTTCGAAAAAAACGCGTTTTTGAGTAACGGGAAGATGTTGGAAACCTGACACTGGCACACCTCTTGTATTCAGGGTTAGGGCATCAGAATCCTTGCTTCCTGGCTTTTTATGCTGTATGCTACTGCTATCGCTCTATGGTGGTCCTAGACTGCAGAAGCGTAAAAATGTCCCCATATGCTGGAATAAATATCGAAGCGCACCAGGGGCATTTGCTTTTATTTATCAAGAACAGATACTACTTGGGATGCTGACCAATCCACCATGCCACCAATGCATGGCAGACAATTTTTCACTTTTGTTGTTTCAGAAGTGACGTTTCTGGTCAAAAAGCACCAAAACACAGTAAACATTTAGATAACTTACCATGCACGGCTGTGCCAATGGAGATGGTAACTGGCCCGCTATACTCCAAATCACCCCCTTAATCATGCATGGCATGGAAGAGTATGTAAAAGGGAGGCACAAGGGTATAACTTTACGTACTCCAAAATCACTTTGTGAATAGGTCTCCTTACTCATCAGTTTGCGCACTTCACCTGCTGTGATCCGCTTCAACATGGGTATTCGATCAGTTTGTGTACATCATATCACGTTGCTCCTAATTAAAATATATTGAAGAAGCATGTTTTGCACTAATTTAATGTTGTACTTTTCTATCAGATAAAATTGTGAATATTACAGTGCTCAGAAACATTTTCGCAGTACAGTAGAATCTCTGGAATGCATTTTACATATTCGAAATCAACCTGAATAGAAACACTCTTAATGTTGTTTAATTTAAAAGCTATATATATATATATATATATATATATATATATATATATATATATATATATATACATATATATATATATATATATATATATATATATATATATATATATATATATATATATATATATATATATATATACATATATATATATATATATATATATTTATTTGTTTCATTTATTTATTTTAATAGAAAAAGAATTTCCAAAATTCATAAATTCAGCGCACTTACTGATGAAAACTCTAATAGGAGATCTGAACAGTTGCACTGTTGATTTGCCGACGACAACAACAGCAGGTGCGCAGACCGACTTCGGCACAGGACAGGCCTCTGGTGATGTTTCCCTCCTGCCGAGCCTCCAGCTTGATATGTGGACGAGCATTAATCTGAAACGGAACGTTAATAGGCCTCTCTTTCAGGCACACATTCCGGTGCATTCCTGCGCTATCATTGGTCCGGATCGTGGCTTCAGGCCTGGAATTTGGAGCTGGGAAACTCAGAGTGAGGGAAACAACAGCGCCAAGGTCACAAGGTAAGACATTTGATGCAGCATAAATTCTTGCGCTGTGATACACAACTGCCGGAGACGTCACTCAAACAGTAGCCCGAGGTAATAGAAACGGAATATGTCATTTTAGCGGCGCTTTTTCATGGTTAGCAGCATGAGACACTTTTGGAAGAAAAAACCTCTAATGATAAAGCATCCAGGTCAAATCAGTTCACCATGACATCACAGGGCTAAGCTGGACCTAAACAGGACACTGTGAGTACTCACCTAAAAAGTTTGTGGTAGCTGTATTTCTATTTATTCATCGACCTATTTATTTATGGCAATTAACGAGGGCGACCCTAACCACAGGGAAGCGAGTGAGGCATTCTAAATATAACAATTTGTGTACAATAGACCATCTTTATATTTTTAATTTCCACCGGCATTCTGTGGGAATCAGCGTCACTGGGACCCAGCTACAAAAGACAAGGGGGCAGATTTACAAGCCCCTTGCGCCGCTTTTACGCCGCCGTTGCGTCACTTTTGTGATGCAGTGGCGGCCCGAAAGATGCGCCATGCTGCAGGGTATTTACAATGTGACCCATCTCCCAGATGCATCACGTTGTAAAGCCCTGCACCAGAAGAGGCGTACCATCGCAGGGGGAGGCGTTCCGGCGCAGGAACGCCTCCCAAAAGTGGCTGAGTGAAATCTACAAGATTTCACTCAGTCATTTTGGGCCCATGCTGCGTCAAAACCCGGCGCCTGCTTGAAGCAGACGTGAGGATTGACGCAGCATTTTCAAGATAGGGCACCCGAGCCTTGCTGTAGCTGTGTCGGGCTTGCGACGCAACTCCAGCAATGCGCCGCTTTTACGGCACAGATGCGTCATGCATCTGTTCCGTTTTTGCCCCATGGTGCGCCGCATTGTAAATGCGGCGCAAAAAGGGTGGCGGAGCTGCGGCGCACAATTACTGGCGCATCCCTGCCGATATGCAGGGATGCGCCAGTAATTGTAAATATGCCCCCAGGAAACTAACGTACAATTGAATTGAAATTTGATGTTAAATTTTAAAACAAACTGTAGGAAAGTTGATCTTTTTGACATGGCTGCCCCCACTTTTTACCTGGTGTCAGTGTGTTTATACTGTAGAAAACCACACAAAGGACAGGGAGGGGATCCCTGTCCAGCTCCTCTTCTCAGGCGGTGCCCAGAGCTCTACCGGGTGGCCACTTAATTCTGCCATCTTGAAAATAAGATAAGCAGAGACCCCTTAGAGCATCTTACTGGTCAGTCCACCAGAGTAGCGTCCCTGACCCCCGATAGATGGGTCACTGCAGAAGCTGTCCAACCCCCTTCCTGGGTTACTTAGGGGCTCCCCTGAGGGTGGGACCCGAGGGGGCATATTGTCAAGCCTGGGCTCTAACAATATCGCCGCTTTATTGGCAGGAAACTGCCGATAAAGTGGCGATAATGGGCTTGATAATATGCTCCATGGAATTCCAATCGAAGCTCATGTTAAATTTGAAGGACATCTACCATGAGCTTCGATTGGAATTCCATAGAGCATATTATCAAGCCCATTATCGCCACTTTATCGGCAGTTTGCTGCCGATAAAACGGCGATAATTTTATCGCCCTGGCTTGATAATATGGCCCTAGATTCGTCTGGTAAAAGATTCCTCTGCAAGATTCACCTGCAAGAATCTTCCTCAAGACTCTTCTGCCGCTGGACACTGTATTCTGCTGCTGGACCTGGCTGAGACCCAAGTCAAGACTGCATCTAGTAGGAGGGCTCCTACTGCAACCTTGTCACTGTACTTTGCAGAGACCCTGCAACCTCCATGGCCGTGCATCCTTCAGAGTCACAAGGACTCTGGGTGCATCAAGGACAGTGAGAAGGAATATCCCTTGGAGTAAAGGAGTCACTGCCCTGCATACGCAGGCACCTCAATGACAGTGATTGGCTTGTGGATCCTGCTGTCTGACAGATGCTCCAAGACTCTGGTGGTGGTTTTGTGGCTATCCAGAGGTCTGGCCTGTCTTTTGTGCAACTTGAAAGATTGTGGTCCCACATTGGAGCTGCTGGAACCCCCAGTGCACCCCGTCTATTTGCTGTTGCCAAGGCTTTTTGGCTTTTCACTCTGGAGATCTTTGGGCTCCACAAAGCCCCAGCCTCAAGCACCACACAGCTGCAAAAGTGATGTCCTCTCTGCATCCCCTGCCATGTGGGCCTCCATCTTTGGAGTGCTGCTGAGAACTCCCTGTGACTCCCTGTGCCTGCTGCCAGAGGGTCCATCCGCCGCCTTCATTGTTTTCTGCTGGCTCTCCTGTTTGCTGAGTGCTGGCCCTAACTTACCTATAATGGGTGCGTCCCTTGGACCTTGCTGGCCCCCATTTCCGCATTTCATCATGCAATGTGCCTGGTCATTTGCTAAGGCTTGTTGTTGGTCCTGCTGGCTGCTGACCCTCCTGCCATTTGTTGACCCGCATGCGACAGTTTGTGGTTAGCCTACAGCATAGCCTGGATTCCACAGCTGCAACTTCAAGTCCCCCATTCCACAGTGAATTACCCCCAAGAATGGTTGGCATTGTGGCCTTGCACTTCCTGAACAACTCTGGGTGGCTTGGACTCTGTCTCCTCTCTTCCTAGATACTCCTCATCGGGAATCCAGGCCTGGGTTCCACCGACCTGGTCCACAGGTCACTGTAGCAGCTGGACAGCCGAGGTCCCCCATTGACTCCAACGGGCAGTTCCAACCACAATTCACACCTATACAACCGGGCTCCCTGGTGTAGGTATCCTGCTTCTCTGTGTATCCATGGGTGGGGTTTCTCTCCAACCTCCCTTGTTTCAACAGGTTTGCCCTCTGGGAAAGGTCCTGAATCCTCCTAAACATTACCGCAACCTCCCCATTTTCTTCTATGGACACTGACCCGGTGTATCACCTCTGCACTCGGGCACCTAGGGAAACCTAGCAACTAACCTTTGATGGTTCTGTGCTTCCCCTGTCCCTTAGATCCTTGGTTGGTAGTCTCGATTAGGCACCCTTTTCGCATTCCATTTTTTAGGGCTCGCTGAACCAATGGGCATGCGTTGTTCTGCGAGATTATAGTAGGCAAAACAGCTCTTGAAACCAGCGAGGATTGTCCCCAATGCATGTGAGGTACTCAAGTGCGACGCTTCCCCAGCACGCGCTTGTTTTGTATATGGGTTGGCCCCCGTAGTGGCCCATGTGTTTTATGTGCTTGCAGGTTTTATGCTATATTTGTTGTGTATGCATATCTCCAGATAGGGGACATACCAAAGTAGTCTAGTGATTGGTGTTATAATAAACACTACGTTATTTTTCAAAACACTGGTGTGGTTCCTTCCCGTGTGAGCATCACTGAGTGACCTATATGGTCAATGCATCGGCTTTACACCCTCCTGGGTAAGCCTTAGCTGCTCTCTGCAGCTACCCCTCCAGAGCTTTGGTTATCAGGGACCACTTTCACTATCACTAAGGGTTGCCTGGATTGAGTGCAGGGTGCATGACCAATAGGTGTACACCATATTCTGAGCCAGCCTCCTACACGAACCATGTAAACAAATAGCATATATATTCATTTGAACAAATACGATAAGGGATGATGTCTCAAATAATTACCCGGAGCACATGCCTAGTTAAATAAGCATCTGAACATTTCATAACCAATGTTAACATCAATTAAACCATGGCAACGTATCATTTTATATAAGATCTAAGATTGTGTCCTTACTTGTGCGAAAAAAGGTGCCACTGTACTTTGATAGATTTCTGATGTGGTTCAAATTCTGTTGTGGTATTGCCATTTGTCAACTGTGTTGGCCGCATCACTTAAACAGATGTGTGACAACAGTCTTTGAAACAGCCCACCATTAAACCTATTATGGTATTTGAGTTTGTTTATTGTAAACTGTGTAGTGCATGATGTTAGCTCTTAATATACAAAATGGCATATTCTGTACTGTTGAATTTGTTATTTTAATAAATAATGTTTGGCACAGATAAGCCATATACCAGTTACAACTATTGCCACTGATAAATTCTTATTTGGCACAAAACTGTTTGTGTTTCCTTCCACTGGGGCAGAGAGAACCGTCATCATTTATGGAAACAATCATGAGAGGCAAGCAATAATGAGTTTTCTTACAGACATGTGGTTTGCTGCTGCAGATAAACTGTGCTTCGTATTAAGACACATTTTACAGTATTGAAATATTAAACAAATTTCCCTTCAAAACTTGTTGTAAAACATGGCTATTTCGCCTATATGTTTTAGAAATTGTGCTGTAAAATGGATTGCTTGGCCCCATTTAAATAAACAAGCATTTGCAATGCAATAGGTCTCGCATTTGCCAGAGTTTGAGCTATTGGCATTGTAAATGGCAATGCATTTAAATGATGTGTTTTGAAAACCTGCAAGCGGTGCATAAACACGCACTTTGTATTTATAGACATTGCTTACGAGAAGCAAGGCTGGCAGCAAAAGAGGCGGAGTTACTGCCAGGCAATGACTATGCACTGCTTGCAGGTTTTTCAAAACACATACATAAAAGGCATTGTCATTTACAATGGCAAAAAAAGTCTTGCAAATACGAGACCTATTGCATTGCAAATGCTCCAAGGTCCTTGTGCTGACTTTCAAATATACACAAAATCCCATAACATGCCCCTACAATGTAAAAAAAACTTAATTCCTATTGTGCATTTGCAAACGACCCCTGGCATCCTGTAGATGATGAAGGTTCTTTACTAGTTAACTGCTTTTTCATACAGCAGCATAGTTTGCTATCACTAAAGTCTGTATTTTGTGTGCATAATTTCTGAGCAAGTGTCTTCCTTATCAGCAGAAAGAGGGCCAAATTAGACAAATAAAACAAATGTATCATCTCAGTTCATTTGTGGTCTCAAGAAAAGAGCAGGACAGACGGATTTGTGCTTGCAATGGTAAGCATCCAGCACCCCAATGCATATGTGTGATGTCCCAAGTTGAACATTTTCGTTCAAGAAATCTGACCCATTTGGCTTGTTGCCCTTATCTGCAGCGAAATATATTTTTTTAAAGTGCACCGATATATTGTGCGTTACGGAAAAACGAAAACCCAGCTTACTCGGGACCATTAATAAATCGTCTGTGCGCCAAAAGGTAAAAGGAGCTCAGTTTTAGGAATTATTGTGTCATACATTCACTCACACCAGTGTAATTCTTGCTCATTTATGTTCCTAAACCACAGACCAATATATGTATAGAAAGCCACAACTAAGATGAAGTGTTGAAATGAAAATTTCACCATGGATTACGCCTTGATGAGTGCATACAAGGTGAGCGAGTAGTTCCCTGGGTGTTGCACTATAGGATGCGTTAGAGGGTAGAAAGGGGCTGGAAATGACAGTGGTGTGGAATAAAAGTGAAAGGGCGGGCTAGGTGCGAAGAGAGGTTTTGGCTTGAGGAAGATGCGTTGTTTAAGCATGTGCACAAGTTGTTTGAGTATGCGCAGTGTGCAGAGGAGGCTGGCATAATGTGCGAGAGAAGGGCTGTCGGTGCCAGTTATGTTCAAGGAGGTGAGTGGGCAATGGCTTGTGATGCATTTGCGGATGGTGGAGCTCTCAGTGTATAATAGTGGAGGAGGCGCCGGTGGGCTATGCTGTGCCTTGGGGGCAGGTATTGTTAGCAATATGTGAAGCGCTGTGGTTTGAGAAGGGGCGGTTTGTTGATGTGTGAGCGCTAGGATGGGTGTTTTGAGTAAGGAGGTGAAAAAGGAAGATAGCTTGCAGTTTCTATGTGAGAATGCCTGTCACGCCATGGAAAGTCGCCCCTAGTGGAGTCCTCTGAGAAGCCGTGAGAGTTTTGAGAAGGTAAACAGCCACTCCCCCTACAGTCCCCATCAAAGTGTGCAGCCAGTACCTGCTGGTGTTGTACATTTCCACTGTCCATCCTACGCAGCACCCTCTCGGCGGCTCCTTCACAGCGCCCCCTGAATCGCCAACTATATTACCAGCACAGCTGCAGCAATTCTCCCTTAACATTAACGTACACATTAAGCCTGATTCACGTAACATAATTATATTGAGAGGGGTGGTTTCCTAAGCTCCTGTGGAGTGCTTTGCTGGAACAGAAGTAATGTTTTGGGCACACATGCAGATGTATACCTGCATTAACCACTCAGCATCGCTTGTTCAAAAATCCACTTTTAAGACCCAAGCATGGTGCTTTGTTGGCAGGAATACTATTTGTTATGGGTAGGAGGAAAAAAGGTGGTGACTGTTGTAATATGTCATTACTTTGTAACAGCGTGGAGCATTGTTCGTCCACTACCTTTTCGACCATTAGAGTCCAAAAGTGTCCAAGGATGTTCTCAAAAAGCTAGGATAAATCAAAGTACGCTCCCCTGTTATCTCGCACAGCCACGCCCCTCTTCAGCGTTATGCTGCTCCGCATGGTTTTATCTTTTGGGGAGGGGGCATGAACCACTGACCCTCCCAAAAAGCACACAGTCCACCATGGCACCCTTCATACTTTCAAAGTGTACAAATGGGCGACCAATAGTCTGAATGTCACAGTCATTAATGACGTCCCCCCAGCAAACCTTGAAAAAATTGTTTACCTTCCCTGTCCCATCCCGCTGCAGCTGCCTCGGCCAATATACGCCATCCCTTAACGCCCTGAAGCCTTTTTTGTGGCACTTCACAACATTGCAGAACAGATCACTAGTTCAGTCGGACTGAAGAAAAACCTTCCTGCAGATGAAGCAGCTTACCTCAAGACCTTCCCCACGGTTTGTAGGACCCTTTTGCAACTTAACCCGGTCTTCGAGCTGGGAGAGAGTCCGCAACGGTCCCTGCTGAAGCTCCTGTGATGGCGGACCATGATAGGGAGAAGGAGCAGGAAGGGGCGTAGTGGGAGGGGAGGGATGGGAACACGGGCGAAAGCACCATTGTTACAACAAATGCTCATATATGTAAATAAAGAGCTTATTTCTGACATTGACAAAGAGAAGCGAGACTGAAAGAGACATGTGCGTGTTGTGCCTCACAGAATACCGGAAACGCCGAGAGCAAAATCGACGGCCGTGCGCGTGCACATCTCCTGTATGCTCTGGCACAGCGAGCAGGAGACAGGGAGGGACTGGCGATGTGTACGTGTTCACATATCCTGTCCGTACGCATGCACATCTCCTGTACCCCTTCGGCCAAGAAACCGACAACAATAGAACTCGCCAAGGCGAGTAGCACATGCATTGCATCACTTGGTGAGACCTAACAAGGCGAGCAGCGCATGCACTGCGTCCCTAGGCGAGACCTACAAATCCTAGGAAACAAATCCCAAAATAACTCATGCAGAGGGATGGTTTCTCCTGCTTGGTTGGGGGCAATAAAAGGCTGGTAATAAAACAATTTGAAGGCTTTCTCTGGTCCCAGTCTAACCTTAGACCAGCAGTGACGCTTCAGATGCTGTCCCAAGCAACATTATACTACTCCCTGAAATCAAAATACTCTTTATTATTGATATAATTGATACATTTTACTCTGCTTGAGGCATATCTTCTTTCTAGTCCCTCCAGTATTTTTGATTTTGCAATTTGCAAAACCTTTGCCAAGATGAGTCATTAGTAAAAAAAAATACTTTTTTCAAATACCTCCGCAAAACCTAAAAGAAATCCTTTGTGAAACTCTTTTTTGTTGACCCTGCGCTAGGCCAGTAAAAGAAAGCTTGGAAGGAAAGGGGTGTTTGTTGACATCTTGGAGATACAGTGCCCGCCTCCTGTAAAGACACAGCCAGGAGGTAGAGAATGCAGGAAACTGAGACTAAGCAAGTGTGTTAATGTTCTGGTCTCCTTTGGCAGTCTCAAACCCTTGCCCCCATTGCCCTGATCCTCTTGCTTACCCCCTGGCCCTAATTAGCACACCCCACCTGGACAGTACTCCTAAATGGCACTTCTCTCCCTAGTCTCCAGCCCCCCCCCACCCTCTTTGTTCTCCCCCACCAGTACTCCTCCTTCTCCCTCCACCTTCCTTGGCACCCACTTTCTTACTCTAATTCCACCCACTGCTTCCGCCAGCTCCATCATCATGCACAATTAGTGGTGTGAAATACACGGTACTGGAGGGACAGTGGTGTAATGAAACTGAGGGGGCACCCCTGGAAAATACATGGAGGGGGCCCTACGAGCTCCAAACCCACTATGGAGCTCTCAGGCTAGGGACCTGCCTGGAGATCAGGGCCCCCGCACCACGGGGGCTGAGGGGGAACATTGTTATGCCACTGTGAAGAGAGCCATTACTTTAGTCCTCTCCACCCTACTCACATCTTAATTTAAGGTCGGAGGAGGGTGAAAGATGCTAAAGTAACAGCTCCCTGCACCACCATGTATTTGATGCTGGGAAGCGTGATGGCAAGGCAGTGACAAAAAGATCACAACTTTAAAATTGAAATATCCACCCTCTCTTGCACAAAACATTTGTCTTCTCACATCTGTCACTAAATGTGCCTGTCACAAAAATACCACAAATTTTGGCTTTTTGCTTCTTTGGGCTGCAATATATTTATGTTGAGGCTGCACACTTTGGCAGATACACAACAATATCCTGGGTGGGGGTGGGAGGAGGATCTTTCTATAACTAAGTTCATGAAACCTAAACTTCACATCTTTCTCAGCACCAATGATACTCTGCATGGCCATGGCATGTGCTCTTCCAACCCCTGAAGTGTGTGAAATACTACATCCAGGGGCAATGCTAGTTAGCTCCTCTTCAGGCACCTTTACTATTGGGCAATCATGCCATGATTGACTGGAACCTTAACAGCCTCCAATTATATTTTGCAGGTGGGTCCTGTCCTTTAAAAGTAGACCGGATAGAAATGAATCAGTTGACAGTCAGTTGATGGTTTCATGATCAGAAGACTGGCTGAAGAGATGGGGTTTTACCTCTTTCCAGAACCTGAAATTCTGCTTCAAGACAAAAGGATAGCAAGATGCTGTTATATCTATTGATGCAGTGGTGCCAATCATATGACCAGGAAGGCCAGATCAATGCCAGAGTTTCAGGATATCTGTATACATTTACATACAATAAATCTAAATGGGAATCTTTAGCAGTCTGTAGTTATCCTGAAAATCCCCCATGAATCTGGCTGTCCAGAATCTATGTTAGAAATTCATCTGATAGAGCCTAATGTGTTGATTCCTCACCTCCATACAGTGTATTCCTCACTTGGTTTGTAGAAAGCACCTGGTCAGATGACCTCTGTTAGTGATATTTGTAATGATGTATAGGTGTGAGAAGGGGAAGGGTTTTGTATGAATGGGTTATTGTTTTGAGGTCAACCTGTTTCTGAATTGGTAGATAATGCACTGATTTCTGGCACAGGAGACATGGTCTGATAGTTTCAGGTGAGTGAGTTAACTCAGCTTTGGGCCTTCTGGAGCTTGACTGTAAAACTGCTATAAAAGCCATAGTATTGATCGAGCCATGACAACCCCACTGCCTGCAATGACAAAGGGGACCAAGGAGGCAGGAACAGCAGAAGCAGATTTCCTTATATGAATGTGTGTATTGATAGTTATGCAGTGCTAACCTAGGTGGGTAACAACAGAGCACTTTAAATCAAGGATGGATTGTATGATGAAGATACATATTTTCACGTTTATACATTTCATAACTATTTGGAGTTTGAGGCACAGGCAGATAATGGGAAACTAGGATTAGACCTGAGGTCATCTGTTTTGTAAGAGGTGGAAGAAGGCAACATTGATGATCTGATTATCGTGTGTCCTTGGAAGCCACTTCCGGAGTTCAGATAGGCTGTGAGGGATAGAGTGGAAGGCCTATGCAGGAGGCTATTGGAAAGGATGGAATGTGAATTTAAAAGTAGAAACTAAGGGCCATATGCATGAAAACATTTTCCCATAGACACAGAATGGGCAAAACCCTTGAATGCATCTGGCCCTTAATCTTTAAACCTTTGAAGGAGAACTCCTTGCTATGCACCCATCGTAAAACTGGAAACAAGAATAGCCCCCATGAATCCTCCGATGTACAAACCCTGATTGCATTTGGACATCAAATTAAGTATCATCAATTTCATGCGGCAGCCAGAGATGTGACTTCAAATGTCATTGTCTTCGGCTATCACAGATGTTGAAGAGGACTGACCTCACAGGTTGATCACTATCCACAAGTATTAGCATTAACCACATGTGGGTCAGTGCAAGAGAGGTAGAGTTTGCAGATTTATAAATGTCAGTGATCATCAGAACTGTATCTAAGGGGAAGCCAGTTAGTATAAAAAGCATTCTCACAATGGTAGTTGGGTCCGAAGACCTAGACTGTAGGAGCCAATTCTAGAAAATAAATTCTCAGTACTGGAAGTAGAACTATAGTAGTTCTCTTTTACATACTCTTGCAACTATTGTGAATCAACCCAGATATGTCCATCTCCCTGTTAGTAAAAATGCATAAAGGGCACAGTCCTTTCTATTCGTACTAATTGTGTACGAATAGTCCCTGAATATTCCCATTTAATTCCCATTTTAGATGTTTTGGGGTCAGTTCACAAAGTCATGTAGGTGTTTGTGAAAGAATACTACAAGGGTACTACTTCACCAACTTCAAAATACCTTCTGAATTGGCCCCAAGGTGTGCCTGTGCCGCAGTTCCCGGGGGATTGGCAATACTGGAAGGCACGTGTACCCTGAAAATTGAAGTGTTCATTTTCATCAACCCCTTCCTTCATCCCCTGCTCGCCACATGGCAGGGGAGTGGAAATGTGGAAATGGAGTGATTAACAGGGATTAACACCTTGTTAGTGACTCGTAAGGGGCTGCCGTAGAGAAACCTTTCATGTTTTAAGACTGTGCTCTGTTCAGCAACTTTTCAGTCGTGTTTGTTTAAGACGAAGGTGGGTTGGGAGAGAAGGGAAAAATTGCACATCATACCTACTAGTATTTTCACTTGGGTTCAAGAGCACAGACAATGTTCTCTGTTTATCTGTCAACTTTTCCAAGTTGACCTTCTTCAGAAACACAATCGTGACCCATATGTGTCAAATGTGTTTTTATTTTACCTGCCAAAAGCAATTCTGTAGAATGTTAGGTTGCACATTAATGTATTAAAAAATATAGAGCTCTTGGAACCAGTCAAGCAACATTACTTGTTGCCCCTTGCCCTCCTTAAGTACCCTTGCCTGTGGCTCTTGCCCTTAAATCTGGGTAGAGCTAATAGGGAGTAGTACTAACTAGCTCTGCGGTCAGCAATGCTACTGTCTGTTACCTGCTCTACGTATGTTGTCGCATATGGTTCTATACATTACTGGCACTAAAAATATTGTTGACATTAGAGCACATCTTTTTGTCTGTGATTGCCATGTTAATATTCCCAACCCTGGACCATTCAAGTATAGTTGTTGGCTCGTCGTCTTCTTAGTAGGGCACACTACAATGTTGGGGTTTTATGTTACTACATGCCACACCACTACATATGCGGACATTACATAATTTCTGGTATGTGGGCACTCACCATAAACCTTTTTAGGTTACTGTTACCTTTGCCTTTTTTAGAATTAAATAACGCTTAACCTATTGTATATAACTTGCATTTTAATAATATATGGCCAGATTCATCAAGCTGAAAACGGCTCGCAAAGGGCCAGATTCTGAGAATCCGAAGCCAGATTCATGAAGCATTTTTGCGGGCGCAAACGGTGCGAATCGCAGAATTCGGCCGATTGCGCCCGCAAAAATTGCATTAGAAATTCATCATTGGGTCATGTACTCGCAAATTGAGAAATCGCAAAAAATTGCGATTTTTCAAATTGCGATCACATTTAAGGAATCTCAATTTGAGATTCCTTAAATGATATTCATGACCCAATATAAAATTGCGAATTCGCTATTTTTGGACGCAATTTACCGCGAGGTCAAATCTCGCGGTAAATTGCGAAAACTCAGAAAAATGCATTTAAATGCATTTTTCTGAGTTGCATGTTACACGCACACATGTCCTTTGGACATGTGTGTGTGCAACACCTGTGTCACATTTCATTTGAGGGGTGCTACAGGGTGTCCTGTGGACACCCCTGGCACCCTTCAAATCGCAATCTTATTTGCGATTAGCTAATTGCTAATCGCAAATAAGGAATACTCCCCATTCATTTCTATGGGCCTTTTGGCCCATAGGAATGAATGGCGAGTTATTCCTTATTTGCGATTAGCAATTTGCTAATCGCAAATTAGGAATCAGTAGGAATCGCATTTTATTATGCGATTCCTACATGAAAGCCGTTTTGCGAGTCCTTAATAGCGAATCGCTATGATTCGCTATTAGGGGCTCGCAAAACGGCCCGTTGATGAATCAGGCGGCTGGCCCTTTGCGAGCGCTATTTTTGCATTTGGAATTCATCATCCCAAATGCAAAAATCGCATTTTTAGAAATCGCATATTTGCGAATAATTGCATTTAAGGAATCTCAATTAGAGATTCCTTAAATGCAATTCAAGAAGCATTTAAAAATTGCGAAATCGCTATTTTTTGCCGCTATTTACCGCGAAGTCTGACTTCGTGGTAAATAGCGAAAACTGAGAAAAATGCACTTTTGTGCATTTTTCTCCGTTGTATGTTACACACACATGTCCTTTGGACATGTGTGTGCGCAATATCAGTCTTCATTTTCATTTCAGGGGTGCTACAGGGTGTCCTTTGGACACCCCTGGCACCCTTGAAATCGCATCCTTATTTGCGATTAGCAAATTGCTAAAAGGCCCATAGGAATGAATGGGGAGTTATTCCTTATTTGCGATTAGCAATTTGCTAATCGCAAATAAGGAATGTGTAGGAATCGCAATTTATTTAGCGATTCCTACATGAATCCCGTTTTGCAAGTCCTTAATAGCGATTCCTTAATAATCGCTATTAAGGACTCGCAAAACGGGGCAATGATGAATCTAGCTGTTAGTAGGGAGTGTCCATTATTAATCGAGAAGTCTCAATCTTACAAACTTCCTAATTTCACTCACTAAGCTTTGGCCCTGGTGATCGCAGGGGCTTGTGGATGAAACAAATAAATCAAAATAATAGCCCTGCCTAGAAGTGGGAAGTGATAACATAAGAAGGTGGGAGAGATGACGTAAGACGAGAGGGAGATGTCAAGGAGGTGGTCTTGTTTAGGAGAGACTGACCGGGACCTGGTTGTGGAAATGTTATAAACATATAGAAACCTAACTCCCCCAATGAAAGCGGTGATGAATTCCACATGGGGCCAGGGGATCATGAGATAAAGTAAAGGAGTCTTGAGGTAGGCGATAGACTGTGCAGCAGTTTTACAAGCCCTGCACTTCGGACCTAAGGATTCTGCAGCAGCCTCGGATTTGGAGATGGTTGTAGGTCACCTATGTACTAGGGATGTGCCAAATTTGCATAATTTGCTTTTACATAATGACACGAAATGCCCACGAAATGAAACGTAATTACATCAAATGCAAAATTGACATTTAGTGCTGTTTTAAATGCTAAAATGCAGATGAATTTAGTGCTAGAAAGAAATAGTGCAAATTAAAGAACAGCGAACAACAGCCTCTCGCGCTCAGTTACTTGCATTCTTTCCTTGTGTTTGCAGTACATTTTCACAGTAAGTGGTTCTACATGTTTACCTCAAATGGCACGTAAGTATGCGATGTGATGTAATATCGTAATTTGTGTCACATAATAAACGTAAAATTGTGCTAAATACGCCGCCGTAAGGCAAACCTTGCCCAGGCCTACATTGTACACATATACCATACACTTGTTATGTTATGGTAAAATTTGTTAAGCGCACATTCACCAGGCGGTTTCTTGGCGCTAAGCAGGATCAGTTCCATGTACAGTAGCAGTGAGTTTAATTGAAAGCTTGGGCGAATAACCATGTTTTAAGTAGTTTCCTAAAATGGACATAGGAAGTGGCCAAGCGCAATTCACGGGGAAGGGAGTTCCAGAATTGAGGTGACAGGGTCGAGAACCTTAGACCTCCATGTTTTTTGCGTTTGAATACACAAGGGGTCAACAGGTTCATGTTTGAAAAACAAAGGTCGTGGGAGGGGACATACCGATGAAATTTGGAGGCAATGAAGGCTGGGCCGCGATCAGAAAGGACTTTGTAGATCGTACAACCTAGTTTGAATAAGCAGCGTTGGGTCAGAGGGAGCCAATGAAGGCTCTTCAACAGAGGTCTCACATGGTGAGACTTAGGCTGACCATAGACTAGCCTGGCGGCTTGGTTCTGCACCAATTGCAGCCGGCATAGTTGATAGGCTGGAATGCCGGTATACAAAGAGTTAGGGTAATCAATATGTGATATAACCAGGGCTAGAATGACTTGCATCAGGGCCTCAGTGGTTAAATATCTGCTTATTTTCCGAATTCTTTGCAGGTCAAAAAAGCAAGCAGAGACCACTGAGCTCATCTGGGCCTACATGATGAGGTCATTGTTGATCACAATTCCCAGGCTTTTGCCCGAGCTGACTGGGCGTGGGGGGCACCCCAATAGTGGAGGCCAAGAATTGAAGTTCCAGGAATTTGCTAGGCCGCCCGTGAGAATCAGCTCGGTTTTATCGGGTTTAATTTAAGTTGATTGATATTCATCCAGTTGCTAATGAATTTCATTGTAGACTGAAAACTCTCCATTGACGAAGGGGATGAATCGATGTTAAACACTAGCTGGAGGTCATCAGCATAATTAAAGGTTACAACCTCTCTCTTGCGACGGGCCAGAATAAGGGGAAAAAAATACAGATTGAAAATAAGGGGAGAAAGGGATGAGCCTTGTGGAACCCCACAATTTAGTCTTCTTTTTGCAGCCGAAAAGCTGGCAAAGCAGACAGCTTGAAAACGATAACCGAGGAAAGAGATGATCCACCTCAGCGAAGGGCCCCGGGTCCCGGCGCATCTGACACGGTCGACCAGCAAATGGTGGTCGACCGTGTTGAATGTGGCCGAAAGATCCAGGAGCACCAGGGCTTGCGTGGTGTTCTGCACAGCCCCCCCTCTTAGATCGTCAAGAGATGCCAAAATGACAGATTTGGGGGAATGTTCGGGTCTAAATCCTGCTTGATGTGAGTCCAGGTAGCGAGATTGCTCTACAAAGGTGCTGAGGCAGTTGGCAACATGGGCTTCTAGGACTTTTCCCAGAAAGGGCAACAGCGATATTGGGCGAAAGTTACTAGGAGTTAAAGGGTCGGTGCCTGTTTTTTTCAGAATTGGAACAACTTCAGCACTCTTAAATAAATTGGTAACAATGCCTTTGGTAAGGGAGTTATTTAGGGGCGATATTGGGGGTTCTGGGCAGTGATGGAAGACTTTCCAAAGGATGTGAGGGGGACAACAGTTCGTTGGGGATCCAGAGCAGACTTTTTTGTGGAGGGAAAAAAAGGCATCTTAAGTAATAAGGGGAATTTGATCAAGCTGATGAGAATTTATGTGTGAGTCTTGAGGATCTAATAGTGTGGTAGCCTTAGGAATACTAGATTTAATGGTAGCGATTTTTTCAATGAAATATGTATTAAGAGAATCGCATAGGGATTGTGACGGGGTGGGTGTTGCAGTGACACAGTCTGGTTTGACAAGTTCATCTACTATAGAGAAGATGTCCTTGGCTTTATTAGTAGATTCTAAAATTCTAGAAGAAAAGTTTTCAGATTTAGTCATGAGGATGGCGCTTTTGTATCCTTTGAGTGCGGATGTTAAAATGGATTTTTTGTTAGGGCAGTAATCCTGTCTCCACTTGCGTTCAGTTTGTCGCAAGGCCAGTTTCTCCACCTTCAAGATGTCCGAGAACCAACGTTGAGCGTCCCGGGGCCTGTTATTTTTATATTTCTTCAGGGAGGCAATGCTGTCTCTGGCAGATTCCAGCCAGGCGTTAATATTTTCTGCCTGGGTGTGAGGAGATACCGACTGACCAGAGGGTGCAGAAGTGGCTAGTAAGGCACAGAATTCTGTTGTGTCTACCCGGCTCCAATTTCTGGCCATGATATAGCCTGAGGGGGAAGCTTTAGGAGGAGGTGTACTCAGGATGGAGAAGGTAATACGATAATGATCTGCCCATGTGCAAGGGAAAATTCGAAGATCAGTAATCTCTAAGTTAGAAGTCCAGACCTGGTCTAGGGTATGTCCCTTGATGTGGGTAGCTACCTTAATATGCTGGGCGTAGTTCATTCCCATTCGCAGGTCGGTAAATTCAACCGAGCAGGGGCTTTTCCGTGCATCATTAGGCCAGTAGTTAAAATCACCAATTATCAACACTCTGGCGTGATTTATAACTAATTCGGCAATTGCATTGCCCAGTACTTGCGGGAATGTAGGCATGTGGAGTGGAGGCCTGTAGAGTAAAGCACAAATGAAGGGGGAATGATTGGATTCAAACTTGAGTAAAAGGCTATCCACTGATGGAATACCAAGTGAGACTAGAGAGGTGAAATTGTGTTTCTGTGATATTACAGCTGCTACCCCTCCTCCAGCTTTAGTATTTATCTGGGATAGCTGCTAGGATATCAGGACTGGACTCGGCCGTCAGCCAAGTTTCTGACAGGAGGAGGATATCAGGTTTATCAGTGTCTAGAAGATAGAAGATCTCGAGTTGATGCTTTACCATCGATCGGGTGTTTAAATAACAGATCAACAGTTCCTCCTGTCCCAGACATACAGGAGTAATAGGGGCATTTTGATGCTCACCGTTATTTATTAGGGGCTCCTGACCAAATGTTATCGAGGGAGATTTACAGTCGGTTTCCTTATGAATCAGGATCCCTACCTGGTCTATTAAACTCTGGGTATTAGGGTCAATGGCCCAGTTCCCCTCAAGTGAGTTGAACTCAAATGCCAGATAGCATAGGAAATGGGCATAGTGTATGGCTCCTAGCCCCGGCCGGCCACGGATGGGCACAGACGGGTTTGCCTTTGGTGCGCATTTGGCACGCCCGCTGCGTGTGTCCGCTGTGTGTGTCCGCTGCGCATCTGGGTAATCATTGGATTTAAGGTGAATTCTTTCCGGTAATGGTCCTGGAATGACCGCCCACTGAGTGGAGCCTCATCCCTCCGAGCAAACAACTACAGAGTCGGTCGGATCGGGGACCGGCAAGTGCAAGGTAACCGGAGTTAAAATAATTATAACATTACAAGATATTGCAGGATGTAATTACACACACAGAAATATGAAAAGCAGATTTCAAGATAAAAACACACTCTACCCCCGCTGCTGTCACACTGCTGCACGTCGGAGTAGTCACAACGTTTTTTATGGGAATTCTTTCCGGAAATGGTCCCAGAATGACCAGCCCACTTGGTGGAGCCTCGTCCCTCCGAGCAAACGACTACAGAGTCGCGTCAGAACGGGGAATGGCAAGTGCAAGGTGACCGGAGTTAAAATAATTATAACGCTAAAAGATATTGCAGGATGTAATTACACACACAGAAATATATAAGGCAGATTTCAAGATAGAAACACACTCTACCCCGCTGCTGTCACACTGCTGCGAGTCCAAGTAGTCACGACTTTTAAGTGAATTTTTTCCAGAAATGGTCCCGGAATGACCAGCCCACTGGGTGGAGCCTCGTCCCTCCGAGCAAACAACTACAAAGTCGTGTTGGAACGAGGACCGGCAAGTGCAAGGTAACCGGAGTTAAAATAATTATAACGCTAAAAGATATTGCAGGATGTAATTACACACACAGAAATATACAGGATTAAAACACACTCTATCCCTGTGGCTGTCACACTTGCATATGTAATTTACGCACTGCGTTTATTATGCATGATTCCCAACAAAAGGTAAGTGAATTAGCAAAAAGAGATTATTAAGCCCATATATAAGCACAGTTTACATTGTGTATTAGCTTGCGCAAGATTTAAATATGAGTGTTATTGTAAAATGTACTTATTCACAACAGTTGCAGACTTATCACAAACCTCAAAATCAGTCCCTTATTGTTTTTAACTTTTTGAGTCTGTTCCTTACATGTAATTTTTCCTTACCTCTTTGACTATCATATATTTGATATGCTCACTTTGGGTTCATGGATTGTTAGGACCAGTAGGTGTTTGAAATGTGCCCTTCCGGGAGGGTCACCTCAAATTTTGCCTACTGTTGGTGAACCCATTTTTGTGTTGGCATGAGAACTTTACCCCTGCCAACCAGTGTGCTCTCCAGTGTACCAGAGTGCTCTCCTGTACAAACTTGCTAAAATTGCCACATTTCATTTAGTTGTAAGTCCCTAGCAGATACTACTGGTACCCAGGACCTGTAAATTAAATGTTATTAGTGGGCAGCAGCACTCATTGTGCCACTCACTAAAGTGGCACTATGAATACAGGTCTCCAGGCCTGCCATTGCGCAGTTTTAAAATGCCATTTCGACCTGGCACAAAGAAACAGTTTGCCAGGCCTGAAACTTCCTTTTTTAATACTTATCAGTAAACCCTTTAGGTAGGCCTTAAAAGCCCATAGATAAAAAAGAAAAACAATTGTTCCCTTCGGGAGAGAGTTTAAGCCTATATTTCCTAGGCAAAGTATTTATTATTTTTTAAAACAATTTTATTAACTGTATAACATTCTTCACACGTGCTCCAAAAAGAGTTAGGGGCTGATTATGATGTCGGGTGGAAACCCTCCTCCCGACAGTTGGAATCTCCTCGACCGTGTTTGACCCCTCCGAACAACTCAGTCGGTTTACATTCCGACCGACCGTTTCTGATGTTCACGGTCTGAAAGTAAACCGTGAGCTCATTCTGAATCGGTTCTGACTGGCTCTTGGAGAATTTGTGTCGGTCAGAACCACATTGTGCACCTCTATGGACAGAATTTCCGACCGACTGATTATGATGTCGATTTCCAACAGCCTTTCCGAGTCGGCCTGTCCCACACGAAAAGGCTGTCGGAAAGCTACTTTGGGGGCCCCAAGCACGGCCCTCCCTTGTCTCCGCGGTTTAAGGTGGGTGGTCGAGGGGGTACCTAAGGGACACCCCTGTAAAACCCTGCACTGTGTGGCAGGCACAATGGGGTGCCTGTGACAGGGTGCAGGGTTTTACACACACACACCCCATTTCCCTATTGGAGCCTGTGTTACGGCCGGTTGTCAGGCGGAACACAAGCTCCCATAGGAACAATGGGACTCTGACAGAACAGTGTTCGTTCACATCATAATCGGTCGGGTGAAACCGCCGAGCGCAAGTCGGTCGGTCCTGATTCTGAGACAGTGACGGGCGGAGGCTTTCCACCCGACATCGTATAGAGGCCCTTACTGTTTTCCACTTTTTCTTGGGAATTTTTGATAGTTCAACATTGCCTACTCAGAGATCAACACGCTGATTCCTAGAAGATGTCCAATTGAGATTTTCTTGGCATAGTATATTTATTTATTTCATCACAGTGCAACATTCTGTATTTTTTTCAGACTCCACAATTAAGTCCAATCCATTACGTGAGTTTTCTCTTCGTACTAGTAGGTTTCCTTCTGTATTTTGTTTTGAGTCCTGCAACATTTGAGATGTATGCTAATTAGTTTGGCCGTTTCTTTTTCCTTTTCTCTTTTTTTCATTTGAGGTTGGTTCCATTAATTTTGTTCTGATAATGACCCTGGCTAAATCACTTTCTATGGGGTCGAAACATCGGCAATTGGACCAGTGGACTGATATGATCTATTTTGATGTACACATGTGATATTAAGTCATGCTGAGACTCTTTAACTTTATCAGCCTCTAGCACCACATATACTTATATAGGTTGTACTTATATCTTATGTACAGCACCAACTCACAACCTTTCACAATGTCACTATTCACTTCACTGTATCATTTGTGGAGCACTTGTAATGTGGTATTATGTACTGAAAATAACTTTACATAATGAATACAATTAATTGTATAATTACATTATATTATTTGGAAATTACAATACTTTGCCTTGGAGATTTAGGGTTACATTTATCAGCCAATGTTCCCAGAGTTACACTATTGCCACATAATAGTCTGTTAATCTAAAAGCCCTTAGGGCAGGGTGCATGGAATTTAAAAAGTAGGACATGCATAATTTATGTTTTACATGTTCTGGCAGTGAAAAACCTACAAAGTCGATTTTCACTGTGGTAGGTTAACACCGGTTTAAGCTATTATCTTTAATAAGTACTGCATTTAGTGTGAGAGTAGCTGAAATTGCTCAAGGACTCATTTTAATAGTAATTTAAAACCCAACTTAATGGTCATATCAGTTTTTGATATCACTATTTTGGAAATTACATTTTTCGAAAGTTGTAATTTTCCTACCTAAAATAAAGAAAACTTTCCTGCCAGTGTCCAGTTGTCACCTGATGGGTCCCCTTTGGTGAGAGGTGTTTTCCTTGCACACAGAGGACAAAGGGCCCATGCAATGGAGATGTGTACTCCTTTCTTGACAGGATGGCCTGTAGGGCCATGCCAAGCCACTAACTGAGCTTCCTGAGCATACCATGTCACTGGCAGATGAAGCTCACACCTAGGCCTGGTTTCTCTTTGTGTATCTAGGCAGGCTGGCACTAGACCCAGCAGGGGTAGAGGATCTGACCTGAAATGGTTTACTCATTGGACATAGGCTTGCCTTACACCCACAGGCTGGAAGGGGCATTAAAGTGGACAGCAGAGACCTTTCCCCAAAACACTTATAGTTCTGTGACAAATCAGGTGCAGGTCTGCCATGCTGCCAAGCTGTCTGAAGTTCCTAAAAGACTGGACGTGCTTTCCTTGAACCCAGAATCCCAGAAATGACTACAAGGGTCAGGGCCGGACTGGGAACCAAAACCGGCCCTGGCAAAGTGTGTGTGTGTGGGGGGGGGGGCACGACCGAGCTCTTTGCCGGGGTCGGTTTTCGGCTGATTTTGTTACAGGGCCGATATGCTGCAGAAACGGCCCTGTAACAAAAACGGCCCCCAGGGGCCCAAAACCGGCCCCCACCCTTGCGGCGCACCGGGGGATTGCCTGGTGCCCACAACGGCCAGTCCAGGCCTGACAAGGGTAAGGTGGCTGCCTCCTATTTGAGTTACAGGGATGCACCAAGCTTCCAGATGCCTCTCTTTCTACCTCTGACCTGCTCCAACTGGACCTACCCTTGACCCTGCCAGTGGCCTCTGCTGGAGTGAGGCCTAACACCCAGTGATGTTACTCAGGCCCTGGACCCTTGGCTGGCGTACTCCACCTGTTCCCCAAACTGCTAGAAGTTGGATTTTGGAACTTTTTGCCAGGAGAACCAACAGAGACCAGGATCACTGTCAAAATCGCAGATTCAATGTTGAATCGCCGGTTGGCCTCAGTCTGCTGGTGTGCTACACTGAAGGAGATCTGACTTGCAGAAAAGGTTTTAAGTCTAAATGTAGAAAGTTTAGCTGAAGTCGATTGACGTCTACAGCTTCCTGGGCATGGACTCTGGCCTTTGCCCGCTTGGAGCTTTCCCGCATTTTCAATGAGCAAACCGGGACCCTGCACTTCAGCAACCAACCAATGGGCAGCTCCTGTTTGGACGAACACTTTTCTCCATAAAGTTTCTAAAGCGAAGGTAAAGTCTCCACATGGATGAATCATGGTCTATGTATCCTACCTGCACTTCATTGCAGTAGGCCTTAACTTTTGGCTTTGACATGGTGTAGTGCAACCAGATATCAGTGGTTGGCGCTTTGTGCTTTTTGGTGCTATTTTTTATTCAAACTTAAAAAATGCATATCTCCTTTTCTACCTGTTGAATTTTTGCCATACAGTAAATGACCTTAATTAAAAATCACCCATATTTTTCTTGATTTGTTTGGGATTTTCCTTGTGTTTGTTTTCACTTTATTACATTTTGAGTACTGCATAAATACTTTACACAGTGCCTCTAAGTTAAGTTGGAATGCTTGATGCCAAGCTATACAGGTGTATTTTAGTGACTTGATTAGTTAACCCTGACAAGGACTGAGATTATTATTTGAGGAGGGTTCTCATCACCTCTCAACTAATACTCACTTTTGTTACACTAGGGTAAACGTCTACAATGTCGTGTTGTAAGAAAAGATGCATGTGTACAAAATAGGAAAAAATATCTGTAAGATGATTGACAGCTCAGCATTTTCAATAAACTTTTAATAATCAAGTGGGTGTTTTACCCCAGGAAGAACACGGTGTATTTTCTCACTATACTTGGAACAAACATAGCCGAAAAGAGTGCTCTACTGAAGAAAGAACCTGCTGCAGAGGATGGTGTGCAACCTGCAGGTCAAAGGCTTGATTCCTTATATTTTAACTCATCCTTTCATCGTGTTGAGGTGCTTGTAAAGAGCATAATTGATAGGGGTCGTCTGAACACCTATAACTTACAAGGCTGGAACATCTATCTCTCTATGTAAATCTGATCATCTGCATAGATAAGGCAGCCAATGGCCTGATTCAGATTCCCTTGCATGTGCTGTACTCGTAACTCAATTGTGCCGGCCAGGACTTATTTATCATCATTAGTCTTTGACCCACAGCATTTATAAGAGGAAGGAAGAAAATGGAGAAAAAGGGTGAGGAGAAGGATAGGAAAAAAACGAGAAAGAATGGATGGAAAAGAAACATCAACCATGAGATAAAGAGACAGATAGTGTAGAGTGGTGGGTGAAAGAGGCATGAGGTGGAGTCAAAAGAAGGCACCAGCTACAGGCTCCTAAGAAAACTTTGGGCCCCTGTGCTTATATATTTTATTTTCTATTTCTTTTTTACGAAATTGGCATTTCTTGTCCCCATGAATTGCTACTCGCCTTGCAGAAGGAGTGGTTCACCAGCTGTCAATCATTTGTCAGTGGCACAGTGACTTGCTAGCCTTTGTGATCTCAGTCTGCTGCTTACGTTCTCATAGACACTGCAGCATAAGGTCATTCTCACCTCAAGACGGCAGCACAGTTTTATCCACCGAAGCATCGTGCACGGCCCTATGTCCGCTCTCTGTCAAGGACAATGGCCGGCAATTCGATTAGAAGGGACGGTGGCTGCAGCCAGCTCTTATAATATTACCCCCCAACTAAGGGCCCGATTACGATTGCGGTGAATCCGCATCCTCCGGGCCGGCAGAAGCCACCGCCGGCCCGGAGGATGCGGATTCACCGCTGCGTTGTGAGAAATGACCCCCGCCAGATCAGGATGGCAGGGGGGGTCATCTGCAGACGCGGAGACCGTCCGCCGCTTTTCCGCCACAAGATCATATGGTGGCGGTGTCTATCAGACACCGCCAGCCATATTAGGATTTGCATTTTGATATGCCTTTCCGCGGCGGCAATGCCACCACGAAAAGGCATACGGTCTTTTCTTTGGGGGCCCGTTGCGGGCCCCCAGGGTGAAGGGGGGGTGCACATGGGGGTACCTATGGTACCCCCCTGCATTTGCATGCACGAAGAGGCAGGCACCGCGCGGTGCCTGCCGCTTTGTGCATGCAAATACACTGCTTGCATTTTTAACATTTCGGCCGGTGGTGCTTCAAGCAGCACCCGCTGCAATGTTAAACATACAGGATGTGACCGCCAGGGTGGCAGTCACATCCTAATTTGCACGGAGGGACCGCCGCTGCCACTGCGGACGGTCCCTCCTCCTCTGGGGTGGCGGACGGACGCAGGTCCGTCCGCCATCCTAAAAGGGCCCCAAATTAGTGAAAAATTATCTTTCGGTTGGACAGTGCTTTAAATGGGCAGGTACTCTCAAATTAGCTGCGATTCGTCAATTTGAAATGGAGAGTCCCTGCACTTCTCAGTGCTGTTACAATACATTTATTGGGAGAGTGACATAAATGTTCGTGAGGAAGCAGGTGCTTCAGAGAGTGAGTGCCAGCACTTCTATATCCATTAGAAGCACTGGGTAAGTGCAGTTTAGAGAGAGGAAGTACATTCAAGTTGTGTTGGCTGTAACCACATGTGAGACACCAAGCTACACAATGCAAGATCAGGTGTGATGCATTGATCCATTTTGGTTAACTAAATGTATAAATGCTTCATTCTTTCACACAATATACAAGAAGAAGGAGGGCCAACCTCGTGTATGGGCTGCAGCTCTGTTTCTAAGACATGAAGGCCTGCGAAATTGTCTGCTTCTGAGAAAAATGTGATTTGAACCTATGAAGAGCTCAAGGCCTCATTTGTGAGCAGGCAGAGCATATTCACCTGTATATACAGTGCAGTGTTCTGGTGTTTTAAGTCAGAGCTGAGTCCAGAAGTATTAAGAAAACTCTGCCCTAACAAGATGATGAAGAGATTTCTTAGTGAGGTCAATGCAGAGGAGAGACTGGGGTTGCCAGAATAACCCTACAGAACCTAGGCTCACTAGTAGAGGAAAACAAAGCGTTTTAGAGGTATATATTAAATCCAGGGTACTTAATCAATAACAGAATTTTCACTTATTATGGCATTTACAATTTCATCTATTTCCAATCTTTATCTCTGTCATGTAACAATGCCCTAAATAGAAATCTCCCAAAGCTTTTTAGATTTACAAGAGTACAGATATAGTTTTAACAACACATAGTAACAACATTACGAAAATCAAATTAAAGCGTGAACATTATGATTCATTTATTTATGCTTGATGCACAACAAAGATCATCCATGTAGATTCTTGGTCCATGAGAAAAACAGTCCTTGCCAAAAAAATTCTATCATAAACTTTGGGCACAAAAATAGCATTTGTCCATCTAAACATTGGCGTCATGCATACGTTTATTTTTTTATACCAGGCACCGATGTGATGGGAGCCCTTTCCTCAAGCCACACATGAGTTATGATGATTAATCAAGACAGGTCTACTTTGGTAAGCACCCATACATTAATTGTAGCATAATCGTTCATCTCTTGGAACGCCTTGATTTCTATTAGTTACTTTGGTCTTATTCTAGATCACCTTTAGGGAGCATGCACATGTCGCCTAAATAGATAAGCATGTCTACCTTCAAGGTTTGCATTGACCCTCTCTATTTTTCGAGTTTTTAATTCCACAGTGTGTTGGTGCTGTTACTGGATGTTCACTATCGTACATGGTCCATCATTGTTTGTACATATATGACAGTAATTGTGTAACAAGTTCTTATAATTGTTGTTCCTTATTATGTCCTGAGGAGGCCTTCAGTAAATTGGCTGAAACGTGTTGACCTTTCTGTATAGGAGTTCACCCGAAACAAAAACAGCAATTCAAGGAAGACAGAAAGGAGAAACTAATGAATGAGGAAGTACCTTTCCGCATTCTTGCCCTAACATGTTGCACTACCTCATGGTGTACTACAGACAATGAACATAAGTTGACACTGCTGTTTTGTTTATTCACAAGGGAGAGTTAGAGGATCTAAGGCATTGTTGAGTTTGCCATCTAACATGAATCTCAGACTTTTGGTATGGTTAGTGGATGAAAACATTCCTATAAAAAGCCCTCGTAAGGCAACCTGCTTCCCAGCAGGAGCAGTGAAAATGAATAAGTGGCTACTGATTTTTAATTTTGGGGGGTTGCCTCCAAGACATGCAAGAACTGTGGCAAACATTGGGAGCCGCGGGGGAGGACCAAGTCCCCTGTTGCCCTGTCGGCTCCCCGCTCACCCTCAAGTA
The DNA here is from genome assembly GCF_964263255.1 of Lissotriton vulgaris. Classification (NCBI taxonomy): domain Eukaryota; kingdom Metazoa; phylum Chordata; class Amphibia; order Caudata; family Salamandridae; genus Lissotriton; species Lissotriton vulgaris. The sequence continues at coordinate 650,259,070 of NC_141700.1, read as the reverse complement.
AATTGGTGGGTGCGGGGGGATAGGCCCAATGGTCTCCACAACCCTCCCCCCCCAGGTTCCAACCCTGCTCTCATCCTGAATACAGTCAGCATCCATTTTTTTTGGGGGGGGGTTGTGGGACCAGGGCAACCACAACATTCAGAGCACTTGGACCTTCCCCTGCGGCCCTGCCGGTTTCCCTGGCAGCACCCAACCTTGGTGCCAGCAGGAGCTGGCTCCATTGGTTTGCTCCAGCATGGCCGGAGCAGATTTTGTTTCCAGTAATCAGCCTTTACAATGAAGGCTGAACAACGAATTGCCTTTACAACAAAGGCTAAACAACGACAACGTCTTTACAACGCATGTTCTTACAACAATTTTATTTTTACGAGTATTCCTTTACCACTTGCGTCTTTGAAACAAATGGGTTTTTGGGTGGCAAGGATAATTTTAGGGTTAGGTTGGGTAGGGATTTTTGGGTGGCAATGGTATTTTTAGGGTCTCGGGTGGGTTTGACATTTTGGGTGGCAATGGTAATTTTTGGGTCTAGGGTGGGTATGGGATTTTTTGGTGGCAAGGGTAATTTTAGGGCTTAGGTTGGGTAGGGGTGTTTGGGTGGCAAGAGTAATTTTAGGGCTTAGGGTGGGTATCTGTTTTTAGGTGGCAAGGGTATTTTTCGGGTTTTGAGAGGGTTTGTGGTTTTGGATGGTATGGGTAATTTTAGGGTTAGGTTGGGTAGGGTTTTTTGGGTGGCAAAGGTAATTTAGGGTTTAGGGTGGGTATGAGTTTTTGGGTGGCACTGGCATTTTTAGGGTTTAGTGTGGGTATGGGATTTTGGGTGGCAGGTTATTTTTAGGGTTTAGGGTGCATACGGGTGTTTGGGTTGCAAGGGTATTTGTAGGGTGTAGGGTGGGTAATGCTTTTTGGGAGGAAAGGGTAATTTCAGGGTTTAGGATCTGTATGTGTATTTGGGCAGCAAGGTTAATTTAGGGTGGGTATGTGATTTTGGGTGGCAAGGGTAATTCTAGTGTTAGGGTAGATAGGGTTTTTTGGGATAGCAAGTGTATATTAGGGGTTTAGGGTGGGTATGGGGCTTTTGGGTGGAAATTGATTTTTTAGGGTTTGGGTTGGGTATAGGTTTTTGGGTGGAAAGGGAATTTTTAAGTTTGAGGTTGGCGTAGGCTTTTTGAGATGGAAAGGGAATTTATTACATTAAGAGTGAGTATGGGGGTGTATCTATCTATCTATATATCTACCTATCTCTATCTATCTATCTATCTATCTATCTATCTATCTATCTATCTATCTATCTATCTATCTATATATCTCTCTGTATATATATATATGTATATATATATATATATATATATATATACATATATATATATATATATATATATATATATATATATATATATATATATATATATATATATATATATATATATATATATATATATATATATATATATATATATATATATATATATATATATTGTGAGTACTGGATCCCGCCAATTAGAAGGAAGCAGAGACGGCACACCAGGAAACCTTGCACAAAACCCTTTATTGTGCACTCGTTAACCCAAGACGACGCGTTTTGGCGTAAGCCTTTTTCAAGTAACCGCCATTTTGTTTTTTGCCACTTTTATAGTCCCACAACTATTTTTAGTACAGCATAGACATAAAGAAAATACTTAATGGTGAACCATCAACAATAACCGGAAAATTCCACAAATTATATTTCATTATGTCAACAATTCAATGTTCATTGTCTGCACATTGGTCAATGCGTCTAGTGTGGGAGTGGGCGATGTCAGACTACCCCGCTGCCAACATTACAAATGGTCGTGATAATGTTCGACAATGAGCCCTGCCGGGAAAGTTAGCAAAATAATATGTAATCTATACTGCAACGGAGCCCCGCATGTCAGTATCGAGGTAAATATTCCTCGTGAAGCGATGTTTACATCGGCTTAAAACCGCTAGGTATCATGGGGAATGTAGTCTGATACCGCAGATCGGGACCATAGTCCCGAGATAATATATGGGAGCTCCCAGATTTGTTTACGTGGTTAATGACATTGGATGGGGCTATGAGAATGGAGGAGAGCTCCCCTCGTAAATAGACCATCGTTTGAGATCTGCCAGGGGGTGATGGGCGGTAGAGGTCAAGGTATGAGTGCTTTAATTAGGATGAGTGTAAAGTGAGAAATTACGATCCAAATGCATGTGTATATACAGTGAAAATTCAAAGAAAAACATAAAAATTAAGTGACAACCAACTCAATTTTAAATCCATTATCCTGAGTATGGTGTCATGTTCCTAAGTTTGACTATTAATGCATTACATACAATTCAAAACAGTGGGGATAATACCATCCAGTCTATCAAATCCTAAAGGCTGGGTCCCCCCACTAATTGTCTTACGCATGTCTAAACATAGGAGATTTTATCAAATAAAACGTGAAAGAGTGTAACACACAATTCATTCATCACAACGCGGGTATACTTCAGCTTAGTCCTGGTCAGTTCTAGGAGCCTATATGGGATGCCAATTCCTCCCCATAATTAAGTCCTTTAGGGGCCTTACTCTCCATGTCAATGATTCTTCTGGACTCCCTCAAAGACAAACTAGTTAGAAGCTATCCCGGAGAAGACAAAAACATGAAATGGCCCCCAATTCCCAATGGTTTCACTACATGTGGGAGTTGTAAATGTGACCGTAATGGTAAATCCTGTAAAAGCTATAAAACAGGAACAGGGCAAACACGTACCATTAGTCAACCCATTAACTGCAACACCGATTTTGCCATCTACGTACTGGAATGCCCGTGTGGGCTCCAGTACGTGGGAAGCACCAAGCATCCACTAAAAATCAGGATTCTGCAGCACCTTCGTGCCATTTCAAATAAAGATCATAATTACCCCATGGCTCGCCATTATGAAGAAAAACATGATAGCAACAATGGCAGTCTAAGATTCTATGGAATAGATAGAATACCTAGAACCATCAGAGGTGGGGACCGTGAAACGCAGCTCAGGATGAGGGAGTCCAGAAGAATCATTGACATGGAGAGTAAGGCCCCTAAAGGACTTAATTATGGGGAGGAATTGGCATCCCATATAGGCTCCGAGAACTGACCAGGACTAAGCTGAAGTATACCCGTGTTGTGATGAATGAATTGTGTGTTACACTCTTTCACGTTTTATTTGATAAAATCTCCTATGTTTAGACATGCGTAAGACAATTAGTGGGGGGACCCAGCCTTTAGGATTTGATAGACTGGATGGTATTATCCCCACTGTTTTGAATTGTATGTAATGCATTAATAGTCGAACTTAGGAACATGACACCATACTCAGGATAATGGATTTAAAATTGAGTTGGTTGTCACTTAATTTTTATGTTTTTCTTTGAATTTTCACTGTATATACACATGCATTTGGATCGTAATTTCTCACTTTACACTCATCCTAATAAAGCACTCATACCTTGACCTCTACCGCCCATCACCCCCTGGCAGATCTCAAACGATGGTCTATTTACGAGGGGAGCTCTCCTCCATTCTCATAGCCCCATCCAATGTCTTTAACCACGTAAACAAATCTGGGAGCTCCCATATATTATCTCGGGACTATGGTCCCGATCTGCGGTATCAGACTACATTCCCCATGATACCTAGCGGTTTTAAGCCGATGTAAACATCGCTTCACGAGGAATATTTACCTCGATACTGACATGCGGGGCTCCGTTGCAGTATAGATTACATATTATTTTGCTAACTTTCCCGGCAGGGCTCATTGTCGAACATTATCACGACCATTTGTAATGTTGGCAGCGGGGTAGTCTGACATCGCCCACTCCCACACTAGACGCATTGACCAATGTGCAGACAATGAACATTGAATTGTTGACATAATGAAATATAATTTGTGGAATTTTCCGGTTATTGTTGATGGTTCACCATTAAGTATTTTCTTTATGTCTATGCTGTACTAAAAATAGTTGTGGGACTATAAAAGTGGCAAAAAACAAAATGGCGGTTACTTGAAAAAGGCTTACGCCGAAACGCGTCGTCTTGGGTTAACGAGTGCACAATAAAGGGTTTTGTGCAAGGTTTCCTGGTGTGCCGTCTCTGCTTCCTTCTAATTGGCGGGATCCAGTACTCACAGCATTAAGGTAGCGGCTGCTGCTACCGATGGCACCAGCGTTGTCTGGTTGAGGGTCGTTCAAGCAGCAGTGTGAACGTGATATATATATATATATATATATATATATATATATATTCCATTCCTTCCTGCTTCTCCAGGCTTGGCATGCAGGACACAAAGACCACCACACAGCTTTTCCAGTTCAAAAAGGTCAGTTTATTATCCCCTTCTGTTTCTCTCTGGCATGACGCGTTTCGGGTAGGAACTACCCTTGATCACATAACGGTACAATGGTACAGAGGACCTTTAAATACTCATTTTTTTCAACTTTTTGGCTAAGCACACCACGTGATTAATAAAAAGTGAAAACACACTTATAAAGGATAGGGTAAGTGGCTACTTCGTTATTTTTAAAGCACATTATGTAATATATTTCTTTTTAAACTTCTATCATTAAAGCTCATACACATAATAACAGCATAAATGCATTTGCGGTAAACCTGGATTGAATTTGTATGAATTTACACGAATAAATTAGTTTGGCATATCTTATTACATTGTAAATAATCTAAAATGGAAATCTGAAACCATTAACTATGTACACTTTAAAAACTGTATAAAAAATATATATATCTATATAAAAGATTATACCATTTCTAGTTGAATATATGCACATATATTACAAATAATTATAAATAATTATGAATTCTAACAGCATGAATGATATTTTAAATATGTGCAAAATGATGCCATTCTGTAAACTTCACTACTTTATATTATGTAGTGATCTACTTGGTACTACCTTTTGTGCAAATTTCCTGCCTGAATGCAGTTACATATGTGCAAATAAGCAAAAATGTGCAAAAATATCAATATTCATATATCCATGTGCAAAAATTACTCGATTCAATCATCTTAAGTTACTGACAACTGGTCCCAGTTGTTATAAAGAGCTCACTCCAATTCCTATATCAAAAAAAGTGCTAAGTGCTGTACAAAAAAAGTGAGTCGATGCTAAAAAATATAGTATTAAAAAAATATACATATATGCAATCTAGCTAACTGTGCGCTTGTGCCTTATCCATAACACATCTCAATAAACATATTTTCAAAAACACTTTATCTACAAAGAGTGGCCAAGAGGGCTATAAGAATAGGTTTTTACGTACAACTCATAGGACTTCTATCCATGTAATCTAAGTCACTTTTATATGGCCGATTTCATCAGTATTGTCCAAGTCAGTCAAAGTTCTGCAATCCTGCTGAACGTTTCGTGTAGTTTATACGGAAATATAAAAGCTTGTTTTCTTGTACTGTTTTTTTCTCTTTTTTTCTTACACTGTTTTTTTCAGAATTCTAAAAAGAGTACAAATGCAAATACAAAGAGAAGGTGGTGGTCACAAGGCTGCAAGTCCAAAATAGGTAAATACATCAATACAAGACTAGTTAACAAATTGTTTTAGAGAAATGTGTGTAGTATTGTTAAGGCCCTGGGGAAACTTAGAATTAAGATTCAGAATATATTTGGTCTCTAGTTGTCTCATGAGGGTTTCCCTGTCACCTCCCTTCCTAGGCATAGGGACGTGATCAATCACGAAGTACTTTAAACAGTTGATGTCCTTATTATGCACGGATTTAAAATGCCGTGCTACCGGATAAGCCGGATCACAATTAATAATTGCTCTTATATGTTGCAAAATTCTCACGTGCACTTGTTTCTTTGTACTGCCCACATACCTGAGCCCACAAGTGCACGTGAGAACATACACAGCATAGTCCGTGCGGCAATTAAAGTTACCTCTGATGTTAAGTTCTTGTTCCCTAAATGGGGTACTGTATTTCGAAGTGTTGACCCCAAATATATATATACAGAGAGAGAGAGAGAGAGAGAGAGAATTAATACTTACGAATAATACTTTTACCACACATATGTCTTTACCATGCATGTTGCCTTTACCATGTAACTTTAAGTATTTTACAGGTACATACAAACCCATTGCAAATATATATATATATATATATATCTATATATATATATATATATATATATATATATATATATATATATATATAGATATATAGATATATAGATATATATATATAATTTTTTTTTATGTACCAAAGGTGGAAGATGAGGTGAGAATGATCACCAAATTTAACACCAAATCTGGAGATCTGGTCCACAGTTTTAAAAAAAATTGGCACATTTTAACTACTGACAATGTTTTGAAAAGGCACCGTCCTCAGCAGCCTTTGATAACTTATCGACGTTGTCAGTCACTTTCTGATCATCTAGTACATAGCCATTTTTCCTCAAAAGCCCAACCCACTGAACTCAGTAACATCAAAGGGGTTTTCCCCTGTTTGCGCTGGAAAGCCTGTAAAGGCAGTAAGAAAGTATCAGAATATCCAGGCAGAACAGGAGAGGACAGACCTAATAGGAAAATAAAGAAACTCCTAAATTGCAATTCAGACTACACCATTTACTGTCTATAGTGCCCCTGCAAAAAAAGATACATTTGGAGCACCATTAACACCACTAAACTTAGAATACTTGAACATATGCGAGCAATCCTGAATAAAGATAAAGCCTATCCGGTTGCTCGTCACTTCGCAGAATGCCATCAAAGCGATAAGGATCTTCTGAGTTTTTACTGCAACGACCAGGTAAAACGTCTGGAAAAAGGGGAGGGGGGGACAGAGAAAAGGCACTTCGAGTCCTAGAATCTAGGTATATTATTGACGTTAAAACTATGACTCCATGGGGCCTTAATAATGACGAGGAATTGTGGGTCCACCTCTAACAATGCACATGGGATCATGTATATTAACACTGTTATGTGCCCAGATTCTAACTGATTAATAGAGATACTGCCTACCAGTATACACCTATTCAATAACCAACATCATTACATATGAACCTATGTAGCAGAGTTATTGCTGCCCATACAAGGCTACAAAACTAAAAAAACAAAAACAGAAGCACAAACAAAAATAAAATGGGAGACATTCTGGTCCCTGGCGTTAAAAAATTTAATGAAATTGGGGATACACCCCTAAACAAACAAAACTCTTAACAAATGTTAGTTGTCACTGTGGTCATATAGGACCTGAATGTCTATTAACTCTGCACTAAAATGAAAATGAGAGTATGTACATAAAATTATAAACTGTTTGTTGTACAAATGTTTTTTATTAAGCACTAAGCACTTCATTTTTTGCCATGATAAACACTATTGATATATGTAGAGACATATGTTTAAAGATGGCCACCGTTTTTGACACAATCCACCGTCATTTATGTCAATGAATGTAGTAATGACCGGTGGGTTTAAAATGGCGAATGATTGTTTGCACAAACAGACACTAACGAAGCTAGATTAGCGAAACGCGTCTGTCTGGGGTGAGGGGGTCTGCATTAAAATACTGAAAATCCGGATACCAGCGTGCTTGCCGTTTTTTCGATTACATAGTCGAATTGTGTTGCAATATATATATATAGCAACTACAGTGACCAGGATGCTCGACGTTAAAGAAACGCCCATTGATGGGCTGGACAATGTACTGAAGCACCGTTATGGCCCTGTAAGTTGAAGCGCTGCCTGTTCAGATGCGCCGAGCTCCTCCCCTGAAAAAGACCGCAGCACGGTCGAAATGCATTAGGAAATGAAAACGGAGCTTCAATAAATCAGCTGTAAAGAATTGCGATGTGTGTGCGACTCATTTCTTTCTCTGGAAAGGTGACTACAAGATTACAACGGCTTGGTCTGGCCGTGGAATACCGCACCGCCAAAGAAGAGCGCCGTAACTGCCCCAAATAGACCGTCCAAAGTTTCCCGCTGCAAGGTAACAGGGCAGCGGCAGCCACCATGGACTGGACTATGGTATAGGCCCCAGCAATTTCGGAAAAGAATTGTCGGGGAATCGCGACAGCACAAGAACTTGGCAAAATTCATCTCCCATTGAAGGGAAATCATCGTTGGCGGTAGAGCAACTACAGTGACCAGGATTCTCGACGTTAAAGAAACGCCCATTGATGGGCTGGACAATGTACTGAAGCACCGATATGGCCCTGTAAGTTGAAGCGCTGCCTGTTTAGATGCGCCGAGCTCCTCCTCTGAAGAAGACCGCAGCACGGTCGAAATGCATTAGGAAATGAAAACGGAGCTTCAATAAATCAGCTGTAAAGAAACGCGATGTGTGTGCGACTCATTTCTTTCTCTGGAAAGATGACTACAAGATTACAACTGCTTGGTCTGGCCGTGGAATACCGCACCGCCAAAGAAGAGCGCCGTAACTGCCCGAAATAGACCGTCCAAAGTTTCCCGCCGCAAGGTAACAGGGCAGCAGCAGCCACCATGGACTGGACTATGGTATAGGCCCCAGCAATTTCGGAAAAGAATTGTCGGGGAATCGCGACAGCACAAGAACTTGGCAAAATTCATCTCCCATTGAAGGGAAATCATCGTTGGCGGTAGAGCAACTACAGTGACCAGGATGCTCGACGTTAAAGAAACGCCCATTGATGGGCTGGACAATGTACTGAAGCACCGATATGGCCCTGTAAGTTGAAGCACTGCCTGTATAGATGCGCCGAGCTCCTCCTCTGAAGAAGACCGCAGCACGGTTGAAATACATTAGGAAATGAAAACGGAGCTTCAATAAATCAGCTGTAAAGAATCGCGATGTGTGTGCGACTCATTTCTTTCTCTGGAAAGGTGACTACAATATATATATATATATATATATTCCAACACAGTTTGCCGGTCTCCCAGCCTCTTAATGGCGGCGGGCATATATATGTTTACCTGTAAAATAGATTTTTGTGGTATTGTGCTAAAGGCATTCGTGGTGAAGGTATATTTGTTGTAAAAAGTAGTTGTTGTTAAAACATTTGTGGTTAAGACTAATTAGTTAAGACGTTGTTGTAAAGACTGACGTTGTCCAAGTGGTTGTTGTTCCATCATTCATGCTTTGTTTCTGCTCTCACTGGGCAGAAGAAAACCTTTGTTCCCTGCACAGGTAAAGTGTTAGCTTTCTGTTTTCTGCCCGCACCTCCCATGCACAGAACACAATGTCCCTGGGGACGGGGTCCCTGGGACATTGCCTGATATTGGGCCCGGAGGTTTTGATCCCTGTGGCCACTCATTAGGTGACCTGGGGAGTAGGGTGTCTTGACCCTCTTGCCAAATAACATATCAGGGCTCAGGGATGTGGTTCCCATGATTATTATTATATGGCTCCCGAAGGGGAGGCACATGTCCCCACCCCAAGGCAATATTATATCGGCCTGGGGGATAGTGTCTCCAGGGCCATTATAGGGCTCAGGAGGGCGTCCCACACCCCCTCCCAAATTGAATATTATATCATGGCCCAGTGGATGGGATCCTCTGGCAATTCAATGGCTCAGGGAGGGGGAGCACACCACCCTCCCCTAAAAATAATGAGACATTTTGCAGGCTGCCCTTCCCCTTTTCTCTACCTCCACATGAAGGATCAACCCAGTAAGGAGCTGTGGTGGACGAACCTTATTTGGGAATGTTTCATGAAGCTTCATCAAACGGCACCAAAGGTATTAGCAAACCAAAAAATCAATTTCCTATGAAAAATTGGTATTTGCCACTGTGTAACATATCTATAATATGTACATCACACACACACACACACACACACACACATGTATGGACAAATTGGCATAGATGTTGCCAAGCAGATGTACAGCACAGGATATTGTAGGCCCATTTGTACAGTGAGGTGATACCATTAAGCACTAATCAGGGACCATAGTTCATCGTGTTCATTGAAGCCACAAGGTAACGACTCTCACATCCTCTGTTGCAACAAATAGAATCTTCTATTTGATATTGTTCTTGTTGTGATTCATTCCCTTAAAGCCTTGCCCTAATGAGGCCCCATGTGTGTGACAATGTATGCTTGAACTGGGTTGTTGAATGCTATATTTTACTGTTTGAGTTGTTTGTCTAATGTAATACTTCCACATGGACATGATAAGTAGTAAACAACATTTTTGGTGTTGCAGTTAGAAAATTTGGTTTCAGTAATGATAGTAAATTGGCTATGTTACAATGTCCACATCTGTGATGTCTCTGTACTGGTGGTAACCCCAGATGATAAGTTAGATTTGTCTTTTTTTCTGATCTAGCTGCCCCTACTAAGTGCAGGTGGATGTTTTCACCTCTTTGAGTTAGAAGAGTGGAGTAGGCATACTGAAATTAGCCAATAATTTTCAGATATTTTGGATACTTTTCTTGATGTGATTGACTTTAGGGCTGTGTGAGGAAGTCATTTGAGAAGGTAATCACTTACCTGGCCAAGATTATCAGTGTGGGTCAGTCCTCACACACTCAATGTCACTGGAAAGCAAGAAAGAAAAGACAATGTCAACAGAGTAAAAAGGTGCTAAAAGAGGATAGGCAAAGAGGCGGATGGAAGTGGAAATGGCAGAGTCACAGTCAGGAAAAGTAAAAGAGGATTCACATTTTAAACAGGGAAAGAAGGCAAAAGAACAGAAAATATCGAGCTGACTCCCAGAAAGGAGCAGAACAGCATGGCCAAGAAGTAATTTGCAGCAGCCTGGGTGGACCAGAGGAAGGTGAAAGTAGACAGAGGTCCTGAGTGGGAGGGGAGGACTTGAATGTCAATGTCTGGTGTGAGGAGTGGTGTACCCTGCCATGGTACATTCTAAAGCATCCACACAGTCTTGGAGGGCTGTGACACCCCAGGTGAGTGACAGCATTCCAATTTAGTTAGCGAGTAGCAGGGAGGATCTAAGGAAGAACTGTTTATAGTATTTAAGTTGGGACGTTTTGGTATTGTTAACTTTTGCTGTTTTATTGTTTGTTTTGGACGGGTACCCAAAGCTACAATTTCCTAAGTAAAATGACTAACATAGATGGGCATGGTCAACCTATGCAGAAGGGATGTTTATGTTGCTTTACAACAACTACCTGTATTTCTATCCCTCTAAAGACTAGTAAAACTGTTGAGGAAAAGAAAAGGGAAGGGAAAGAGAACATTGAGAGGGAAAAAGGCTTACTCTGGCCGATTGACACATCAGACCCGAATAAAGAGGTCTTGCTTAAATATAAAAGCCTTGAGCTAAGATTGGAAGACAGTGATCAATTTAAGGCACATACGTTATCTGAAAGGTCTAGCCATGCCTTGAGCAGAAGAGTTAAGACATCCCTGAAAGATATAGAGAGTTAACATAAGGTATTAATTTTGTTTATTCGTTCTTCTTTTACTTATCTGATTTCCATTGCTTCTTTTGAGGGATCGATGATGGCTATTCTATCCAGAAGACCCAGCAGAGACATGAAAAGGTATTTAGTGAAGAACCTGGAAGACTTCAAGTCCCTTCTCTTCCACCCACATCTCTACCAAGAAGCGAAAAAATACTTTATTTTTCTTCTTTTCCTGATCACTGATTAATCATCATTGCAAAACATATATATGGAAAGTCTCCTAGACCTTGTTTTTGGCCCGGTTTCCCACTAAGTCAGTACAGCTGGAGGAGATTGATTTTTCGCTTTTTATTCCAGTAACGTCTCCTGTGGTATAAACCTTGCCCTGTTCATTGCTGTTTTGACCAATATTTTGGGATAGCCTCTGTTCAGCAATTTGTTACACAGTATTTCACCATTTTACAGTAAACACAGTAACGTTAAGGTCCCCTGAGCAATGATTGAAGGAATCAGGGAATTCTGTGTGAGCTGTGAAATAGCCTTGCCAAATCATAAATACATAGTCTAAATAACTATTCGAGTTTTGATTACAGTGCCTGAATGGATTCAGTTTCCTGTAGATCCATATCTCTTCGAAATAAAAGTGCCTTTTTAGATAAGACTGGCTATTTAAATGTAAATCTGGCTACTTCCAAAGTGAAGCTGCATTCCACATCCACTCCTCTGGTTTGCAGAAACAAACTGGTTTTTAAAAATGAAGAATTTAATTTTCAGGCATGTTGCTCCACAGGAAATGTAGTTGAAATATCATGTGGAAATGCTCTTTTGTTAACAACTTCCCTTATAACATATATTGCCTCATCTTGGGGAATGTTCAGAATGAGTCCCTCTAAATTATAGCATAGTAACATTTCTTGTTTAGAGTCAAAAGACTGGCTTTCAGATTTATTGATGAAATCCATCAATTCTTGATAGAGACCTTTAATTTTGGTGAAAAAAAGGGTTTAAGAACAAAATCGATATACTGGGACAGTGATTCTAGACCCACATCCAGAGATTATTGATCTGCCGGCTGGATGTGTAAAAATGTTGTGTATTTTTGGGAGTATGCACAGTACTGGAATGAGAGGATTTTTGTTAAGGAATTCAAATTCCTTAACACTAATTCAAGCTTTGCTACATACCTGCTCTGTGCTAGTGGAAACATTTTGCTGGATCTTTGGACTCTGAACACTTTACCACTGCTAACCAGTGCTAAAGGGCATGTGCTTCTCCCTAAACATGCTTACATATGTCTATACTTGATTGGCCTACTTAGTGTACCTATAAATCCCTTGTCAATTGATATACCATATACCCAGGGCCTGTAATCTAAATGCCCCTAGTGGGCCTGCAGCACTGGTTGTGCACACACACAGGTACCCTTTCAAACCTGTCTCAGACCTGCCTTTACAGGGCCTGTGTGTGCAGGCTATTGCCACTTTGACTTAGTGTTTAAAACCCCTTGCCAAGTCTTAAACTCCACTTTTAGTACACATAGACACCCCTAGGGTAGTCCCTAAGTGAACCTAAGGGCAGGGGGCTGTGTAACGAAAAGGCAGGAAAAGTACTTTTAAGTTTTACATGTCCTGGCAGTAACAAACAACTAAATTCATGTTTCAATGCTGTGAGGTCTACTCCTTCCATAGGCTAGTATTGGGAATTGCTTGAAACACCTATTAAGCTGTAATTCCTGAGTGAAAAGGAGTAGCTACTTCATGCCTAATATCTTTGGAATGATGGTGATAAATCCTTATTAAAGGTAAATCTGGTTTCAACATTACTATTCTAGAAATGCCACTTTTAGAATGTGTGAAATATAAAGAAGGCTCTGGACTACCAAAGTCTGAACACTGTGCACAGCTTAAAGGACAACTATCTGTTGTCTCCCCATTTATCTGCAAAATTTTTAAGACAATAAACCAAAATTGATTCGAATATCCGTTCAAAACTTTGTTCATTATTTATATGGAAATTTCAACAGAGAAACATAAATAATACATATTCATGAGTAATAAACAATTTGAACACAAAAATGTCTGATGTGTTTCATTGAATTATGGAGTTTCGCTAAACAACAGAAAAACGAGGTAGATACTGATTAGAATAAACAAAAATCCCAATGCATTTCGGGTTCCAACATATGAACCCTTCGTCAGGGGAAGATAAACAATATTAAAAAATCAGCAAAATCCTCCAATTTTATCATCCGCAGGAAACCTGCAACACAAAAGTTAGCATCTATCAGCTCTCAGCTGTATACATTATAATAGCCAAACATTCACCTGTTACAGAATTGTCAAATAGAATTTGCACTCATCGAGTGTGTAAAACGTGCGGGAAAAATTGAAAAGAGAAGTGAGGAAACGAAAGAAAAACAGCTGAAAGATGTGTGGGGAATCCCGAAGGGTGAATAATAGTGGTATATTTCTAGTGCAGAAAACTTATGGTGCCAAATGAAGGGTGATGATAGTACATGATCTCCATGCTAGTGCCTATATGCTGTAATGTACTTGCTTATTGCCATACCCCTATGGGGTTAAACAAGAAGTTCTCTTACCTGTTCTCATTTCAGTAAAGAAGAAGGGTTTCTCTGCCCATGAATCAAAAGCTGAGTGGTCTGTGTTGTGTGAAGAATGCGTCACTACGACGTTTGTTTACACTCTACAATATCAAAGATAAGGATCGTGTACCTATCTACTACTGGGGGCACTTAAATATATGATGGATTACCAAAGTGAACCGCTTACCGATAACAAGTACTTCCAAAACTGAGTCTCAGTCTCCGTGGCATTTAATATGCGGGTCCACAGCTAAACATCAAATTGTGTATTCGTTACGACTGTAACCTCAGAGTCCTACGTTAAAATAGAAACTAGTGTCAAAATAAAATAAAACGGAGGAATGACACTCCGATACTCTAGAAAATCGCAAAAATGTGAAAAATTGCTAATACCTTCATGAATCAGAATGTGCTCGCATTCATCTCCTTCACTACCGCGTTTGGAAACGCTATCCCAACGTCCACTGCAGATTTAAAGGCGTAGCGCCTTAATTATGAACTTGCTGGTAGGGTTCGAATCCCGCGCGTGCCGGGCTCTCAAGTGACTAAATGATGTTATGAAAAAGATGTGCACTCAATGGAAAAAGTAATAAGGGATGACGAAAAAGGTTAGAAATGCGAAATTCTAATCTATAAGCATGGATTCCAAAAAGTGTTTCCCTATTAGTGTAAAACTTTATTGTTCCCGGTGTTCATGTCACAAAGCAAAGAATGGAAGAGAGAAGCTGCATGGGCGGTCTGCATACTAAGTGTTGTGAAAGTTGATAAGGATGAAATGAAATCCAGGATGGCTTACAGATAATGTGTGAGCCATAATCTGTGGGGTTCTTGTGGGTTACTAAAAAAAGAGTACCAAAGTGAAAATCATAAACACATACCTGCGGGTGTGTAAAAAAAAGGTAAAGTGTTTTGGTGAAACGTGAGTGCAAATTCTGTACATTAGTGTCAGTTGAATTGAAATAGCAAGCAATAGCTTCACAGAAAACATAACATTTCGTAATGGACATTTAGACCCGCTGGCGCCACCGTACCCAACATTTTAATCCAGAAAGTCTCCCTGCGTGCTAAGGCTGTGTGTATGTCTGTTCCTGAGTGTGCAGTGATACGTTCTAGCACTGTGAATCGGAGCTGTGGTATAGTGTGACCTGCCTGTGTCCAATGGACTGCTAATGGTGAAGTGGTGTTTTGATTTCGAATGCGGCTCTTGTGCTCTACAATTCTGGTCTTAATCTTGCGACTGGTTCTTCCAACGTATATCATGCCACAGGGGCATTTGATGGTGTAAATGACCTATTCGGTGTTACAATCAGATGTATGACGTAGTTTAAGCATTTTACCTGCTTGTGGGTGTGCGAAAACGTCTCCCTGCATTACATTACCACATTGCCCACAGTTGTAACATTTTCTCATTCCTTTGTGTATGATGGGTTTACTTGGAGTAGTTTTCAACAGTTCTCTTAAATTCCTCGGTCTGGTGTGAGCAAAAAGTGGGGGGCCTTGAAATAAGCCTTTGAAGTCTGGTTCTTGTTCAATGATGTCCCATCTATTTCTGATGATGCTTTTGATTTTTACAGCTTCTACGGAGTGTTTTAGTACAAACAACTCACGTTTTTGCGTGGATCTAGGTTGAGGTTTTAACAACTCATCTTTTGATTTGGAGGATATAAGAGTCACTGCTCTTTCCAGTGTTGCCTGAGGGTATCCCCTGCTTGAAAATCTCTGACACTGTGTCTGTATCTCTTGGTCACATGTGCTACTTTCCGATGTGATTCTCTTGATTCTCATGAATTGGGATAGCAGGAGATGTTGTTTCAATGTCATGGGATGTGCACTGGTAAAATGTAGAGCATTATTCACATCTGTAGGTTTTCGAAAAACCGAGGTCACTAATCCTTCTTCTGTTTTTTTTATTTCTATGTCTAGAAAATGAATACAGTGTTTTTGTATATTATGCGTGAATTGTATTCTTGGATTCTGCGCATTCAGAAGTTCAATGCTCCCTTCCACCTGTGCTTGAGTGCCTTTCCAGATGACTAAAATGTCGTCTATATATCGGAAAAATGCTGTTACATGTGTCTGCCAAATGGGATTGGTTAAAATGTGATGATGTTCAAAAAAGGCCATGAAGATGTTGGCATATGACGGGGCTCCGGGAAAGCCCATGGAAGTTCCGGTACGCTGTAAATAAAAATGATCCTTCCATTCAAAAAAACTGTGAAATAATGCAAAGTGAAGAAGTTCCAGTAGAAAGGTTGAGTGTTCAATGCTCATGTCAGAACTTAAAAGTCTCCATTCGACCGCCTCCAACCCTTCCGCATAAGCTATGGAAGTGTAAAGCGCTGTTACATCAATGGTGCACAGTAGAATGTCTTCATTAAAAACCCATTTGATATTCTCCAATTTGTGCAGACAATCCGTGGTGCCTTTCACATAGGTTTTCCATGTTTGCACCAAAGGTTGTAAGTAATGGTCCAAATAGTATCCCACTGCTTCATGAATTGAATTGCACCCTGCCACTATGGGTCTGAAAGGTGGACATTGGCTGTCCTTGTGCATTTTTGGGATCATGTAGATCTGTGGGACAGAAACTTGGCTGTCTTATCGCACACCCACAAACAGGTAAAATGCTTAAACTACGTCATACACCTGATTGTAACCCGGAACAGGTCATTTACGCCATCAAATGCCCCTGTGGCATGGTATATGTTGGAAGAACCAGTCGCAAGATTAAGACCAGAATTGTAGAGCACAAGAGCCGCATTCGAATTCAAAACACCACTTCACCATTAGCAGTCCATTGGACACAGGCAGGTCACACTATACCACAGCTCCGATTCACAGTGCTAGAACGTATCACTGCACACTCAGGAATAGACATACACACAGCCTTAGCACGCAGGGAGACTTTCTGGATTATAATTTTGGGTACGGTGGCGCCAGCGGGTCTAAATGACCATTACGAAATGTTATGTTTTCTGTGAAATTATTGCTTGCTATTTCAATTCAACTGACACTAATGTACAGAATTTGCACTCACGTTTCACCAAAACACTTTACCCTTTTTTTACACACCCGCAGGTTTGCGTTTATGATTTTCACTTTGGTACTCTTTTATTAGCAACCCACAAGAACCCCACAGATTATGGCTCACACATTATCTGTAAGCCATCTTTGATTTCATTTCATCCTTATCAACTTTCACAACACTTAGTATGCAGACCACCCATGCAGCTTCTCTCTTCCAATCTTTGCTTTGTGACATGAGCACCGGGAACAATAAAGTTTTACACTAATAGGGAAACACTTTTTGGAATCCATGCTTATAGATTAGAATTTCGCATATCTAACCTTTTTCGTCATTCCTTATTACTTTTTCCATTGAGTGCACATCTTTTTCATAACATCATTTAGTCACTTGAGAGCCCGGCACGCGTGAGATTCAAACCCTACCAGCAAGGTCATAATTAAGGCGCTACGCCTTTAAATATGCAGTGCACGTTGGGATAGCGTTTCCAAACGCGGCAGTGAGGGAGATGAATGCGAGCACATACTGATTCATGAAGGTATTAGCAATTTTTCACATTTTTGCGATTTTCTAGAGTATCGGAGTGTCATTCCCTCGTTTTATTTTATTTTGACACTAGTTTCTATTTTAACGTAGGACTCTGAGGTTACAGTCGTAACGAATACACAATTTGATGTTTAGCGGCGGACCCGCATATTAAATGCCACGGAGACTGAGACTCGGTTTTGGAAGTACTTGTTATCGGTAAGCGGTTCACTTTGGTAATCCATCATATATTTAAGTGGCCCCCAGTAGTAGATAGGTACACGATCCTTATCTTTGATATTGCAGAGTGTAAACAAACGTCGTAGTGATGCATTCTTCACACAACACAGACCACTCAGCGTTTGATTCAGGGGCATAGAAACCCTTCTTCTTTACCGAAATGAGAACGGGTAAGAGAACTTCTTGTTTAACCCCATAGAGGTATGGCAGTAAGCAAGTACATTACAGCATATAGGCACTAGCGTGGAGATCATGTAGTATAATTACCCTTCATTTGGCACCATAAGTTTTCTGCACTAGAAATATACCACTATTATTCATCCTTCGGGTTTCCCCACACAACTTTCAGCTGTTCTTCTTTCGTTTCCTCACTTCTCTTTTCAATTTTTCCCGCACGTTTTACACACTCGATGAGTGCAAATTCTATTTGACAATTCTGTAACAGGTGAAGGTTTGGGTATTATAATGTATACAGCTGAGAGCTGATAGATGCTAACTTTTGTGTTGCA
Organism: Lissotriton vulgaris; assembly: GCF_964263255.1. Lineage (NCBI taxonomy): Eukaryota > Metazoa > Chordata > Amphibia > Caudata > Salamandridae > Lissotriton > Lissotriton vulgaris. The sequence goes on along the minus strand of NC_141700.1, from coordinate 650,240,830 downwards.
GGTTTCCTGCGGATGATAAAATTGGAGGATTTTGCTGATTTTTAAATATTGTTTATCTTCCCCTGATGAAGGGTTCATATGTTGGAACCCGAAATTCATTGGGATTTCCGTTTATTCTAATCAGTATCTACCTCGTTTTTCTGTTGTTTAGTGAAACTCCATAATTCAATGAAACACATCAGACATTTGTGTGTTCAAATTGTTTATTACTCATGAATATGTATTAGTTATGTTTCTCTGTTGAAATTTCCATATAAATAATTAACAAAGTTTTGAACGGATATTCGAATCAATTTGGTTTATTGTCTTAAAATTTTTGCAGATAAATGGGGAGACAACAGATAGTTGTCCTTTAAACTGTGCACCGTGTTCAGACTTTGGTAGTCCAGAGCCTTCTTTATATTTTATACATTTTGAGTGATAGGGGTCTAATCACTCCACATATCGGTAGCACGCATACACAATTAACCACGGAGTACTGGTAACCATCAAGGTTTATATTAAATAAGTAAGGTGTGCAGTGACACTCACCTCTTTTGCACTTTTAGAAAGTGGACATTTCTCTCCTCTTACTGCTCTGTGTACCTTTCAGCCTCTCTCCAATAGACGTCTGGGCTGGGTGACAGTTACACTTTATGCAGTCCCTCTAGACAGCCACAACACAGGAAGTGTTGCCTGTAACAGGAGATTCATTTGCATTCATCTTCATACTGACAGCCTTCCTATACAGGAAGGGGAAGAGGTGGCTCACACTTGCATCTGAATAGGCTGTGTCCTGCCCTTTTACAAAGGGCTGATTTACCTCCTACTGGTAGTCTGGAGGCTGGACTGAAAGAAATCATTGTGCACTTCAGAGAGTTTCTTTGAAGTCACTCAGCATCAAAGGCGCTTTTGGGTATAAGTACCAGGGTTCTGGCCCTACCAAATCAGTACACTACTGGACCTGGGAATAAATCTGCTGAAGTAAAGACTGCTGTGCTAAAAGGATTGCCACTTTGCTGTGATTGACTGTACTGAAGAACTGCTTTTCTGCTTTGATGAGCTGCCCTGCTGCCTGCTGATCTCTGCTCTGCTGAGGACAAGGACTGGACAAATCTCACTTGAGCCCAGAGTGAATACAAGGGCTTGCTGGTTTTCCTCCTGTTTTCTGAAGTCTGAGGGACACAAAAGACTTCCTGTAATCCTGCTGGTGCTGCTGAGCTCTGCCATCAATAGGTCCTACCCTTTCCTGAGTTCCCCTGCAGTTCTGGGCCTCCGAGTGAGTTTCTTTGGCTTTATCCTACTTTGACATTGATGCAGCGGTGACTTTGTGCCGATCGGAACCACCGCATGGCCTTGACGGCTGAAGCAGCGGCCACTCGACAACACCGATTTGACAGTTGGCGCAGTTCGACACCTACGGACAGCGCGGCTCGACATCAATGCATCGCTTGCATCACAAAGGGGTTCAACGCCGAAGTTTCCAATTACATTGCGGCTTGGCGTCAACACTTACCTCCATCTGCGGATCGATGATGATGTGGTGCCTCGTCGACTCCTTGCCTCAAGTCTTCGATGTCGACCGAAGCTCCATCCAAGGTATTTCTTCACCAAGACCTGTATGGGTCTTGAAGCTGCGTGACGTCAGTCGCAGTTTACCCGAACTTTGACTTTAAACCAGTCCCTCGTGACCTCAAGAAACCTTTTGACCTCTAGTGACTTCTATGCATTGTTTCTCATTTAATCTTTACACTTTCATATCTCGACTTCTACTGATTGGATGTCTGTCGTTCTGGTCTTGTTTTAATCAGATAAATATTCTTCTATAGTTCTAAACCTGTGTGAAGTTTTTTTGTGATGTTTTCATTGAGTTACTGTACATTTAGTGTTGCACAAATACTTTACACATTGCCTCTTAAGTTGAGCCTGACTGCTCTGTGCCAAGCTACAAGAGTGAGCACAGGTCAATTTAGGGTGTGAATCTGACGTACCCTGACCAGTGTGGTGTTCTCTACTTCGACAGGGTGCAAACCATTGCCAACTAGAGACCCCATTTCTAACACAGGTCTGTAGTAATGTTGCAATAATGGTTAACACTTTTAAGTTGTCTCAATATTTTATTATCATATGAGTCACTATCCATTTCCACAGTGCCACCCCCTGCATATGAAGTTTTGATTACAATAGATGTATTCTTGGATATATTTTGTAAGGCTTGCAATTCCATCTGTGTATGAGGGAAACATCCTTTACAACGCAACCATTACATCGCACTACACTTACAACGCAGTCATTACATCGCAACATCCTTTACAACGCATGTCACTACAATGCAGGCATTACAACGCATGACACTATGTCGCATGACACTACATTGCATGTCATTACAATGCAGGCATTAAAACGCGTACCATTACAATGCATAGTACCCCTACACAATCCAAAACGTACCCTACTGTTGCACCCCATGGAGTTAGAATAGTAATGTTTACCCCTACACTATTCAACACTTACCCTACTTTTGCACCCTCTGGAGTTAGAATAGTCATTTTTACTCCTACACTATCCAACACTTTCCCTACTGTTGCACCCCCTGGAGTTAGAATATTAATGTTTACCCCTACACTATCCAACACTTACCCTACTGTTGCAACCCCTGGAGTTAGACTAGTAATTTTTACCCCTACACTATCCAACACTTACCCTACTGTTGCACCCCCTGGAGTTAGAATAGTAATTTTTACCCCTATACTATCCAATACTTACCTTACATGCAATGTAATGGTATGTGTTGTAATGGTATGCGTTGTAAAGGTATAAAGCGATGTAATGGAATGCGTTGTAAAGGTAGTTTCTAAAAATGGGATGTAGTGTCATTCGATGTAGTGGAGTGCGTTACAAAGGATGTTGTGATGTAAAAACGGCGTTGTAAAGGCATGCATTGTAAATTTATGCGTTGTAACGGTATAGATTTGTGTATGATTGTTTGAATAGTGCAACTTCTTTTTATATAAATTGTCAATTTTGTATAGCGTGGTTTCTGTATAGGTCATATTAGTTTCTGCAGGATACTTGATCACTAAAAAAAATAACATAAACCACATTTTGCATGGGAATTGCAGAACTTCAATGTTTGTACCTACAGGGCCTTGTAATGTGGATGGACAAAATGAAAGGCCTTTATTCAGAATAGCTTTTTCTGAATTTGACAACTGATGTTGGGATGAATTATTGGTAGAATTTGAATCAGGGGTTACTATCTGAAAGTTCTTCCACTGGTTCTCATTTCATGATTGCTGTGCTTTGCCACAACCTCCTCCTCCTCTGTCTTGCCCCCATCTAGAAGGGCATAGACCAGGGTGGGATACATTTGGGCTAGGCATACTAGAATTGTCCTGACTGTAGTCAGATGATGTATCAAAAAAAGTGATAAAACATCTTCCTGGGCGTCTTTGGTATTGAAAATTAGAGTTACTGGGGTTATTGGCCTTAAATAAGTCTACTTTCAAGTATGGGCATTTGACCTCATTATTGTAATTTGTTATGGCATGGGCTAGCTTGGTGGCCTTCTGGTTAACTTTGCAGGTTTTAAATTCTCCTATTTACCTCAACTGTTAGATTGTTATATGAAGGGCTAAAGAACTGAAACAGAGTAAGTTGTAAACGAAATAATAGGTGATACTGTTATTTTTGATTAAGTATCCTAGGTTTCATTTTAGCCCTCTAGAGAACAATCAACGTTTGATGTCGTTTGATGTTATCATCAGGTCTGATATCATGTGATATAAATTTCAAATGTATTATCAATATATCAATTAGTGTTTTTGAAACATGAAAAATCCTGCCTCTTTTTGCTCTTCTTATGTTGGAAATTATAGAATTGATGACACGCCTGAATCATAGTAGTTTCTCCATACCATTGTTTCTAATTAGACTTCAGCTTCATCTATGCTCAAACTCTATGATTTCTCCCATTAATTTGTCCCATAGATTTGATTTTTGTTTTATTACATTGTCTATTCTAACCACACTCACTGCAGAAAGGTGTTTCTGTGTCCCTGTGCTGCTAATAACCCACTAATATTAAAGGGTTTGCACTGCTTTGCAAAAGATTGGTGGTGCTGTGCCATCCACCTGTGTGGTTAGGTGGTTGTGTGATAATTAGGGGTGGGCAGAATTTAGAAAAATTGACTTTCGCAAACTATCGCGAAATTGCGCAAAATCTCCACGAGTATGCGGAACTTTCGCGAAGAGGCAGAGATTGCTGTTCCCGCCCGTTCGCGATGTGTTTTTGCGTGCTCGTGGGGAAATTTACCTCTAACTTGCCCATGCGGTCGCTAATGGGCACGGCCATCTTGCTTGCAATGCTTATTTCCTGTTCCGGGTTGAATGACATGTTTGCGATCGCAAACTCGCGCGGGATAGCGCGACCGGTTACCAACAATACAACATCTCGTGGCGCACGCGAACGGATAGGAAAACTCATCGGCAAACGCAGGGACCCGGTAAGTCGCTAGCGCGCGTGCCAAAACGCTTTTTTTTTTAAACTTCCGTTTCGTGGCAGATTATGAAAGTTTTGACATTTTCGCACTCTCCGAGGAACGCGAAAATGTCAAAATATCGCAAATTCCGCAAGCAGAACGAAATTTACTGCCCAGGCCTAGTGATAATCATGTGTTACATAAAGATTTTACAAATGCAGTGCGAAGTGCATTGTCAGACGAAGTGCATGTGCATGTGCAAAGGTTTACACACAATTTTGAAATGAGTAATTGCATGTGCGCTCCTGTTTCAATTTCTGTTGCTGCATGTGGGAATACTACTTATAACACCATTCAACATTAAAATATTTCTCTGTGGTTCAATAGGTGACTATCTTTAAATGTGGTGATATTGAAATTCTTACCCTATACTCATTATTTATTACATTTTCTGGTAACGACTTCAACTCACCATGAATCACTTTTTATGCTTTTGAGACACCCAATACTTTTTATTGGAAACTGTATATTTTGTTTTCTATTTAACTGTCGTAATGTGTAATATTCTGATTCCAATGTGAGCAATAACATCAGTTTTTTACTTTCAGCAGCCGGAAATTCTGGGTAAAAATCTGGCCCAGAATTAAGAAGTACTAGTGGAATCAGACCCAGAATTGCCAATTTTCCGGTGAATTCATCATTTCTTCCCGGATCCTCTTGATCCAACTCGCAATGGGCTTGATTTTCCCCACCCATGGAGCTACGATGGCCTGTATGTGCTTAAAGTGCAGACCAGAGCCAGGATCAGACTGCAACAGAAAATAGGCCCAGGCATCAAATTAAAAGTGGACCCTATCAGTTAATCGGATAGTTAAATGGACAATGTTTGAAAATAAGGGCAGTTTTAAACTTGTAAATACAAAATATCTTGCAAGGTATGGGAGACTACATGCTTGCTTCAGGCAATGTTTGTGCTAATATCAGAAAATCAGCAGTGAAACCCAGCCTGTCATATCATGAAACAGGCCCATAAACAGCCAAAAATACACAACCCTTAAACTGACCTGTCAGACCAACCCATGGGCATTGCCTGATTCTTCTATGGCCACTCCCAGTCTGACCAGAACATCATTTAGTGGACCAGCGATGACCAAACCAAAATGCTGTTGGATTTTGTGATCTCTGCAGATTAAGCTTATCATTTGTGGGACATTAACAAAGATAGCTGTGATTACAAAGGAAGCAGAGGATCATGGTGACTGCAAATGGCAGTGGTTAGCAGTGATGCTGCAAGAGGTCAGCTTTGGTAATGGCAGTGAAGCTTTGGAGGTTTCAAATGAGGACAATGGTTAGAAAAAGTGGCTGCCTGAAACATTCTTGACTCCTGGTAATTATTTATTTTGTATATTTTTTTGCAAAGGGAGGAGACCTAGGGACAGCACTTCTATTCTTTTATTGTTAATTTATACGCCGCTAGTTCCCATCCAACCCACCTCTATGTCCAGGCACCGTCACCATTGAAGCAAATCTCTACCAAAAACCTTTGATATATGATTGTGTTTGCCTCAGGGATGGTAGTAGAGTCTACAGTATCTTAAAATGTCCCATCTAGGAGATGTTAAACAATAACGGTGACATTGTGGCACACACAAGTATATTCAAGGAAAGGATCAGCAAAGTTAGAAGACCACCACAGTCTTCTCTTTAATCTTGCAGGACCAGGGAAACCTCCATATTCGGCAAAACAGGGTTAGGACCGATGGGTGAAATGAAAGCATTTTAAAATCAGGGTGATGCTGAAGTGCTTCAGCGAGGTTGTAACAACCCCTGTTGGTAAGGAGAATTTGGAAAATCCTTAGCTATCCCTAAATGTTGCCCTTTTTGTAGACATCTCAGTTTAGAAAGCTCTGATCCCTGCAATGATGCATCCATGGAGAAAGGCTGACTAAAAGGTCAAATACACTTCCTTAGTGTTATCCAGTGCAATTTGAGTTTTGATTGATATCAAAAACATTTGCAGCGAGAGGGAATCATGTACAGGATGGGCTCAAACCAGGAAATTCCTAGAAACAGGCATGTGGAAATAAAAGGCATGATGTACAAAGATTCCTAAGAAGAAATCATAACTTGCATCATATCATGATTTGTAATTTGTTTTGCGATTTCTTTTTAGGAATCTGCTCAAATGTATTCAGTAGAAGTGAGTGCAATTTGCACACCAAATGCTAACAAATACATTCATTGTTTGTGAGACAACCTATGTATCTATTGATTGGTTTACAAAATACTGATTCGTAGTAGATCGCAGTGCGACCTACCTCATAATTCTGAGTGAGGTAGGTCAAGAATTGAGACGAACTACGAAGGTTAGAATCACAGGCCTGGTGGCCTGCTGGGGTCAGCCGACCACTGTGTCTCTGACTGCTTTTAAATAAGGCAATTTTTGGCCTGGAAAGGGATGAGTTTTAAAAAGAAAATTCCTAATTTTACAGACATTTTTAGGAGCATGCATTGTCCCCATGGACCACTGCCTACTCCTAAAAAAGTTTTTGACCACAAAGGCATTCCTCAGGGACCCTTTCCTGTTTGCTAATGGTTACCACCAATTTGGATTTGGGGGTAAAATATTATTGTGTTGCCACCAGATTTCGACCCTAAAACATTAATACATAAATTAAGGGATCGGTACTTGGAAGGGTTGCTCTTACATGCCCCTTCCAAATACTGATGCTGTATTTAGCCTGAAATTCATAACGCACATCTGTAACGTTAACTGAATCACAATCTGGGGCTCATACATTTAAAAAAGTCTTTGTAGTTGCAGAGGCCTAATTGAACTTATGCAATCATCAAATCAATGTGTGCATTATCCCAAGGTTCCTAAGAGGCAGTACCAGGCAGACATTGAGAGAGATGTTCACATGCCCATAATCATGCTGGTACGACAAGTATGGCTCGAAGAGCAGAATGGACATGGAAGAATAATTACTTAAATCTGGAGTTTGAGCAGAGTACCTTCAAGTGGCGAGCTCTGTAAAAGATCTTTCCATCAAATCTGCAATGGGAATACACTGATGCACCACAAGTGTGACACTATAACTAACCCCATTATTTTACACTGGGGACGGTACATGGCAGTTGCAACACTGGTGTTCCTTCATAGGCTACATACCCATTGTGGCCCATCTAATAGAAACTGTGTACGTCGAGTGTGTGTTTGTGCAATGAGTTTGTAGTGCATGTATGGCAGCAGTACTTTTGTGATGTGAGAGTCTGTGTTCTGGGGACATTGAGCTACTGTTGTAAAGAGGACTCTTGATGCAGTAGAAGGTAAGAACTTAACTTTATTCTGTCACCCACTCTCCAAGACTGCCTGGTGGCTGTCAACATTCCAAAGCAGACTCCAGTGGAACATACCATCAGGAAGGGGACAGCAGGGGGAGGAATGTACCACTGTAATTATACTTTAAGATGTGGGCAGATCACAACACATCTCCCAACGTACCACTATGAATATACATTTTAGTTAAGCAGATTACAACAGCTACGTTTTGGAAGCCCTTGCTCCAGCAAGGCACAACATTGAGGATGAGAACAGCTTTTCCAGGCAGTGGAAGGGCAGTGCTTACATTGCTGTTTCTGGAGGTTGGAAACCCAGACACTGAAAAGAGGAGGATGGCTACAGGGCTATGTTCCGAAAAGCAACGAGGACCTTGTCAGCAAAGGGTTGCTAATTAGTTCTTCCTGAGCACTGCCATTTGGTAGATGGTAGGATGAGACTAGAGTTTCTGTTGTTCAAGGTGAGGAATTTCTATTCAGGGCCTGTAATATTTTCTTTGTCCCTGATTACTGCTTCAGAAATGCTGATGATAGCTAGGTGCAGAGATCTAGCACTCTATTGTACCCATGTTGTGAGAACTCCTGCTTGGAACCAGTCTCATTGCTACCTGCTGTCAGAGCCATCACTTCATACAAGGACTGTGTCAGAGGGGCAGCCAGAAAATCACATTTGAAAAAGAATCCCCCCAAACAGGTTCTGTGGTCTTAGTGGGTCCACATAGCAAATGGGGAGTAGGAGAAGGTTTGAAACCACCCCACTATATTCCAGTTTGACTTACTTCATGCGCAAGGAAGGGAGTGCTCCGTACTGCACTCAAAGAATTGTTGTGTCAGCAGGCTGGTGTCTACATGGCACCTGGCCTCCCAGAGGTGAGAGAACATCACCTGAAGTCTCCACTTTCTATTATAGGAGCTGAAGATCTGTTAAGTGTCTAGAAGCCTGCCTCCTACCGGAGAGAGGGTAGGACAATGCTCATTCTCCAGGAGAAGGGACTATCCAAGAGGAGAAATTCAGCATGTTCCCAGCGCATGCAACACCCAGAGAAAGCTGACGGCCCTAGAGAGCAAAGCTGTAGTGACCTGTGCTATGAGGGGGGCCCCTTCGGTCTCTCTGAGAAGTGTCTGTGAACTGCACCAAGACACAGTAGGTATGAGCAGCACAGTTTTATATGTCAGCCCATCATGGGCCCAAGAACTTGTATACTGCTGCCGACGACAGAGAAGATTACAATTCCAAGCAAGGCCAACATAGTTTTCCATCCTTCTGAGGTCAGCTAACTGAAAGTACTGAATTGCCTAATGAGTGCGTTACTTATCTTCAGAAACTAATATCCCCAGTCACCTGACTGGATCAAGAGATTTATCTTAGCTGTGCTCCAGCATGTCGGTAGGGGGTGTTGTGTTACTCCGCTGTGATGCTTTCCTGGAAGTGACAAAGAATGGCTGCATGTAAGCATCACCCATATGCCTTGACACCAGTTTCACTCATACTTTTCATTTTGCATCTCCAGACACAAAAAGTTGAAGAAAATGTAAGGACAATGATCTGATGTTTAAACAGAAACCTTTTAGATGTAAAAGCGGCCATTCCACAGAATGGGGAAGTGGGAAGGCACATATAGGGTAACTACTCTGAACAGTGTCTACTTGCATATGTCACTGAATGTAACATAAATTCTGGTGTTAAAAAAATCCTTTTGGGTGTAGCGAATCATCTTGTTTGTGTTGTTGCTTTTTTGTACTTTAAAAAGTTTTTCTTTATGTCTATGTAAGTGTAAGATGAAGCAATTGTGTGTAAAAGGACAATATAAATGGAAAATAGTAAAATGAATAATACATATTTACACACAGGATTAATGTATTGTTTTGTGTACCTCAGTTAATTAATCAATAGCTGGTGGGGGTCTTGTTGTTGTGTGCTTTATATTTAATTGATCCCTCTCCCACTCAGGCTTGACAGGATCAGACCCCATTGTTGTTTATGGACGACAAAGGAGAGTACACCACCTCACCGCTTAAGCAAAAGCAAATCAGCCTGAGATGCCACAACTGCTGAAGACACAACACCCATGACAAATTGGCCCACAGGAAAGAACTGCCATGCTTTGGTACAAATATGGACTCACTCTGGTGGACCACAACTGCTAGAGATGTTGTGTTGCCACACCGGATCTGCCACATTGACTTCATCCACAGATTCCTGTTCGGAAGGAAGGTCTTCATTGAGGACCTCGCAGTACGAAGCTGCCACTGTGAAGAGCCAAGAGGCAAGCTGCACCCACCATGTCTGCAACAACCATTGAGCTGATAAGCAGAGCTTAGCCTGTGAATGGAACAAGGTACTAACTGTGCACAAAATAATCTGGTGTGAGGACTTAAGACTTTTCGCGTAGGCGGGAACGTCTGAACTAGTGAGTAAATAGACGTGATCTGCACCTGTGCCTAATATTGCCTATGTTGGGGACAGTAGTCGTTAGAGATCACCTAGCATGCTGAGAAATTAACTATAGGGCATGTAGCACTCTACTGAATATTCTTACAGAAATTAAATCCCTGTACTCGTGGCTGATATTGAGATGTGTAGTATTTCGTTTTGCTGTGACATTAAAGCATTTTTTTATATAAATAGATAAGAACTGATCTGGACAAAAAGTTATTGTGTTTGCTGATTGTCGGTTGAGTTCTCAGCTGTTGTCCCTCACTCTGCCTCCCTGAGAAGCCTTTGAATCCCTGCCCTCGCTACCATGAAAGTTAAGTTTCGGAAAGGGTTGTATGCGGCCCAGTTTGCAGAGCCATAGTCAGACCAGCCACTGGACATCAGTGGCAAAGGACCTCAACCACCACAGACGTGGCCCAATAGCCCATGTCTGCCTAGAGACCCCCCGAACGTTGCCCGCTACTCACTCATACAGACTTGCACACATGCATATTCACACACTCTCTCAAGGACATAGTTACAAAACCACACACATATGCAAGAGTTGTTTCCCCACCATCTCACATCATGCACTTGGTAAATATCACACCCAATCACACACTGCAGATGAATGCGTACATTTGTGAACACAGATAATCTGAATGGTACACTATGTAAACATGACCTGCCCACACACAATGTGCAACCTCGTGTCACATGATATGTGCTGCTTTCACACTGTCTGTCATCTACTGAGGAGATAATGTCACAGGGAGTATCAACAGGGTCAGACTGGAGTCCCAATTAAGTCTCGGCACTCCCAAAAAAAGCAGCCCTCCTTTGTGGATCGTCCCATACATGGATCAACACCTGGTTAGTCTCAATGGAATCTGGCTGGTTATCATTTTAAAAAACAATTATTAGCAGATTTATATAGTGTGAACTCAGCCCAACGGCATTGGAGCAGTGTACATGAGCACCACTTACAATTACTAATCCGACCCTGAGTATCAAAATGTGGGCTGCAAACACATGCAGAGTGCCCAGCACCAGACCCCGCCCCATCCTCTCATACTGTGAAAAATATTTTATAAATTGGCAGGTCTGGTGCACACAAATTCATAGAGGTAATCATAATTAGCCTAACAGAGACATTCTTTTTCTCTGTTTTGGAGCTTTTCTGGGCCCGAAGCTTTCCATATATTGATCAAATGAAACATTGTTACTGAAAAGAGAAAGTTCCAGAAGTGAACCATGAATTACTACCGTTGCCAGTTTGCTGCCTAGGAGGCTAGAGTCAATGACTCAGAACAGAGAAAGAGCGCGGGAATTTCCACAAGCAGAGTTATATCAATACTCAAATGCGCACCACATGTTCAGCCTGCGACAACCTGGACACAGACGGCTGCACAATTAGCGGCGCCTTTGCACATTGGTCTACTGATAACAAGCTTTTTAGTGTAAACCATTCTCAAAAATTGTAAAATATATGGCTGGCCCCAAAATCTAATTACCGAAAACACGTTATGTAAGGTCGACTGCAGACAACATTCCAGATCCATTTTACCTTTGACCTTGTGGTTTATGATCTTTTTTTAAATCCTTTGATGCAATTGCATCCTTAAAATAGGCCGATAGTGGAAGGAGGAGTGGTGTGTTTAAAGTATATTTTAAGTTTAAAGGGTTCAGGATTACGATGGAGTTTTTCTTTTCAGGGCTGTGTCCGTGGTGCCTAAATAACAGTTACAGCGAACCCTTTATGTTTTTTGCTGGGTATAGAAAGGGTCGTGTGTTTTCACTGGTTACTTTTGGTGTGTCATGCGTTGTTGCATTTCATTGTGTTATGTTATGTCTTGATTTTAATGTGAGTTATACTAAATAATATCACAATACCCTGTTGTTGACGAGTGCAGCCTGAGGAAAAGGACTATAACGCTATTATAGCCTTGTAGCCCACCGTAGCGGGCTATACCGGCTATTAAAGGCCCGCTGAATCGTTAAAGGCCCGAGCTGAAGGCGAGGGACTTTAACGAGACAGCGGGACTTTAATTGACGGTATAGCCCTGCTACGAAGGGCTATAAGGCTATTAGAACATTCTGCCACTAGAGGGCAGAATGTTCTAATAAATTAAACAAAGGATTCTCGAAGCTCGAGGGGATATAAATCCTCTCGAGCTTCGAGAAGCCTTTGTAGAACATTGGAATGTTGCTCTGCGGGCCTTTACCAGGCCGTAGAAGCAGGGAGCACTCCACTGTCTGCAATGGAGCTCCCAACATTCCAATGTTCTAATATAACATACCACACACTGAGAGTAGAAGGTTCTAAATTAAGCAGGGCAAAACAGAAAGACAATCATTGGAATGTTGAAGCAGAAGCTCTGAACCAGTCATTATTGACTCAATCCCACTTCTTTGTCTTCAGTGGAACTCTGTGTTTTAACCCCTTCGATGCTCATGACGAGCTCAGCTCGTCATGAGGCACAGTTGAGCTGTGCTGATGACGAGCTGAGCTCGTCATGAAAAGAGGAATTCATAAAATGTTAGCACAGGAGGGGAAAACCATTAGCAGCCAAGGTGTTAATTAACCCCTCCAGTGCTGAGGGAGGAACAGTTCCGTTCTCAGCCACGGTGGGTGTGTGCTGAGGACAGAACTGTTCCGTTCTCACACCTATCCATGGGGGAAACACTGGCGCTCTCCCTTGGGCTCTCCAACTTCAAGCCCCCACCGGGGTTGGCAGCGGAAGACCTACCGCTGCCACCCCTAAGCCCCTCTCGATGATCTGATGATGTAGGCATGCGCACGGCACGCCAATGTCATCAGTGCAGGTCGGGGACACACTGGAAGCAAACAGCTTCTAGTGAGTTGGGAGAAAGGAACTCTAAAATATGAGTCCTTCTCCTGGGGTGTTTGGTATTCAGAAAAACAGAAACAAGGGGAAAGGGGAGAGATTTTCCTTCCCCCCGTACTTGTTTGGAGTGGATACCACCTCCATGATTGCAGGTTCGGGCCGCGATCGCGGAGCAGGAATCCCACCCACTAGACCATCAGGGTTATTTCTTTTGTATGTTTGGGGAGCTACCCCTTAGGCAAGGGTCGCTCCCTATGGAGGATATAGTGTCTATGTTTTGCCCACGCAGAGGCTAATTTGGCCCTTGTTTTAACTGATATGCCCAACCACGGGGTTGAAACCAACTAGATGCCAGGGATTATTATTTTGAATTGCGAGGAGTGACCTCTTGGGCAAGGGTCACTTGCTCAGGGAGGGGATAATATTTTTTATCTGCTTTGTAGCCCCTCGGGGGTAGTTAGGCCCTTTGCTTTTTTTAGCAGATCTGTCCCCTGGTGGGTCAAAACCCACTAGGTGAGAGGGATTATTATATTGAGATTGCCGCTTGACTGGCGGTGTAAGTTGACTTAATGTTTTGGTGCTTTTTACTATCAGTGCACACTCTCTCTGGAGTGAACACCTTCTGCCCTCCCATCTTTTTGGGAACTGGTCACTAAGAGAATATTATGTGGTATGTTTTCTGTGGATCCCACAAGGTGTATTTACCCATAACCCCTTGTACATTTGATTCATTGACAAAAACATAGTTTCCTCACATTTATGTGTGGGAAAGTTGTGGGATCATGGGGTGCAGCAAATTTCCTACCACTCAGCGTTCCCACAGATCTCCTGATAAAAATGCTACCTAACTTGTGAGGGTGGGCCAAGTGCCCGCAACAGGGAAGGGCCCACAACATATTGTGTAGACATCACAATTATCTATCTCAAAACTACCTGGTTTTGCAGGGGAGGCACCAGTGTTTTGGTCCCAGGCTTGGCGGCCATCTAGGGAAACCTACCAAACCCAGACATTTCTGAAAATTAGACACCCGGGGGAGTCCAGGGAGGTGTGGCTTGCATGAATCACAGAACGTTTTCTTACCCAGAATCCTCTGCAAACCTCGAATTTATCTAAAAAATTATATTTTCATCACATTTTTATGTGGGAAAGTTGTGGGCTCACCTGGCCAGCACACATTCACTTTCACCCAGCATTCCCCTATTTCTCCTGATGCAAATTCTACCTCACTTGTGGGTTTGGGCCAAGTGCCTGAGACAGGGAAGGGCCAAAAAACATATTGTGGAGGCATTAAAATCATCGATCATAAAAATGACTTGGCTTTGCAAGTGGAACACCTGCATTTTTGGTCCTGGGCTCAGAGGCCGTCTAGAGAAACCAACCAAGCCCAGACATTTCTGAAAACTAGACACCTGGGGGTGTCTGTCAGTCTGGAGAGCAGGTCTTGTACAAGCTTCAGGAGTACCTAAAGTTGGAATAAATGACTGTTACACAAAATATATGAATATCCATATAAATTCATGTGCATGCACTTCAAACGTTATCATGCTTATATTAGATCACAATAACATGAGGCCTGGAGCTCAAAAGGGCTTCCTATCTGACCTTGACTGGACAAGCTTCAACAAGCTATTCTATACCCCCTTACAGGTCACCTTGCTTGTCTTGACTACATGATATGCAAGTGTTACACAGTGCAGAGCCTGCTTTTCTGGTCTGCCCATATCTGGTTGTTTTGCATGGTGCACACATTGCACATCCATGTCAGCCATATGTGGCTTGGTGCCTTATTCTAGTTCCGCTGACATGGCATTCCTTTAGGTATATAGCACCTAGAAATCTGTCACTCTGGGAAGAAGCGGTCTGAGAGCCCCTAAGGTGGCAGATCTGACTTATTCTTTGCTAATTAGCAATGATGCATGCTTTTGGTACCATTAAATACATTTCACTCTGTTTCTGAGCAAACCTGCTATGTCTGGTGAGTTCCATTCATTTGCTCCTGAGAGGGTGCCAGTATTTCCCCATCAATGACTGTATATAGAGGTCCCATTGTAATGATCTCCAGAACTGTGACGCAAGTTCTAGAGAACATTACGATGGGACCTCTATATACAGTCATTATAATGCAATAAGGCAACAAGCTATTTGAGAGAGAAGTAACTCACAATATTGAGAGTTTTTTTCATCAAGAACATTAATTCCATCTTTAGGTCCTCCTGAAATCTTTACAAGACCTGCTCTTCAGACAGCGAGTTCACTAGCTGTTTAAAGAATGTGTTCATTAGATGCTGTATAAATGCAGTGTATGTGGAAGTGTGTAACTTAGGTCTAGGCTTTTGCTCTTGGTGCATACTGTTTAAAATTGACTGAATTCTATTTAAACCATTCTGTACTGAACATTTTCAATAATAATAATAATAACAGTTATTATGTTTTGTATCTTGTCGACTATGGTGTAAGGTATACACATGTCATCAGTATTAATTGCTACAACTGTTTCTTGGTTTCTCTAGGACTCCTTGTGAGCATTTAGGTAGGGCAGGAGAGTCCACCAACTAAAAGAAATACACGCAGGATTTTTTGGGGGGTATGCTCTACTGTGCTTTCCCAAAACTGTATCTTTGTACCCCAATTGACACCTCTCTGGTCACATGTAAGTCCCTTGTAGAAGATGCCATTGGTACCAAGGGCAATGAGACCAGGGAAGGCATCTAAGGGCTGCAGCATATATTGTGACACCCTTAGAGGTCATGTACCTTAACACATACACACTGCCATCGCAAGCTGTGTGTTTTGGTGCAGAGAAAAGTGATGATTCGACATGGCACACATTCATGTGTGCCAAGCCTACAACCCACTGCCTATGGTATAGGTAAGACACCCTTCTAGCTGGGTGCACTATACCACTGGTGAGGGTACAATTGCATGAGCACTGTACCCCTACAGTGTCTAAGCCCATTCTTAGACATTGTAAGAGCTGTAAAGCCATAAAGAGTATATGGTCTTGAAGTTTGTCCTTACGAACTCCACAGCACCATAATGGCTTTACTGAATTTTGGGAGGTTTGGTAGCAAACTTCTCAGCATAATAAATCCACACTGATAACAGTGTGGGATTTATTATACAATGCACTCAGAGGGCATTTTAGAGATGCCCCCTGAAGAATGACCAGCCCTGGTGGGTTCCCTGACTGGTAAACACCAGTCTGCCACCACAAGACATGTTTCTGGACCCCAGGGGTTGGAACCTTTGCTCCCTGAGCCCAGAAACAAAGCTTTTCCTGGGAAGAGGTGGTCACACCTTCCCCAGGTCAGGAAGAGCAATCTGTGGCAGAAGAGCTTCAAAGGCCATGCAGCCTTAGTAATACGGCCCCCAACCTCTCCTGCTATCAGGAGCAGGCCCCCTTCCCGTCTCCCCTTCTTTTTGGCGGGAAGACAGGCAGGAAAAATTAGAATAGACCTGAAGGTGTGCCCACCTCTTCCAATCCCACCCCTCAGGTATGGGAGGCGAGGTGAAGCCCACTCTTCATTGCCTGCCATCTTGCAGATGGCTGGCACTCTCCAATCTGTGTGAGGGATTGTGCCCTCTCCCTCTCATGGGGTGAGCACACCAAGGGTGTAGTCACCCTAAGATCGGTAGCCCATTGGCTACTGACCTTGAGACCCCTAAAATGCCCCCTAAATATAGTTTTAGGGGGCACCCCTGAACCAAGAAGACAGATTCCCACACCCTATGAAGAAGAAGGACAACAAAAGATGCCCAGCAGAGGAGACTGCAGAGAAGAAATGACTTGGCCCCAGCCCCACCGATTGTATGCAGTTTCCAGAGACCCTGCACCAAAAGTCACCTTGTCCTGCAGCCAGGGACCACAGGAACCCCTGGGAGGACTGACTGTATGCAACCAAGACTAATCTCTTGTGAACAACAGCTCTGTTCAAAATAAACTCCAAAGAGAGACTCCCAGCCTGCTGTGGATAAAAAAAACAGATGCCTGGAACCACCACTGGACCCGACACCTAGGGCCGGAATCTGAGTGGCACACCAGTCCCAGCGAGGACCCCCAGTGATCCAGAGTCCGAGTCCACTGGGTTGCCCCTCCAGGACTCCCTGATGTCGCCTGCAGCCTCTTCACGGAGAGCCCCCAACTGCGAGTGGCCCGGTAAGGTGAAATCTGAACTCAAAAGACACCCCTGCATCCAGCCGCCCTGCAACCTGGAGAAGAGGACCTGAAGTGCACCTATGTCCCGAGCCCTCCAACTTACCTGCCCAGTTTTTGGTTCCTCTCAGAAGACTTCCTACCCCGAGCCAGCAGCCAAAATCCAAGACTGGCAAATCCCATTAAAAACAACGGGGCACCCGACACCAAAACAGCACTCTGCACCCGTTTGCCCCAGTGCTGCTGTGGGTGCACATTGGGTGCTAACTTGAACCCCCCTTTGCCCTGCGCTAGGAGCTTTGCTCCCACAACCTTGTGGCCTGCTCGTGAGAAGCCTCAAACCGGAGGCCCCCTATCCCCCATTGGATAACATTGGGCCTCAGCACTCTGCACCCAGCCGCGCTAGTGCCGCTGATGGTGCTTTGAGAGTGCACCCTTGGCCCTGGGGGAATCCTTATTCTAACCCTTGAAAACCAACTCCCAAACCTAAGTACTTACTGTTAAATCAATAACATTGTTTTCTCCCTTAGGACTGCATTGAATGCTTTCTTGTGAAAAGTGTTCTAGGTGTGGATTGGTTTGTATGAAACCTTTAGAACCTGAAAATGTGCAAAAACTGATATATTTACCTTTTATCTAGGAAATGTCCCAGTGGCATATCTAGGCATATCACACTGAGTAGAAAAAGTTACTTAAAAAGTAATCAGAAAAGAAACTCACAAAGTAATCTCAATAGTAACTGAAAAGTAATTGAAACTGTTTTATAAACATTTGACCTATGTGTGTACAAAACAAGTACAGACAACTGCATTCAACTGTAATGTTTTTGCAAAGTATTATTTCAGTTACCTGCACCAGGCCTGGCTTGGTTCTAGGAATAAAATACAACTAAATAATATTTTTTATACAAACAAATTGGTCTGAGTACAGTCTTTGAAAGTGTGACATCAATTCTTGAGTGTGTACAATAAATGCTTAACATTACCCTCTGAGAAAGCCTTGCTGCTCGCCCACACTACTACAAATAGAGAGTAAAGTATTATCTACTTTAGCCTCTGCCTATCTCTGGGGATCCACTGGACTCTGTGCACACTATATCATACTTTGGTCTAGTATATACAGAGCCAGCTTTCTACACCAGGTCCTTAGCCAGAACCACCCATGACGTCACTCGGTTCTGCCAGGTCCCGTGATTTACACTTACACAGTAGACTACAAACAAGGAGTCAAACATTTACAACCAATAGAACATATCAAATTGTCCAATTCAGGCTGCTCTTGGCCAGAAGCACCAGGTAATTTATTGGTGCACATTACCAAATGCAAACCAGAAGACTAGAAAAAAAAGCATTTCCTTCCAGAAGCCCATCTCAAACTGCCCAATCAAGGCAGCTCTTGGCCAGAAGTGTGCCAGGCTCTACTTTATTTTGCATATGTCAGATCACCTGCCCTTCCCTTTGGTCCTGGTAGAAGTCAAGGGTCAGAACCCCACCATCTTTCCCATCTCATCACAAAGTATCTCAATACCTCATGCTATGTTCATGCTACCCTTCAGTAATGCTCCATCTTCACCCTCTTTCAAACATGTAAATTAAACAACCACTTACTGCACACTATCATATTCACACAGGCAAATGCTCACCAATCATCATACACAAGGAAAATTCTGAAACCTCATCACCACAGTTAACCTTGATGCCATGTTTATTATACAAGAATTTTTCTCCCACTCAGCATCCATCTTCAATGTCCTGGTCAAGCAGTGCTTCTATAGCTAACAGACTTGCTGGCCTAATGGAGGAGTCATTGAGGATGTTAACTGATCATTGGGGCCATGAACTCCACAGCAACAGTTGTCCATCAACTCATTGTGCTCATCGCATGCCTCTTCCCTTGGTCAGCAACACATACTTCCAGCTGACCAGCCAACCACTGTAACTAGCTCAGAATTAAATGACCAAGACCATGAAGGATGGCTTATTCAACCTGCTGAACATCACTACACTCATCACAGAACCTAACCACTGCAAGAGCAACACCCTCAACTTAATTTGCCCACAGTGACCAACCTCATTTGCCACCTTCTTAACAAAAAGTGACTGGATGGGGTCAACCATTCAAAAATCACCTTTGACCTGCTCCACTTTTCACCAACCCATACAGGGCAGCAAAATACATCAAAGCATCAGTCAACGTATTGAAGAATGTCCCTGATTGTTCATCCACAAGAACAGGACTTCCCTGGCAGTCATCATCAAACCCAAAAACGACATAATGTCTGTGCTCCGCTGCCTCCATCATAGCCTCCAGATTATGGCAGATGCTGCCATCCTGTTCCAGTCTCATACAATGAAGATAGGTCATCTGCATCATGTAACAGGAAGAAGCTTACCAACAGCAAATGCAGCATTAGGTAGGAGGGGACTAAGTGGCAGTGATTGCATCTGCAAGAGGGCTTTACACCCATATAGAATCTTTGTCTCAATTGAAAGAAGCTAATCTGAGGGGTCAAGACTACCTACTACCATAAGACCATAAGCAAGCCTCTTACAGGAATATGGTATTTTGAAGACCATTAGGGACAAGTGAGCCCTGTGCTACTATAGGAAACTTTTTCAATGTGTCACTAAGGATTAAAAAATAAAATAAAATTTATAATAATCCGAAGAGAGCAGTGATTTCAGAAAAGTGTCTTGATTCTAAATTATTAAGGAGCTCTGAATCTGGTTGACTCGTTACTTAAACAAGCCCCTATCCTGTCACACAAATTAAATATACCTATTTAACAACATTTAAAATGTTTTAGTACCCCGATAGATACATGACACAGAGGAAGAAAACAATATTGTCAGCATCATATGGTCATTCGTCGAGATCAGGTCATCATCATCCCTAGACATATAGGGTACCATATAACATGGAGTTCAAAGTTCCCGTAAACATTGTTTAATGTGCATGCTGACTTTATCTAGAGCGAAGACAAAAGAAAGCCACCGACATCCCTGACAACAAATTTCAAGACCACCATAAGGGCTTCATTTGGTGGGATAAGGAGGTCATGAAGAGGTTAAATCAAAGTAACATTCCTTTCTCCAAATTGATAATCAGCTGTGGTGATGGGTGTGAGTGTATAACTGATGATTGTCTTTTTTCATAAATGTGGGAGTCCAAACCTTTATGATTTGGACCAAGCAGTCTCAATTAGTCATTATTAATTTTTCAAATAGTCATTATTCATTTTTCAAATATATATAAATGTCAAACTTTGGCCCAATATAACCCTATGATTGGAAGATCGGTACCTTTCCATTTCTGGGCTATTGATAATCAGGCCCGAACTGGCCGTTGAGGGCACCGGGCAATTCCCCGGTGGGCTGCATGGTAGGGGGCCGGTTTTGGGCCCCTGGGGCCGTTTTTGTTACAGGGCCGTTATGCTGCAAAAACGGCCCTGTAACAAAAACGGCCGAAAACCGGCCCTGTCACAGAGCGCGGTCGCACCTCTCCCCCCTCCCCTCTCCTCCCGGAGGGGGGGAGGGGGGCCGGCCGAGCACTTTGCCAGGGCCGGTTCTGGTTCCCAGTCCGGCCCTGTTGATAATCAGCCAATAGCATATGGGGTACCAATTTGACTCTAGGGGGTGGGAATGGATATAAACCCTCTTCACCTACCTCTACCAGCAGAACTAAAAGTGGATCCAAATGTAATCAGATATCTTTAAGTAAGGACAATACATCCTTCCAGAAACACTAAGGAGCATATTTACAAAAGAATAGTGGAGTTCGGCATTAAGCCATAATAGCTAATTCCGCGCTCCGACATTCTGAAAATGCAGGGATGCGCAGCGATTACAACAATACGGTGCATTCCTGTGTTTTCCCTAGCGCTGGTGCTGAACTCAGCTGACTAGCGCCAACGCAGCCACCCTTTCACGATAGTGCAAGAGTGCCTGCATTGAGGGAATGATTGTTTATATGCATGAAGGTGTCCCTTCCTGCACATAAACAACCCAGAATGGTGATTTGTAACTTCTATGTGTGCTGCATAGTGCAGCACACATAGAAGTTGCTAAGCATAATTTGTTTAATAATTATTTATGTGCAGGAAGGGACATCTTACTGCACATAAACAACCATTCATGATATTTTGCCGTTTCTATGTGTGCTGCACAATGCAGCACACATACAAACAGCAAAAACGAGGAGAAATAAAGCATTTCTCCTCGTTTCACCATTTTAAGACCAGGTTTTCCCTGGTCCTAATTTTGGCGCTGCCTCCTATTTACGCCACCCTTGTACATAGGGAGCAACATTAAAATCGATGGGTGTTGCGGTGGAACGACCACCACAACACCCATTTCCCACCCCTTTCACGCTAAGTAGAGCGTGAAAGAGTACCTTATTTACAAGGCGAATTTAAGCTGCCTTGTAAACAAGGTGAAGCCCCTATTGCCATAGGAACGTCTTTGAAAGTGACTTTCCTGTGGCATAGCGGCATGAATATGCCCCTAAATGTGTTCTTTAATCAATGAAAATGTGAACCACATTCCATCCATCCCCCCAGCAGACTTCAGAGCTGCCAAACTTTCCTTTCAATCAATACAAGTGTACTTCTAAAAGACAAAGCAATATGTTAGACTGTACCATAAGACTTTCTTTTTTACTCCTTACTCATCCTCTTTTTTTATTGACACAAACCAGTGCTTCAATTGAGGCCACTAATCCTCCATGCTACAGTTTGCTGTATTTGTTCTGCTCCCACAAAGCTTAGGATACCAACTTAATTTTAGCCTCCAATTTCATGTTCTTTCACATTTACAGAGCATTTTAAAAGGTTAAGGTTTACCTTTTGCATATGTGTGGATTTCATTAAACTCCCAATGTTGTTTTTTTTTTTAAACGGTCAAGGATTCCCTGAGAAGGCATAGCGGATCCCTAGGCGTCCACTGACCACAGGTTACAAACCTCTACTCCAGTGCTTAATTTGAGCTGGTGCTGTCAGGTGCTCAGCACCGGCACTTAATTGGTTTCTGGTGCTCAGCACCGGCACCTACTTGTTAACACAATACTTAGAACAGCCTACAACATGTTGGTGCTGCTCATCCAATTTAGAGATGAGTAGAACAATGGTTGCTTAAGGATACAATATGCATTAAAACTGCTAATACCTGCCTCCCAAGCCATTCCTTTAGCTTTGGGGACCTGGAACAATCTGAAATGTTGCATTTACATGCAAGATAGATGGTTGGTAGTTATTTTGTCAGCGATGACAAAGGCGATCAGTGGTGCAAGCTGCAGTAGCCTCCTGGTCAGAGCCCTGGTACTTTATATTTTACAAATTAAGCACTGCTTTACTCTAGGTAATAAAGGACTCTAAGGGCCCGATTCACAACTGTAAACTTAGACGTTTGGTCTAAACTTAAACTAAATGTCTAAGTTTATGACTTTGGGAATTTAACAAGGACATTTACGAGTTCTATCTTTATGTCCACACTTGGGCCGGATCTCCACCCTGAGTGCCGACATAAAGATAGTACTCGTAAAAGCCGTTTGTGAATTCCTAAAGTCATAAACTTAGAAGTTTGGTCTAAGTTTAGACAAAATGTCTAAGTTTACATTTGTGAATCGGGTCTAAAGTTTAGTGGACTGGTGCTAGAAATTAGTTTTTTACAAATTAAATCATTCTGCAAGCTAAACCAGATTTTTTTTCCTAAAACCGTAAAAATTGATTTCTAACCCACTCTTTCAAATGTCTTATCCACATCAACAAGAGGAGTATTTGAAACGTGTTCCACAGGTTGCTTTATCCATCAGATTAAAAGGTAATCCGCTATTTTCTCCTGTCTGTAAATTGTTACGCAAATCAGCTTCATAATGAGGGACAAACATCAGGCATGAATTTTGTTTCCTTTTAAAACAGATTTCCGTTAAGAGTTTGGAATCGCAGCTCAATAAGGACTTTCATCGAAAAGAGCCACATAATGGAGGGTCATGTATTTTATCTTATTTATTAAGCCTTTTTTAAAATTACTGGGGATACACAAATGCAGGGACACTGTGTTTTTTCTTCAACTTTTAAATGGTCATGATGTCTGTTATAGTATTTGTGCAATTTTTAGAGCAGCAGCGAGATGCAAAAAGTCCACGGATGCAAAAGGTTGGCTATGCTAATTTTTGGGGTGTTGCGGGCTGGAGATGAAATCTGTTTAAGTGTATCTCAATAAACTTCTTTTTTTCTGTTGTCCTTAAGCAGATCTGTATTTTGATATATGAATCTTGTGATGTTTTTATTTGTGGATCTTTTATGGCTGAATCTGTGCCAAACAAAGAAATTTGAAATGAAATGAGTTTTAGAATCCGAGTCAAAGTGGATTCCATCATACAGCACTTAACCGGCCCAGTATCATAAAAAGATTTAAAGACCTTCTTCAGATCAGAAGCCAAAAGATATCAAAAAGCCTTATAAAAGGAGAGCAGAGTCCATTGGGTCCTGTGGACTTTATTATTTCAAAAATATTTAATAGCCATGCGGATCTCCTGTTTGGTGAAAGGGTCATCTAGCCCTTCCAATAAATACATTATTATCACCAGGAAAATAAAACCTGAGTGAAATGCATCTTGTAAAGATAGACCATGTGGCGCAGTGCAATTGAGGGTGAAGTAATAACCTACAGAGGAGTCCATTACATCTCAGTCAGTATCATGGATCGACCCATCCCTCTCTCTGATGGATTTCACATCATTCTGGTGTCTGGCAGTCCTGATTTTGCATGTCAATAACCTAGCCACTTCCTAATTTTTTTCCGTAATACTTCTGTTTTGTGTTAAACAACTTATGGCAGCTTCTTTGGTAAGGAAAACTTCAAGTTTGTTATATCCTAAGTATTACATTTATATGTAATCAGCCTAGGTCCTCCTAGCTGCTCAGCCGGAGTGAGAGATGGTTACGGAATGTTGGTGTGACTGTGATGAATGGAATACCTGGGTGCCTGTGTGGATAAGTGGTGACAGTTGGAGATGGGCTGAGCAGCTAGGCAGGCTGCTCCTGGTGAGGCTGGTACATGGCTAGTACCTGACTAGAGCTGGCTGGACAGAGATTGATACTACCCTGAACTGGAACCAATAAAGAAGACTTGAAATATACAACATGGCTACCAGTGTCTCTATGTGTCTCTATGTGCAGGGTACAATGACGTTCTTCTCTAGCTTTATGCAGGTCTCTATATACTTTACTGGAGAATATGTGTTTATGTCCCTATCTAACTTAGCAACCTCTGCTTCAAAGTCATTTTCCCTCTGTTTCATTAGTCTCACATAAGCAGCTGCCTGGGCTATAGGTACTCCTCCTAAGACTGCTTTGCCAGCATCTGAAGTCATAACTCATGGTATTCCTTTGTAATGTTTTCGGGCAGAAAATTCCAGTGTGTGTTCCAGAATGATAACTGTCCCTTCTGGCAATTGCTGGTGTGATCTTAAGTAGATTGGATCGATATCCTTGTGAATTCAGCTTGATGCTCGACGGCGGCCTTCATTTGTTGAGCCGCCGTTGAGCATCAAGCTGCCGACCGCTGACAAGGTCACTCAGCAGTAACAGCCTGGACCCTATGTGAATTCACAAGGATATCTATCCAATCTACATTCTGGAACACACACAGGACATTATTGTACCCGACATTGTGCTCCCCAAACAACAAGGATTTAATTTTTTCGGTTGCTTCATTCACTCTCAACTGTTAATAGGACACCTTACAGTCCTGAAGAAGACCTCTGTTATGTTTTCTGCAATCACACGTACATCTTGGGCCGAAACGTCGATGCTCTATAGTATCATGTCCAGAACCACTACACCCTTCAAACCAATGTGAATAACATCACAGGGCTTAGTTGGCAACAATTGGACGGATAATCCTAGCAACATCTTTGTGTATTTTGATTTTTGCATCAGTTACATGTTGTATATATAATATATGTTGCACTTCCACATTATATGTTCTGTCACTTTAGTATTATTATTACTTTTTGTCCCCTAAAATCACGGTACAACAGCCATATATTCCATGCAGCAATTAATGGATTTATTAAGTCATGAATCAACACATTTTGTTTTGTTTTTGGTGTGTCTCTGATTCATGATATTTAATTATCTTTGAACTTTGAAAAATACACTAACGATTAGTTCTTGTTTAAAAGCTAAGCAATTGTTATACCCCACAAAATCGTTTGTAGCATTTATCATAAAGCAACATGGAAACAAAGAGCCTGATTCACAAATGTATCTTACAAACACACACAAGAAAAAATACATCAGAACGTCTTGCCCCACATATGGCCAACCACTGGTACTGCAACAAACTCCCATAGAAAATGATGAAGGTAAAATACAACCCCATAGGAAATAATGTTAAATTAAATCAAATGTTTTAAAATAGTTCAGAATCTAAATAAATATAATATTAAGTGTATAAAGATAGTACGTATTTAATATTCATTTATGAACTTTTTCATGCCCCATTTTGAATTTAAAATGTAACAGGTTTTGTTAAAATATAACTAAATATATTTTAATTCATTCTGTATGTCAATTTTAATAAGTAATAATGTATAATATGTTTTTTTCGCTTTAGGTGGGAATTTCTTTTTTAGTGTAGACTTCAGAACATTTGTTTTGATTTAATATCTTTCCAATAATAATAGTGTATTTTCAAAATTCAATTAATCTTGCTGTAGTATTCTTTTATTTCATTTTACCCTTAAAATAAATATATAAAATACATTTATGTTAATTTTTAACCCCTTGCATGCTGCTGCGATTCTGCGCCTGTGCGGCAAAATCGCGAGTGGGTGGGTTTATGACGGCCCCCAGCCGTCATCAGCACACGAGCGCCGTAGTGCATGACGGATGGGGGCCGTCATCAGCATGCAAGGGGTTAATATAAAAATATTTGTAATATTTATTTTTGAGTTATGTAAACATTTTATGTTTCCCTATACCTTACCATGCAGACAGAGATCTCCACCCCAATTACAGAGTCTCCATATGGTAAAGTTTGGGGGAAAATGAAAAATAATTACCTTGAAAATAAATAAATAAAACACATATTTTAACTGCTCCTTTTTTATTGGCTTACAAATGTGAATAATCACATAAGTGGAGATTATTACCTCAATATAATATTTCTAACCTTTCATTCAGCCAATGTCTATCACTTGTGAGCCGTGATCCATTTATGCTTTTTATTAATCTCAGTTTCATAACTATTGGTATTTCAAACCTTTTTGTTCTTACATATCGACATTGCCTGTAAAGTCAAAAACATGTTAGAGGACCACCTTCTGACATGTTATCCCTGTGGTGCAATAGAGAAAGGCTTCATAGAGATATTTCAAGATATATAATCACCATGAGAGATGTATTTCAGTAAGTTAGAAATTGTTCTTGGAGCCCTAGATCCTGTTTCATCTTTTTCAGTGGAGTCAACCTTATGTTTGCACTACCAACAACTATTTCATATCGATTACTTCTGTTATGCTTCTCTCATCTCAAGAAAAGTGTAGTTAAGGTACCACTATAAGGAGACGGAAATCAGGTATGCCAAAATATGTATAAAATGCTTAAACAGGACTTGGGAACACAAACAAAACATGAAGAAGCTTAAATGAGGTAGATCAAGTGAAAACACAACAGGGGTATCCCATCTCTAAATTACAGAAAAACAACCCCTATCATGGCCACAAACTCCTGAAGTATGTTTCTGTAAACCACCTAACCTCAGAAACATCTGAATATGCTGGGAGCTTAATGAAAACAATTTTCTTTATTCTTCCCCTCTTCCCCAAACTCGCTGAAGGGTGCACGAAAAAAGGTACGAGGGCTTCTTACAAACACATCAGACCACTGATTTTTTAAATCTGGCTGCTTTCTTTGCTTACTCTGAATGCTCGCTTGACCAGTGTCTGACTATTCCAAGGATATAATGGTGTTTCAGAAGCACTGGCCAGTGAAGTAAAGCCTCCCAAAGTCTATCCAAGTTGTCTTCTATTGAGACCATGTCATGTAATATAGGTCCAAACAAACAATCCCTGATCCCTATCTGCTTGATTTCACATTACCTCACCAAAGTAGTTTGGTATGGACAGATAGTCATATGCTGTCGTTAATTTGTAAAAGAATAAGTGTTGGGACGAACGTTTTGCTTGGAAGCCTGGGGTCAGTGCAATTGAATGTCGGCATGCCAAATAACAAGGTTGCACAGTCCACATAATGCCTCTTTAATCCACCCCCAGACACTCCCTTCTCATTTAACCACTTTTGCAGACCTGTGCGTTTTCACTTTGTCATAGTTTTCCCTTGTATTTTTCCCCTAGTTTGTTTTTCTCCCTCTTTGTCTAGGTCAAAGTCTGATGAGGAAAAATAGGCCCGGACCCCAAAAATAGATGCCGGTGGACCCCAGCTGAAACCCCTGGCTCAAACTACAAATTGATCATATGTGCAATATTTACTATTGATAAAATTGAACTGTATAGAACCATAGAGAGTAGTAATCCATGTTAAAATGGATCACATGACTGCAACAAAGGCCAGATTAGGAACATTTCCCTAGCAGATACATCTCTGTCAAGAAAAAAAAACTGGAAGGTAATAAACTAGCCCTCCACTATTTATGCATAGGAAGTGACAAAGAAGACATACTTCCTGTTTTTTACCCCCAATACACAATGGGTAGAAAATATCTTTGGTACCTGAAAACATCGTTGGTATCTTCACTGGAGACCTCTACAATATATAAATAAATAAAACCTATTGGTAGTGACCACTAGGTAGTTATAGTTAGGTCTGCTTTTCCATAGTCTAAGTGTTTTTTGGTTTGCTAATAACTTTGGCCCCATTTGACGAATCTTCACAGAAAGTTTCAGAGTGATCCATCAAGCAGGGGCGGAAAAAAAAGAGTGGTCTCAAAATGTAAAGTTCCCATGTATTTTCAATAGACATCTTTAAGACAGTTTATAACATAAACTTATGAACGGAATTACACCAAATTCGTCAGGAAGCTAGATCTTGGTCTGCAGATAGCTTTTTGTTATTTGGTGAAAATCTGTTCAGCAGTTTTTGAGATAATGGTAAAAAATAAGTGTATATTTTGGCAGTTGGGATCGCATGAGTCCTGGGGACATCCCATGAGAGTTCAAAATCAAAAATTGATCCCTATGATTGGTTGAGAGGCCTGTTTTTTTCCTGTGAGCCTTCATGCTCTTGTGGGATCGAGAGGCACTCAAGAGTCTCATGAGAGTGAGCAATCTGTTTGACTGGCTGTCAAAATGTTACAAATTTAATTGCAGCCATTCCTGTTTACTATGAAAAACTGGAGATGTAGTGGAAATGAAATAAAAAAGCTATAGAAGTGGACAGTAGAAATGAATGCTATCCCCTTAGATTTAGAAAGGAGGTACCTAAGGAGTTACTGCTGTGAAGATAATGTATATTGTTTTAAATTAATGTTTACGATCTTGCGGGACGCTTGTGGGATTGTGAATAGTATAAAGGAAAAGATGAGTTCCCAAAAAAATCTATTAGTATGAATGCATATTGTGGTCCCTGTTTTTGAGAGGAGGTGTGTGACAGATAAGTACAGTGATGATTAGAAGGTTAAATCTTTTTTTTTAATATTGAAATCTCAACAGGAATTTGGGGGATTGTGAGAAGTAGGAATGAGTATGTGATGTTTGAATACACTCTGCTATGTACAGTTGTTACTGTTTGAAGGAGTCTTACTGGAGATTATGTTTATCAGACTCTACTATTTATGTTAATCGGTTTGAGAAGAGTTGAGAGTTGAATTAAGGCTCATCCACACACCATACTATGCACACCTACAATCTGAGATAGAGGTCTGAAAGGAGAACCCAGTCCCGTCCCACACCCTACTACGCACACATATTGTTACAGAAAGAGGTCTCAGCAGACAGACGAGTTCCTCCACACACCCAACTACCCACAGCCAACATTACAGAGAGAGGTCCCAGCAGAGAGGCCAGTCCCTCCACACACCTTAATATGCACATCCACCATCTGAGAGAGAGGTCTGAAAGGAGAGGGCAGTCCCTCCCTGCGCCCTACTATGCACCCCCATCATCTGAGACAGAGAGAGGTCTGAAAGGAGAGGCCATTCCTTTCCCACACCCTAGTATAAACACCTGTTATCTGAGAGAGGGGTCTGGGATGAAAACCCAGTCCATCCCCACACTATACTACACACACCTACCATTACAGAGAGATGTCCAGCAAAGACACCAGTCTCTTCACACACCCTACTACGCACTCCTGTCATCTAAAGGAAAGTCTGAAAGGAGAGAGCAGTCCCTGCCCTTACCCTACTATTTACACCCATCATTACAGAGAAAGGTCTCATCAGAGAGGCCAATTCCCCCCACACACACCTTACTACACACACTTGTCATCTGAGAGACATGTCTGAAAGGGGAGGGCAATCCTTCCGCACACCCTACTATGTACGCCCATTATTACAGAGAGTGGTCTGACCAGAGAGGCTAATCTCTCCACCGACCCTACTGTGCACACCTGTCATCTGAGAGAGAGGTCTGAAAGGAGAGGGCAGTCCCTCCACACACCCGACCATGAATACCCATCATTGGAAAAGAGGTCTGAAAGGAGAGGCCAGTCCCTCTCAACACCCTACAATGAACACCCATTACTACAGAGAGAGGTCTCACCAGAGAGGCCTGTCCCTCCCCACACCCTACTACGCACACTCGTCATGTGAGAGAGTGGTCTGAAAGGAGAGTCCAGTCCCTTTCCACACCCTTCTATGCACCCCTGTCATCTGAGAGAGGGGTCTGAAAGGAGAGTCCAGTCCCTTCTCACACCCTACTACACACACCTATCATTACAAAGAGAGGTGTCAGCGTAGAGGCCAGTCCCTCCCCACACACTACCATGTACACCCATTATTAAAGAGAGAGAGGTCTCACCAGAGAGGTCAGTCCCTCCACACACCCTACTACGCACACTTTTCATGTGAGGGAGAGGTCTGAATTTAAGGACATTCCCTTTCCATACCCTACTATGCACACCTGTCATTTGAGGAAGGGGTCTGAAAGGAGAGGCCAGTCCCTTCCCACACTCTACTAAACACACCTATCATTACAGAGAGAGGTGTCAGCATAGAGGCCAGTCCTTCCCCACACTCTACTACCTACACCAGCAGGGGGTAGCATTATGCTAAAAAGATCCTAGAACTTCACTGAAAAAAACAAAGGTAAAAGTAACCTTATAGTTAGGTGCAATAAAAAGATCTGGTTTTGTGTTAAAAAATAACTTTAGAAATTCTCTTAAAAAACAAAGCTCAAAGTAAGGTTATAGTTAGATGAATTTCTCAGTGACAACATTAATGTTTTGAACTAAAAAGAAAAAAAAAGTACGAGTTATACTTAGCAGAGATAACTATGACTTGCGCTGGCGCCAGGCACTGCTTATGACCTCACATATGACATCAGTCATGACATGTTCTATGAGATCATTGATGACATCTCAAACGCCATCATTGAAGGCATCACTGGTGTCATCATCCAATGAGTGTGGAAGCTTGTTTTACTGTTTACATACTGGCAAAGAACTGCTATATTAAGTCTACGTAATTTTGTACAGCTTGGGTACAACTAATGGGTGTGAGTGCTTACAAAACGTGTGTGCTCCTAATGCACTTTAGCTGTGTATTGAACATGTTTTCATGTTTGCATTCAAGAGTAACTCTGTGTGCAAATGATGATTATGCTCCACACAATTTTTTGTTCTGCAGAAAAAGTTTCCAACAGGAGAAAGGTTCTGAATATTAGAGACTAACTTTTGTAAGCAGGCTTAAGTTATCGGAGAGAATTGTGTCAGCATGATAATTTACACTTAACATGGAAGAGTGTGTGCACCAGGTACTAATCTATGTATGCGTGCTTGTTTTGCGTCAGCAAAGGGCTATCTGTAAGGTTTTTACCAAAGTATCAAGGGTGCAGGTACTATGATCTTTAGTAGGGATGGGTGGAACTCGTTGATTTTCACTCGGTGGAATTCCGCAAACTTACATGAGATTCTGCAGAGTTTCACAAATGGGCGGAAATTGGATTTTTTGCAGAAGAGACTTGTTCTATGCTGCAAAAGCGCAAAGGGCGCCATGTGGTGTGCCAGAGGGGCTGCATCTTTGCTACAGCTCAAGTAGATTTTCTACTTGCGCTCCAGCGTTCTCACCCCAAACAGTTATGACCACCCGTTGGCATTGATCTTTTCCACCACCCTCTATCTAATGCTCTTTGGTGTGTGTTCAGGGTAAGGAAGTGTTCTACAAGTGGCGCTCACTGTACTTTGCATCTGATCTTACACATGTGCTGCAGGACTCTCGTTTTGACCTTCTGGATGGACTGACCAATGTATGGTGTGTTGCAGTGACAAAAAATGATGTATATGACATTCGCACTGTTACAGTTAGTCAAGGAGGGCACCTTGTATGTTTTGTTGTTATGCATAAACGTGTGACCTTCCATGCATGAGGGGCAGGCTTTACATGTGCCACATTTGAAGTGTCCCAGTATTAAATGTCAAGAATTATGCCATATGTGAGGTATCCCTTTTCAGGCTTAGAGTGCCACCCAAATTATGCAAAAACGGAAGTAGGGAACTCTGGGTAGTTCCAAAGCTTTACAGGTGGATAGCAGTTCATTTATATGGAGCACTCTAGAACACCATCAACACTCTAAATATGCTCATCGTAAAATTTCTATTTTTCTAGCAGAGTTTTTAAGCATAGACTTAGCAGTGTCATCCACACCGAGCTGAAAAATAGCAAAAGCCTTTTAATACTCCAGAAACAGTATTGCCGCTTAGGATTGTTGAAATACCACTCAAGCCAACCTGGAATGAGTAAATGCAGTCCCTGACAAATGTTTCCCTGTTATTAGGGCTCCCCAGAGTGACATAGCTTTGTCCAGACACAAGGGAGCACCCCATATAAGTCACAGCAATACCATTTCAGACTTAGAGTGCCGCATAAATTATGCAGAAAAGTAACTAGGGAACTCTGGGTATTTTTCATGTTTTAGGTGGAGAGGTGAGAGGAGCTCCTTTAAATGGTGCACTCTACAACATCACCTACACTGTAAAAGAGCACATTCGCAAATGTATGTCTTGTTATGTTATGTGCATTTGTAAAGTGCACAACTTACCTGTGAGGGTATCCTTATGCTTATGCTGAAATGCAGGAGCGGCATGGACCAAGCCAGGGTCAAGACTAAGTAAGGAGCCAATTCTTTAGTTTCTTGCTAAATTGAAGACTTGAGGAAGCATTCTTATGTACTGAGGTAGGTCCTTCTAGGTATTTTGGAGAGAGGTAGGAGAAAGCCTGGCCCCTTGATCTTGTTCTGGGAATGCGGGATGTGTGCAAGTTGGTGTCTGGCAGAGGGGAGGTGCCTTATAAGTAAACTTATGTGGATGTTAATGCGATTGTTGAGGTAAGTGGGACTGATGCTGTGCAAGGCTTTGAATGTGTGTGTGAGGAGTTTGAAGGGTCCCTGTTTGTGGATGGGGAGCCAGTGGAGTTCTTTCAGGTGTGCAGTGTTGTAGGTGCAGGTGGGAAGTCTAAGTGTGAGTATAGAAGCTGAATTATGTGTGTTCTTGAGTATTGTGGTCAGTTGTGTATATTCTTAAGAAGAATGCATTTCTATAGTCCAACTTGTTGGTGATGAGGGCGTGGATGAAGGTTCTGCAGGTGCTGAAAGGAAGCCACTTTAAAACCTTCTTAAAAATCTTGAGTGTGTGGAAAGGGGAGGCAGAGACTGTGTTCTCTTGGTCTGTTATAGGTTGTCGTCTATTATTCTGAGGTTCTTCACATGGCTGCCTGGGTTGGGTGTGGGTCTGAGATCAGCAGGCCACCAGGTGGTGTCCTATAGCGAGGTGTCTACCACTTTAGAAATAAATAAAGATGAGTACTTCCATCTTTTATGTGTTGAGCTTGAGGCAATAGGTTCATTCACCTGCGAACTTCAAACAAGCAGGGGGTCAAGTTGGAGTAGAGGATGAGCTGGGTGTTGTCTCTATAGGATATAACGTTGATTTCATGGGTATGAATGATACTGGTGAGTGGGTCCAAATAGAAGTTGAACAGCATGGGAACGAGCAAGGATCTTTGTGGAACTTAGCAGATGAGTTTGGTGGTTGAGGGGAAAGGAGTCAGACTGACCAACTAAGGGTGACCTGTTAGGAAAGAGCAGATCTAGCAGAGTGCTGGTCCTTAATGGGGATGGAGGTGGTATCATATGCCGACGACACCCAGATTATGATTTCACTCACCCAGTCCTCTGTCATAACATCTGCCTCTAGCTTCAGGTCCTGTATGCAACATGTTGCAGATTGGATGGTTACCAACTCCCTGAAGCTAAATGGCGACAAGACTGAGGTCTTGGTCTTTGGGAAGGACCAAGATATCTGGTCAAGTGAGTGGTGGCCTTCCTCTCTTGGTACTTGCCCCACTCCCTCTCAATCCGCCAAAAATCTGGGTGTGGTGTTCGATACATCACTCTCGATGTCTCTACAGGTGAATCGGACTGTTGCGACCTGCTGGGGCGTGATCAGGACACTCAACAGAATCCGCAGCTACTTGTCTCCTCAAGCACGTAAGCAGATTGCAGTCGCCCTTGTTGGTTCCAGGTTGGATTACTGTAACTCTCTCTACATGGAAGCCAACAAGGGCCTTATACATCGACTGCAAGTAGTGCAGAACGCTGCTGCACGTTTTGTCCTGGATCTTCCCAGGTCTTTCTCTGCTACTGCTGCGAGGAGAGACCTTCATTGGCTGCCTATCCAGCACAGAATTCATTTTAAAATTCTGTGTCTGACCTACAGAGCTCTCGAGGATGGACCTAAAGGCGCTATCAGCTCCCTGCTTACCCGCTATCACCCTCCAAGGTGTTTATGCTCTTCTGGACAATTCCAACTTGCCGTCCCCCGCTTTAAGCTCACCAGATGGGGAGCTAGGGCCTTCTCCGTCGTTGCTCCACAGCTTTGGAACATCCTGCCGACGGAGATTAAGACGCTATCCTCTCTGGCGCTGTTCAAAAAGGCCCTAAAAACATGGTGTTTCTCTAGAGCCTATACAGGTTGAGCTGCAGAGTTCTTTTGTTATGAGCTGGATTTGGAATTAGGCGCCTTGATGCCCATTGGGCTAAGTTCGCGCATGACAAGATCCCTTTACTTACTTACTTACTTAAATGCTGGCACCGGGTAGGCATTGAATGAGGATGGGTTGAGATACTGTTTCGAAAGTGGTGGATAGATCCAGAAGGATGAGGGCAGTGGTGCCTCCTTTGTCCATGATCATTCGGATGTTATCCCTGCAGGCGATGAGGGCAGTTTCAGTGCTGTGTGGTTGAGACTAAAGCCGGAATGGCTGGTGACTAGGAGGTTGTTGTTGTGTTGAGCAGCTGAATTTTGTTCATGATCTTCTCGATGAGTTTTGCCAAGAAGGGTAGCAGGGAGATGGGCTGGTAGTTGGATAGTGTCTCAGCGGTTGCTGAGGGTTTCTTTAGGAGAGGGAGAACTGTGGTCTATTTCCAGGCATCCAGGAAGTTGGCTTCATTGATCTTTAAGTGCGGGATCAGGATGAGGGCTGAGTTGATCGGGTCCAGTTCATTAGTGAATACGTGATAAGGGCAGGGGTTCATTGGTGCTCTGCAGTGTATGGTTCGCTATTTCTTGAATGGTGATGGGGCAGGTGATCAGATTGGTCTGGGCATTGAAAGAAATGGATATGGCGGCTGCGAGGGGAATCGGGTGTGGTTGGGGATGTTATTTTTTCACAACTTTTGCACGTAGTGATAAATGAACTTTCTTCTCTAACTACAGTTCATCATTCTTAATGTACATAAATCCCAATTTACAATGTATTTTATATATAAAGATGAATGTCCATGATGTTTTATTATGCAGATTGGTGATTTTATTGAAGATGTGCTGATTTCATGTACATTTTTCCCAAAAACATTATGTTACCACCAATATTGGAACTATACAAAGCTTTATCTTAGTCACCTTATTTACATCACCGGTTGACCATGTCTAGTACTGGACTCTCCAAGCAATCCTCTGTTTTTGTGCATTCTTTGTCAGTCAGGCAAATGTGTTGCCTGTATTATTCTTTTTCTAAAAACATTTGTCCTTATCACTGTGCCTGGTAATTGTATTTCATTTGATGTGTTGAAGCCCTCTTCTATCGCTGACTCGGCGATTGCCTTACCATCTTTTCAGAATACATTTTGTTTTAATAAAATCACAAAGCCTTTGCATCCAAAAAAATAATATTGGATGAACGTGAAGCATGTGTGTCTACTAAAGCCATTTGTGTTGCTGTACTTGATTTATTGTGATCCTACAGCTGGACGGGGTTGAGATGTGGCACATCGGGAAAGAAATCGATGACATCAGTACATATTGAGAATAACATTGAGTGCTCAGCCAGGGCGTGGCTATTTTTTGGTATTTAGCTAATTGTTTCACATAAACCAGCCTGTCAACAAAATCCTTTGTCTCCACATGGTTTATGTAAAGTAAGCGTGTATGATGATGATGAGTTGTTATTAGGGCTCCCAGTTCTAAGCTATTTATTTTTTAACATTTCCGTCTGTATTCATCCAAATTAATTTTTAGGCCCTCTTATTAGTATTTATCTATATTTATTTTGTGGTTTGGGAATAAGTGGAATACAAATGATTACATTTCCACATTTAATTAACTGATAAAACTGCACTCATACTTTGATGTCTGTCGCATTTTAGCAATTTCAGCTAACACATATAGCAAAACACCATACCCACAGGTACGTATTAGCAATTTACTACAAATATATTTTAAGACATGCCTGTATTTAAAGATAGATTAACCTGTCTTTTTTTTTAAACTCCCAATACTATTTATCTGCTCATCTGTTGTCTTGGAATTCACAACAGACAGCATGGAAAGTCACTTATTAGAAGCCCAATTATCAGTATTTTTCCACTCTTAAAAATAAGTACAGACAGGAAACAGATTGTTTTCTGTCTGTATTTATCAGTAAAAATCAGTAAACACAGAAAACTGGGAGCCTTGGTTATTATTTATTAATTTATGCGCGTGTGGCCCGTCCAATTTGATTTTTTAGTCTCTAGAAACATCTTTCCTTGCAGTGAAGTCGAATAGGGGCGAAAGTTGGTCGTTTGCGTTTCTGCTGCTAAATTAAAAAGACAACTTTAGTTCACTATAACAGCCAAGTGCACTCGTAAATACGTTAGTCTTGGTGAAGGCTCACTGGAGATTAGCGGCTCAGAGAAGCCTGTGGCCTGACCTTGGCTTATCTCTCCGTGTTCTGCGGCTTGGTATTTTTCGTAGCTGCTAGAAGCCGGCGTGTCGAGGCCGGCCCCGTCGCCTGCAGGGGCGGTGGAGGGCCTAGGTGGAACCTGAGCAGGTGTGGGTGGAAACAATGACCGTAGAATTGAAGATGTTAATGAAGTGAACTCTGCCGCCGGGGGCCGTTAAAAAAATATCCAAATAAAAAAACTCGGCAGAAACACTTGGGATGCAGAGGAGAGACACCGGCGCGAGATTCTCTGGCACCGATCCACCCTTCACAACAGCGCTCCTGCCTCGCGCGTGACACATCCGCGGTGTGAAGTGGCGGTAACTTCCTCCTTCCGGCAGCGCTCTTTGTCTGCTGTGCCGGGCGACTGGCGAGTGAGAGCCCCGTTTGATTTTTGCATTTAGGACGCTAAGCAGTGATGTATATGACACGCCAGGTGAATATTTGTTTAATACCACTTGACTTGGTGAAAATACATGTGGCCCAATAAAAAATGGATACTTGAGGCAAGTGTTATAGTAAAGGTTTATCATTGCAGTGCAAAGGACGCATTTCGTTTTATTGCCACGTTCCAGTTTAAGTGCCTTGTCAAAAAAGCCTGCTTTTCTGCCTTGCAGATTCCATGCATTTCACAGATGTAAATAAGCAGGCGTACAGACACATAAATGTGACGTTCTTATATCAGCAAGAGGGAGTGTTTAAATGCGGAGTGAAAAAGGACAATTGATTCTCTCTGCCCTTTGTCAGAGGCAACTGGAAATACGCAATTCTGCAGTGCGTATCTGCTACAAATCGAAATAATGCTCTACTAGTTACCAGTAATCTTTATTACTCCGTGTCCCGTTGTCCTCGGCCCATTCATAGACAAAGTGGAGGTAACCATCTTTCGACAGAAAAAAAGACAAGAGGAATGCTGGGACCCTAAAACTGCCCGTCCCACCGGGAGTACATAAGCAGTACTTACCCAGCATCCCGCCTGAACAACCAAGCTCACACAGGAAGGCTGGCCACCCAGGAGGGAGGGGCATATGAATGGGACGAGGACAACGGGACCAGGAGTAATGAAGATTACCAGTAAGTAATACAGCATTACCCCCAGGTCCCTTATGTCCTCGTCCCATTCATAGACAAAGTGGAGAATACCAAAGCAGAAAACCCGGCTTTTCGAATCCCTAAGCTCACCCAGGAAACCACACCAAATGCCAGGACCCAAGGGAGCACAAAAAGAGAGAACCGCTGGAAGCAACCGTCCAGCAACCCAGAATAGGACAGCAGGGACACAAACAAGGACCGGACCAAGAAAAAAACAGAAGGCCACTACAAAGAGTCCGCCAACCAGAGAAAACAGGAGAACAAGGGAACCCACTGGACAGACCAGAATCACCAGGAAGGCACATACGACCCGGCAGCCGCACAGACACCGAGCAAACGCCGGCAGCACTGGAGAAGGCCAAGAAAAGAAGCCAAGGACGGACAACAGGGCGCAGGCACAAGCACCCTGCCACAAGGAAGGAGCTACAGCGAGAATCCAAGAGAACCAAACCAGGTCTGCACACAAAACCCCAGAGCAGCAG
Source organism: Lissotriton vulgaris (assembly GCF_964263255.1). Taxonomy (NCBI): domain Eukaryota; kingdom Metazoa; phylum Chordata; class Amphibia; order Caudata; family Salamandridae; genus Lissotriton; species Lissotriton vulgaris. Next base: position 650,202,659 of record NC_141700.1, on the reverse strand, counting down.
GGGCAGAGGAGGCCAACCCCAAAGACCACAGGCCAGAGAAGCCCCCAAAAAGATCAAGCAGACAGCCGACCAAGCAACAGAGACGCCAGCAAAGACCGGAAACCAACAACAGGGAACTGAACAGGCACAGCAAGGGCGGGGACAGGGCCAATGGCCACAACCCCAAAACCTCCAACCCCTAAGGGAGGGAAGAAAACGAAGGCAGGGCGCAAGCCCAGGACAACCGGGAACCCCTGGCAGACCCCAAACCAAGAACCAACCAGGCAAGAACCTGCGGATCCACAGAAGGTAGACAAGAACAGGCGCCAACAGGAGGGCGGGGAACCAAATCCAGAAGCCACAGGACCGCACAGGCCCCAACCTCCAGGCCCAGCACACAGCAAGGACAGGAGTAGCGGAGAAGCCCAGGGCGCACAGCTCCTGGACCAGAACCCCACCAGACCTGGTCCCAGCCAACGCCAGAGAGGAGATAAGAAACAGCCAAAACCAGGGCAACAAACTCATAGGAACCAGGCAGCCAGGACCCGGGCCAAGCAACGTGCTGATGCAGGAGGACCCCCAGGCCCAACCAACCCCCAGAAGGAGCACATGCAATGCACGGTCCAAAGCAAAGTGCAGAGAGGCCAACAGAGACCCCAGGACACCACCCCGAGCCACACAGAAGGCCGGAAAAAAAAAACAGAGGCAAAAGCCAAAGCAGAAGCCAAATGCAGTAGAGAAGCCAGAGGCACAAGCAGCACCAGACTCTGAACAACCAGCAGCCAGGATAACACACCCTCAGAACAGGAAGACAATACCACCTGACCCCACCCCCGACAGGGGAGGGCCACGCCCAAAAGGCATTCCACACCGAAAGCAGAAGCTGGGGGAGCCCACAGGGAAGAGAGGAGCAAGCCAGGACCCCATCCACAGGAAAGGGACCGGGGACACACGACCAACAAACCCCAGAGCCAGCACAGAAGCCCAAGCCACCAGCCAAAACCCAGAAGGCACAGCCAGAGGCCAAACTGAATCACACCCCCACCAAGCCATGGAAAACCCCAGAAGCCAGGAGTCGCCCAATGCAGAAGACAGCAGCACTCAGCCCGAAAGAGACAAGCAGCTGGACACGGCGCCACCCAGCCCGACTGCACGAAACAGCCCAAAGACAGAGGGCACACACCCCAGGCCACACCACACAGAGGCCAGAGTAGCAGGAGGTGACAAAAGAAAAGAAAAGTCAGGCCCCCCTAGAGGAGACTGACCATGCCAAGGCACGCCCAGCGGGCACAGAGCCACAACCAGACAGGGACTGACAGTGGAGCAATCCCCAGACCAAGACAACTGAGCCGCTGCACCCGAAGACCAGACCTGGCTCCACCAGAGCACAAACAGGAGGGCCATAGCCGAGGGACCGAGGTGCAGGGCACCAGACCAGAACACGCGCCTCACAGCAAAGCATGAGAAACAGCGCCAGAAGAAAAGGTGCCCCAGCAAACCCATAGAGAGCAGGAACGCACCGGATGGCAAGTCCGGAGGCCAACGGGGGAACACAGCAGAATAACAGCCGAGAAGACCATCACACACATGGATGGCACTTGACGAGGCGGAGGGAGGAAGGCAGGCCCCACACTATGCGTAGGCATCCCACACCCCTGAGGGAACACACAGCAGCTGCGCAACCCCACCAGCAGCCGCTAGTAGGAAACCAGGACAGCAGAGAAAGCAGAACAGGGCATTCAGCAACCACCCTGAGCAGGAAGCCTACAGCAGCAGGCAGGCCCAGATAAACACCCATCCAGACACTAACCAGGCCCGACCCGGTGTAAGAACCGAGAAAAAACTAGAGCAGGAGAATACAGGGACGCATAGTACCAGAAGAGCAGGGGAGGGTGTAAAGCGTGTAGCAGCACGGACACAGCATGAAAGCCACAGGAAACAGCACATTAGCAAATGGGCTCCGTGCCTCCGGACTCCCTGGGCACGACCACCCAAGACCCATGCAATCATACAAAGCTAACGTTGACACCAAGCAGTGAAAGTGCCAAACCACAGATGCTCAAATGATGGGAGTAACAGGTAACAGGTGTGTATATCCAGCCAAATCAGTAGTACTAATTGTAGCAACCACAGGTGGGCAGAACATTGTGGGAGCCAAACCCGTGACCATGGACCCAAACACAGATGCCTGCAGAGGTTGCTGTATTCCACTGCGCCACCAGACACAACGTCCAATACACAGACCTGTGAAAGAAGGTAAGCCTGAGGCAGCCTTGCGGCGAACCCATGATACACAGACCGAGAGCAGCAGAACACCACACACCAGCAGCCAGCGGTCATCAGGCATTCTGGAGACAACCCAGAGGAGAAGAGAGATAATATACATTACACCATTCTGCAAATTGTTACCTCTCTGCGTAGGTTGTATGCTACCACACCGGGGACTTCCAAGCAGGATGCCATGTTCTCTGCTCCTCCACCCTTGTGCAGCTTCTTTCATGGTAAATGGAACCCCTGAGTAGAACTGTTCCACAACAACCTGGCTTCCACCCAAATCCCGGGAGGACAGCGCCACAGGAGAAAAAGAAGACCGCTATATGGTACTCGCCTGGAGAGGGAGCCGAGATGCCATCAGGACGACGACCCCCCTCCAACAGTCCAAGTGATCCGACTCGGCGGGCCCATCAAAGCTGGGAACACCAGGAGACCAGCAAACGCGGCACGTCTTCCACCTGGCCCGGCCCCAAGAAAAAGCGCACGCGACCCAGAAGCAACCGGGAGGCCAGTCGCAAAGGGCCGGCCTGCAACTGAAACAGCATGGACTGAAATGCGGCACGCTAACCTGGGAAACGAGCAGCATACACCAACCAACTGCGGATGCCAGGGCGCCCTCTGCACCACCAGAAACCAGAGGAAAGGCGCAAAGTGCAACAGGGGCAGAGCCGGCCACAAACAGACCTGCAAACCAGCAAGCCCGACAGGCCAGGAGGCAGACCAGAAAACCCCTGCCCGCCGGGAGATGGTTTTCTCCACTTTGTCTAGGATTATTAAAAATACTGAAACAGTTAACTGTTAGCCTGTTGGTTGTTGATTTCAACATTGAAGAATAATCAAGGTAACCCTTTTTCATGGGATACAAGTCAGCAAATTGTTGGTGAGCCCAGGTCTCATGACCCAATTTTGAATCAAAACTGGGACGAAATATTGGTAGGACTTGAGTTTAGTGGGGGCATACACTGTTGACCTGTACTTAATTTTTAAAAGAAAGAGTGGTGGTGCCCGAAGCTCTGCTCAGAAGCCTGCGACCGGTGCAATAACATTTTGGGGAGCTGAATAGCGAGGCTGCTTAGTCTTGAATCCTCCTTAGTCCTTTTTAATCCACTACCAGACCAGTGCTTAATTTGTAAAAAATATAGGTACCAGTGCCTCGTCACGAGGCCACTGAATCTTGAACCACCCATTGTCCCTGCCAGCGCTGCCAATTACAGTAGCAAAACAACTAATAACTCCTATGATTGTGATGATTCTTACTACTCCAGGCTCCCAAAGCTGTAAGAATGCCTTGGGTGACAGGCACTTGTCATTATTAAGGCATTTTGATTTAATACACACTCTTGTGGTGCTTCTCTCTAAATTAGACAAAACAGCAACACTATGTGACGGACTGCCATAAGTGCTGGTGCAGACAATTAAGTGCTGGTGTCGAGCACCACAAACCACTGGTTCAAATTAAGCACTGTACCAGACATCCCTACCCCTTTGTCTCAATCTTAAAGGTCCCTGCTTTCTCCCTTGGTGACTGATGTCTGTCTTTCTCTTCCTGTGTCTTTCAGATTTGTGTGCTTCTCCATTACTTGCTGTAAGAAAGGGGCTCTGTATATACTGGACTAATGTAAGGTACAGTGTGCACAGAGTCCACAGTCCCCAGAGGTTTGGCAGAGGCTAAAGTTAGATATAACCGTACTCTCTAAAGTGGTAGCTTGTTCGAGCAGTAAGGCAGTATCAGAAGACAGTGTAAATCATTTGTGGTACACAGTCAGCAAATGGTCTCACACACTCAAGAACTGAACTCCAGGCCACTTGTTTGTATCAAAAATATATAGTTGTTTTCTTTTAGAACCAACAAGGTGTCAAAATATACTTTCTCAGAATGAGTTACTTTAGTTAAGTACTTTTCAAATAGGAAATAGACTTTTGAGTACAATAGTTACATTTGTTGCAATAGGCAACCCATTTTCAAACACAATGTTACATTGAACTCAATGGTTATTTCTAGTTACATGTAATTAATTACTTTAAAGATTACTTTTCTAACCATAGGGCTGGATCCTAGATTCAGTCCTGGGACATCTCCTGTAAACAGTTGAGTAAAAGTGTTTTGGTTACAGTTGTGATTTTTAAGGAATATTATTGTATTCTAAAAGTTGACAGAAACTTTTTCATAGAATCACCAATGTTATCCTATGGAAGGAAATTCACTTAGCAGGTAAGTAGTCTTAACGTTACTTTTTCTTACTCAGTGTTGGATCCTGGATCCAGCACTGATGCATCTCCTGTAAACAATTGAAAGAATGCGTTTATGTCATACATGCGATTTTTAAGGAATATTTGTAAGTTTGGAAATTGGACACAGAAGATTTTCTAGTGAAAACCAGACCATGGATTCCTATGGAGGAAAATTGAGTTAACAGTAAATCACGGTTATAATTACTTTTCAGGTTCAGTGCTGGGCTGAAAGATACAGCACTGGAATCTCTCCTGATAACAGGTGAGTAATTCAGAATTCGTTATTCGGCTGCTTTTAGATGAATATTTTAAAGTTTCAAAACTCCACACTTGGAAGAATTTCCAAGTGAAATCAGTCAATGTTACCCTATGGAAGAAAAGTGAGTTATCGGCTTTTGGGTAAGTACTCGATTGGCAGAGTTAAGGTTCTGGGCATAGACTCAGGGGTCTCCCAGGGTCAAGTAGGTACAGTTGTTACACCCTCAGTGGCACAGGGGCATCCGGGTGTAGAGAGAGTAGGCCCAATGTTATCCTATGGGAGGAAGGGGGACTTTGGTTGGTGGCTGCTGGCAAGCAGGCCACATGGCTGTGGGAGCTGGGTTCCAGGTCACTTGCCCAGGGCAAATGGGGAAGTAGATTAGGACAGAGGTTGCACTCCCGGGGGCACTAGGGCAGCTGGATGCAGGGTGTTTTTCAGCCGTTTGGCGATCAATGTTATTCAATGAAAAGCTGGAAGGTGAACAAAGCCTGCAGGTTCGGGGATGGAGTTTCTTCAGGTGTGACCACCACTTTGAGAGGTAAGTTGGGATTTTGGAGGCTAGGTAGGCACCCAGGAGTTGGGCACAGGGGGCAGTGGGGCACCTGGTGCAGGGGTGTCTTTTGACGTCAGGAAATCTTACCCTCAGCTGGTCGGGGTAGGAGGGGTCCATGGTTGTGAGGCTGGAGGCGTTGTCTGGGTCTTCGAGGAGGATCCTTGGGCAGTGGATTTCCGGTCACAATTGCCGGGGGGACGTCCTCAGGGTTTTTGTCCACTCAGGCACAGGCCGGGCTCGGCTGGTACAGAGTGTGTTGGATTCACGGTTCCTGGTTGGCACCAGGGGTGTTACTTTTTGAGCAGAACCACTGCTCATGGGAGTCCCAGTCTTTTAGTTGAGCAAGGCAGGCAGGTCCTCCGGGGTTTTTGAGGTTGCTGTCCGCAGGAGACGCCGGGGTTTGGCAGGAGCAGGTTCAAGGATCAACAGGCCTGTATGGCTGGGGCCAAGTCAGTTGGTGTCGTCCTCTTGTTAGCAGCTGCAAAGCAGGTCGTCCTTCTTGTTATTCTTTCTTGATTTCAAATCGAGATCTGAGGAAGGAAGGTTCAGGGTGCCCCTAAATATTACATTTAGGGGCATTACAAGTAGGGCAAGGGCAGGGACCAAAGGGTCCCTGTCCTGGTTCTCTCCTGTGGGAAGGGGGTAGGGGTCTATCTCTGATTGGGCCGGGCTCCCCATCCTCAAGATGGTGAGAGCCCAGAGTTGTGCTTTACCTCGCCTTCCCCACCTGAGGGGTGGAGTTGGCAGAGACTGGCACACCCCCTTCCCTTCCTTTGTTTTTCCTGCCTGTCTTCCCACCAGAGTGGGGTCAGAACCGGTGGGGGGCCAGTTGATGAGTTCAGCAAGTGGCCTGGAGAAACTCACACAAAGGTGGCATGCCTTTGAAGCTCCCCCTGCCCATCCTGGGGAGGAGACCTAGCACCTCTTCCCAGTATGTGCATTGTTGCAGGCCCAGGAGAGTGGATGGCTCTCTACCCAGAGGTCCAGTAACATGTCTACTGTATGGCAGCCTAGGCAGCCTCTCAGTCAGGATACTGGTAGTTGGCTATGTTTCAGGGGGCACCTCTAAGATGCAGTGCATTTTACATTAAATCCCAAACTGGAATCAGTGGGGGTTTAATGTGCTGAGAAGTTTGATACCAAACTTCTCAGTCTTCAGTGTAGCCCTTATGGTACTGTGGAGTTCGTTATGACAACCTCCCAGCACCATATACTCTTAATGGCATCACTGCACTTACAGTGCCCAGGAATGGCCCTGGGTATTGTAGGGGCACAGGCAGGGCTCATGTACCTGTGCCCACACCACTACCATAGTGCACCCAGCTAGAGGGGTGACTGAGGTATGTAGGGCATTGTGTGTGTGGGCATGGCACACAGGGATTTGTGCCATGTCGACTCTCTGTTTAGTTCTTAACCAAGACGCTCAGCCTTCAAAGGCAGTGTGTGTGTGTCAAGGTACAGGGTGCCTAAGGGTGGCACAAAAAGTGCTGCAGCACTTAGGGGTCTTCTCTGGTCACAGTGCCCTAGGTACCTAGGGTACAATTTACCAGGGGGCTACCTGTGCCCAGAGATGCAAATTGTGTTTAGGTTTCAACACAGTTTTAGGGAAGGAACACAGGCCCTGGGTACCTGATGGGCAGGAACCCAGGGCACACTCAGTCAAAGTGCATCAGTTATCAGACAAAAAGTGGTGAGGGTACTGCAACAGAAATGCAGTTCTCTACCCTTGCTCTCTGTAAATGTTTGATGATGAAATATATGTTCCGTTTCCGTAATGTAAGTTCCCGTTGTCCCCACGACAACCACCGCTTCAAACTAAGCACGGCTTGGTGATGTCTAAATAATTGTGTCCACTTAAAGACTGGACAATGGGGGGGGAGATGGCGGCCGTGTAGCAGGCCAACTGCAGTGCTAGTGGGTAGTGGTGACTGGATCGAGTATGTGACCTGCGTTAATGCTGCTTCAGATCAGAAAATTACCTCTGTAGACTGCAGGAACCCCCCTCTCCCCCTCTACTACAGATGCTACATCACCATAAATGTTTTGGGGGCTTACCGAGCAGGGGTAACTCCGCACCTGCTGAGGCGCTTTGTCGATGTGTACCTGCTGAGGCTGCTCAGGCAACTGGTTGGAGGAAACCGCGCGATGGCGTTGAAGGTGGAGTCGGCAGCAGCGGCGTCTAAGGAAGCTGCGGTGACGGCTGCTCGTAAGGGCCTCGGGGAGAGTGCGCTGAATCCGGCTGCTTTGAAGGAGAGTTCCCCCGCGCAATCAAACCACCCTCTATCACCGGACCCGCCGGCACTCAGGAGAGGAAGGGGCGGAGTGTCTTCCAAGAACCGCCCGGCTGGGCCGTTGGTTGTGGAACTGTTGCAGAACTGTTGCAGCGAGTGAAGGAAGTGTCGGCTGACGCGGCGGCTTCTGTGGGGACTGTGGCTGAATGGGTCGACTCAGGGAGAGCTGGGAGTGGGACACGAGATGAGGAGGTGAGCCAGGCAATTATCCTTGTGGGTTCGCAGATTGCTATAGATGGAGAAACCTCGGAGCATAGTACTGGTGCAGCGAGATGGGAAGTGGAATATTACTTGCTGGGAACACTTCTGCTGTAATGATGACTTGCACTGCTGCGCTACCCTCCACAGAGCAAGTAGATACCTTATTGCTGATAGAGGGCTCTGATAAAGGCTCTGATAAAGGCAACAAGGATGGGAGCACTGAGAGCAATGGGTTGGATCTGCAAAATACTGGTCAGTCCCAGGTCAGGGGAACCTGACTAGAAGCCAGCCCCCAATGTCCGGGCCGATAGTGAGTGTTCCAGTTGATTTGGCACAAGAGAAGGACAAGGGTGAGGTGGAAAAAGAGCAGAGCGACTGCTTTTTCACTGTTTCGGAAGGCGCAGAATGGTCGGATGACATTCTGAGCACTTCACAAGCCTGGAGTCAGATTTGGAGGACAGTGATGCTAAGCTCCCCTTAACAGCCATAACATCTATGCAACAGAATGGTGCTCACAGTAAAAGGGCTCTTAATATAGGTAGGAAAGAGTTGGCCTGGGATCATTCATCAACCACCCCTCCTACAGAATCTGCATGGAAGGCACCTATGGTAAAGGATGACCCCCTCCCACTCTGGATATAATACATCAAGCTATCGTGGCACATAGAGAGGAAACACAAGATAGCCGGAAAGCGCAGGCGGGGATGAGGAAAATGCAGGAGGTTGTTAGGAAGCTCTCTAAGGCATTTTCAAACATGGGAGAGAGAGTGACTAACTTGGAAGAAAGAATCGTGGCTACGGAAGCTGATGCTAAAAAAAGGTGGCGGCATAGCCATTATTCATAGAGACCACTTCCGCATAAAAACGGTAGCCGTCAACCACATAGGCTGCGAATCCTTCACCTTCTCCATTGCCCTCTCCAACAATCAGTCTCTTACCGGTATCCTGCTATACCGCCCACCAGGTCCTCGAACCAATTTCCTTGCAAACCTCAATAATCTCATTGAAACCGCGGCAGGAACCCCCCACTACACCATACTAGGGGACTTTAATTTTCATTTAGAATCCCTTACCATTAATGAAACATCCCTTCTCACCAGCGACTTTCTGGCAGCAGGACTCTGCCAACTTGTCACCACACCCACACACAAAGCAGGCCATACCCTTGACGGGATATTCTCCAACAACACTGACATCACGGTTTCTACTACAATTCCCTTCACCTGGACAGATCACTCTGCTGTCCTTTTCAATATCAAACCAAGAAGGCCCTCTCCCACTTATTCTAAACACACCTCTCTGTCAATTACCAGAAATTGGAAAAACATTGACATTCCCCTTCTCACTTCCACTCTGATAAATTCACTTAATACTACTGAGTCTGACCCGGAACTAGCATCTAACAATTATCTTACCCACCTTGACACTGCTTTCAGCACTTTGGTCCCTCCTAAGTCCACTTTCCGAAACCGAAGAACCCCATCCGCCCCTTGGTTCTCTGAACCCCTTCGGCTACAAAGACAATATTGTCGAAACCTCGAAAGACATTGGCGAAAGCACTGTAACCCGCAGGATAAGCAAACCTACAAGAACGCTCTGGCTAACTATAAACAGCTCATATTCTCTGAAAAGAGCAACTATTATGTCACCCAAATCAACTCGGCAAACAACTCGGCAAAAAAACTCTTTCAGGTGGTCAATCATCTTTCTACTCCCCCTGACCCTCCTCCAGACACTTCCCAAGCCCTTTGTAACTCCTTGGCCAATTTTTTCTCCTTCAAAGTCACCTCCATCTTCTCTGCCTTCACCCCGCACTCCTGCCCTGCTAAGAACGTCTCCTTAGACGATTTTACCTCCGATTCCCCCACCTTTCTCAAATTTCGTCTGGCCCCCCTTGAACAAATTTCACATTTAATTTCCACAACTAAATCAGGCTCACCCTTGGATCCGTGTCCACCGTCCATTCGCAACCTCATTCCAGAGGTCATCGCCCCAGCCATAGCCAACATCTGTAACACCATATTCCATACAGGCTCTTACCCTTCCGTATGGAAAAATGCTATCATTAGGCCACTCCTAAAGAAACCCACTCTTGACCCCGCATCACCATCCAGCTACAGACCCATTGCATGTCTTCTGTTTCCGACCAAGATCTTTGAAAACATAATGAATAGACAACTATCTGAATTCATTGATACCAACCACTTACTGGATGATACTCAATTCAGCTTCAGGCAAGGACACGGAACTGAGACGGCCCTCATTAAAGCCGCTGATGAGATGAGAATGCCCTTTGACAAAGGCGGGGCGGCAGTCCTAATACTGCTAGACTTATCTGCAGCCTTCGACGCGGTCGATCATACCACCTTGATCGACCGTGTCTCAGCAATGGGCATTAGACACAGGGCCAAAGATCTCCTCGCCTCCTTCCTGGCCAATCGTACCCAATCAGTAAAATTGGGTCCATTTGTTTCTCCCATCTTTTCCCTCCAGTGTGGAGTGCCACAGGGCTCCTCGCTAAGTCCAACCTTATTAAACATCTATGTTTCGGACTTAGCGAGGGTGATCAAGTCACATGGCATTAATCTTACAACTTACGCCGATGACACCCAGTTGGTACTATCAGTTCATCACGATGGAGAAAGAGTTGCAGCCAATTTCCGAGAGGGAATGCTAGCCATCAGCGCCTAGATGGCATCCAATTGTCTAAAATTAAACTCTGGAAAAACGGAGATCATGACATTCGGGAAACTAAAGCCCAGCTGGTCCCCACAGTGGTGGCCAAGCGAGATGGGCCCTCCACCTCAACCCGTAACAAAAGTCAGAAACCTAGGGGTCGTCTTCGACGACAAATTGCTCTTCAACCATCATGTCAATACGGCGGTATCCACATCCTTCTTCACATTGAGGAAAATTAAGAAACTCCTTCCCTACCTCCCTATCTCAGCGGAAAAAACCCTGATCACCACCCTCATCTTCTCCAGGATCGACTACTGCAATGCCCTCCTCCTCAACGCACAAGAAAAAGTTCTAAACAAGCTTCAGCTAATACAGAACGCCTCAGCAAGAATCCTCTTAGGTATCCTTAAATTCAGCTCCATCTCCCCTTTCATTCGCCATCTCCACTGGCTGCCCATCAAAAGCCGGACTAAGTTCAAGGCATTGTGTATCGCATACAAGGCCATTAACAACACTGGCCCGCAGTTCCTCAAATATGCCTTCCGTCCACTTGTTTCATCTAGGACTCTTCACTCAGCCTCAGCACACCTTCTTAACGTCCCGCGCACAAAAAAAAGCTAATTGGGGCGACAGGTGCTTTGTTATCTCCACAGCAAGGCTATGGAATGCCCTCCCCCTCAGCATTAAAACCAGTCCCACCCTCCTTAACTTTAGGAAGCAGCTAAAAACCTGGTTGTTTACTCGCTAACTGAGCTCTACTTGTCCATTTTCAATCTTTAAGCGCTGAGACACCCACGGGTAATTGCGCGCTATACAAATTGCCAAAACATAAACATAAACATGCATCTAGTGCCATATCGCTGGTGGAGGCTCAGGGTGCTCAAATTAACCCATTCAGTGCTGCACAAATTCCGCTGCGGTGCTGAAGGTTCTAAAGAACCTATGGACTCATGACGGAACGGTTCCGTCATGAGCACAGGCCAACCGACGCTCATGACGGAACCGTTCCGTCATGAGCACCGAAGGGGTTAAAGACATGCAGGGGAAACTCGAGGAGTTTGAGAACAGACAAAGGCGTAATAATCTTCGAGTGCTGGGGGTGCAGGAGGGCCTAGAAGGGTCTGATGCCATGCGCTATATAATTGATCTTTTTAAGGTGGCCTTCCCAGTGCTGTCTGAGTGGAATTGGGCGGCAGAAATTCAAAGAGCACACTCATTCCACTAAAACTTCGCACACCAGCAAAAGATGGGATTAGGCCCGGGCCATATTAGTTTTTTTGGGAAATTTCCTCCTGCGGCGTGCTATCTATGATAAAGCAAGGCCTGATGCTAAAATATCAAGTGGTGGAGACTCTTTCTTCGTCCAGCCGTATTTCTGCAATGTAACAGTTGAGAGGCGCTGGAGGCTGAGACAGCTCATAAAGCCATTTCAGGATAGAAAAATTCAGGTTTATTTGGTTAACCCAGCACAACTAAAAGTAATCAACCAGGGTATTACGTTATACTTTTCATGGGAGATAAAAGCCAAAAGGGGCAGTGGAAGGAATGTACTATGTTGCAATGTATAAAGGTGTGGGGGGGGGGGTAGGGAGCAGATATTGTAAATAAGAAGTAGTTTGAGAGGCTGTTCTTTTCAAGTTTGGGCTGGATTTCTTTTTGGTAGATACAAGGGTCGAATATAATGTAGATGCTGTTTTGATTTTGGGGAGTCACTATCCACTAGAACAGCATACATCACATGCACAGACCATGGTCTGAGCGCCCCTTAGGAGTGGAGGGGGGATTTGAGCAAAGGGAGGGTAGAGTGGATGGGTCAGTAAGGGGAGGGGGCTGGGAGGGAAGTGGGTGTGGTGGGGTGCACTTTAAAGGGGAGAAAAAAGAGACTACCTGGTGCTATGCTTTTTGTTTTTGGTTTACTGTTCAGTGCGTAATTTATTGTGTTGAGTTGAGACAGTGGCTAGGTGTTTTTGTACCAAGGAATAATGGGGATGCTTAAGATCTGTTCAATCAATGTAGGGGGGTTGAATGATTGGAATAAGAGACAAAGATTGCGGCATTTTGTAAGATCTAATCAGATAGATGTGATATATCTTCAGGAGACTCACCTACCCTGGGCAAAGAAACACCTAATAAACATTAAAGGTTTTGACTTGCTGGTATGCTCCACTCAGACATCGACTATAAGAGGGGTGGCAGTTTTGGCTAAATCAAGTCTGGGTGGTATTAGACGCTGTCTGGCAGATACCTGGGGAGGTGGGTAGTTGTGGAACTTGAGGTGGGGCTTACATTGTGTACAATTTATGGCTCCAATCAGGTTGAGCCAGAGGTGTTTGATAAATTGGAGGTAGAATTATTGAACTGGTCATCCCCCCTTATTGTGTGTGGGGACTTCAATATCTCTACAGATCTTACAGATATTGATGGTAATGTAAATTATGTGGGAAATAAAACCTAGGGTATATAGAGCATTGTGCTCTCATTAAATCTCACAGCTTGCTAGATGTTTGGCTGTATAAAGAGCAGCATAACCCAGGGTTCACGTACTTCTCATATCCACATAAGAAATATACTAAATTGGATTATTTTCTCATTTCTTGTATGGAGGCGCAGAGGGTTAGTATTAAAAAGCTAACGAAATTGATCTCGGATCATAACCCGTTAGTTTTATTATATGAATTGGATAAAGCTACTAAAGTTAGCTACAGATGGACATTTGAGAGGAGACTGCTGGTGAACCCCAAGTTTGTTGAACATTTAAAGAAATGGACTATAAACTTCTTTGATGTAAATAGGTTTAGTGCATCCCGCAACTGTGTATGGGACTCCTTCAAGGTGGCATTAAGGGGGGAGGCGATCAGCATCTCTGCTAGGCTGAGGAAAGAAGTCCGGGAAGAGCATGAGAAACTGGTGGGGCAGCTAGCGGAGGCAGAGGAGCAGTATTTGAGGGATATTGTAGGTGGGAATGAGGCCGATGAAAGTCACCGAATGATACTGACTATTAAGGCGGAATTAAACAAATGGATAGTGCAGAAAAACGCTGATGACTATCAAACGCACAGGGGTAGGATATACGAGGCCGGGGAGCAGGCTGGGAAACTTTTGGCATTAAAAATTAGGCAGGGATATAGTAGGAATACAATAGCTAAAATTTAAGAAGGGGATCAGGAGTTTGTGAAGCCAGATGATATTCGCAAGGTGTTTAAGAATTTTTATCAACAACTTTATAAGGAAGAGGATAGGGCAGGGTCTGCAAGCGAGATGCTTGATGATCTCGGCCATAATCTGCCGGAGCAGGATAAAATAGCACTCGATAGTGATCTGACTTTAATTGAAGTGGAAGAAGCTATGCGGGAATTGTCAGCAGGGAAGGTTACAGGACCTGATAGCATTCCAATTGAGGTAAATAAATGCCTGCAGGCTGTGCTAGTTCCTTTCCTGCTAGATCTCTTTAGTGGCGTAATGTGTTCCGGAAAAGTTCCAGATTCTTGAAAAGGAACGAATATTATTGTTTTCCATAAAAAAGGTAAGACTAAGGAAGACCCGGGATCGTATCGTCCAATATCCCTCATAAATACGGACACTAAAATCTACGCGAAGGTCTTGGTCAACACGGGTTTATCCCGGGTCGAGGAACAACGGATCACATCCGGTGTGCCATTACGCTATTCGATGTGCAGGTTCGCGTGGGGACGGATCGCCATGATCCTTTTGGATGCAAAAAAGACCTTTGATCGTGTCACGTGGAAATATTTAAGGGGATATTGGAACGGAAGGGCTATGGCCCTTATATAATGAGGGCTACAAAAGCCATGTATGCTGATCGAGTAGCAAGAATTCAATTAATGGGTGGTAGCTCAGAGGAAATTGTCATCTCTCGGGGGACTCAACAGGGGTGCCCCTGCTCGCAAATCTTATTTGCCCGTTATATCGATCCATTGGTTCGAAGGATATTAAGGTTTGAAAGCATTAAGCCAGTGAATGTGTAACAGGTTTGAGACTAAACTGATGGCCTATGCAGACGATTTGGCCATAATCACAACAGAGCCAGAGTCTGCCATGGCTGCTCTTATAGGGATAACCACGGAATTTGGTCAGTATTCAGGGTATCATATTAATGAATCAGAGACCCAGATAATTTCCTCAAATAATATTATAAACGGGATGGTTGAGATATGGAATCAGCAGTGTATCTGGGGGTAGATTAGTTCTACTACGGATACAATTATTAAAGAAAATTTCTCTCCTTTGGTTAAGTCAATGGCGGCAGAGTTAAAAAGAATAGACTGCATACATTTGTCTATAATAGGTAGACTTAATGTTCTTAAGATGATTATGCTCCCCAAAATGTTGTACTTTTTTCGCTCTATCCCGATTATGGTGGGAGAGGATGTGCTAAAATCTATTGAGGCAGTTTTTGCGAATTTCATCTGGCAGTATGGAAAAACTAGACGGCCTCTGAAATATGTTTCACTTCCGCAGGATAAGGGGGGGCTGGCAACTCCTAATATTAGATTTTATCTTGTGCCCTGTCTTTTTAGTCAGATGGCAATACTGTTAGACTGTGCTTCAAATCTGGCTGATTGTCCATTGGGGAATAGATTTCCCCCCTCTATTTTTGAGTGCTTTTAGGCAAGGAAGCAGTAGGATTGCTACTGAGTAAGACTGACAGAAGCTATTATAATAAAAAGAGATATAAAGTATTGGATAGTGCCTGGAACGTTTGGAAACTTATTCAGAAATATATGGCAATCCCAAAGCTTAACTCCTATACCCCACTCTGGAACTCCAGTTTGTTTCTTCATTTTAGTACTGATAGGCTGTGGAAATCGTGGGAATGTCAAAGAATTAAAAGACTGGGGGGTCTATTTGACGGAAATACTCTGATGAATTTTAACGAGATTCATCGGGAATATGGAATCCCTGCTAATCAAGCCTTTAAATTCCTACAAATACATCAAACGCTATCAAGTATCAGGCCACGTATTAATCCAGGAGGTAAAATTAACATGCTTGAGTATGTATTGGGTGGCGGTAGTAAAATCAATATGATCTATGAAGTATTAATTTCAACATTGCAAGATGATTTAGATAATGTTGAATCGGCCTGGATGCTCAAATTAGGGGACTCGGATGCAGACTTGGATAAGGCGCTACAGTTGGCTGGGAAGTTGTTTCGCTCTACGAATTTGAGAGCTCAACATTATAAGTCAGTATTTTACTTATACTTTACTCCAGCTAATTTATACAGATGGGGTAAGATGGAAGATGATAAATGTCCAAGATGTCTCGTAGGGCCTGCTAATTTGGTGCACATGTTTTATCATTGCAATAAGTTATCTGAAATTTTTGTTAATATCAAGACATTTTGGGAGGGGCTGCTAGGTATCAAGATCAACCTATCCCCTACCCTAATGTTTTTAGGGTGTAGTGGTAAATTGAAGCTGAATAAGGAAGAGGAAGCCTTTGTTTTTATATGTGTGGCGGTCCTCCGGATTATGTTGGCTGCAGGTTGGAAGGATATTACAGTCCCCTCCTTTCAGATGTGGCTTTCTCGACTGTTAGGAATCCATAACATCGAGTCCTCCCTGTATGCGGGGAGAGGTAAGAGAATGAGAGAACTAGGGCAGAACATCTGGGCCCTGCTCAAAAGGTGGAGGGATGCTTGTTCATAAAATAAGTTTATGAGATGCTGATATGTGTATCCTCTATTTATTGATTCTTTGATTTTGGCTTTTGTGATTAATTTGTGTATATAGCCCCCCCCCTTTTTTATCCTCTAGCCGTGAACCCCTGACTACTGTTTACATTCTGTAATATTTTTTTTATTGTGATATAAATTTGAGACTAGTATGTTATTTATGTATTGTATTGGTGATGAATTGCACCAGGTATTCAATACAAATATTTAAAAAAAAAAAATAAAGACTGGACAATGGTGTAATTTCGAATTGCACTTGTTACAACACATGCATTTTCTATGCATGCCATTACAACGCAAGTCGTTAGAACGACTTGCTGTAGGGGGGGCCCTGGAGTTTGGAATAGTATAATTTACTATTACAACTCCAGTGTCTGCAACAATAGGGAAGGTGTTGTAATGGCATGCAATGTAACAACGCGTTGTTTTAATGACTTGCATTGTAATGGTATGCGATGTATTGCATGATTTGTAAATGATGTTTCCCCTTAATTTCACTCCCTCTGCATACACACTGCCCTCTATTCATGCACTGCCCTTTTTCTATTCCCGGCCACTTCTGCTCACCAGTGGGCTAGAGATCTTTGACAATGGTGAGGAGTAACACTTGCCCTGAGTTCAAGCGAGTGAGCCAGACTACATTTAGGGGGTCATATAGTGCATTTTAAGGTACATTTTTCACAAATATTTACTAAAACCAAAAGCAATAGCTTTCAAACGCTAATCATGAAATATACCACTACCTGCACGGTGTGACAAGAAAGCCTAACACTCCCAAAGAACTGTCCTCATTTTTCAGTTCAAGCCTAGAGACCGCTTTAGCTTCATCACTAGCCTCATATTTTCCAAAACAGTCCTAACAAAAACAAAACCATACGTATACACACAGACACTGGAGCTTCAGTCAGCCATTTTCATCCATTGGTCTGTGCAAGCCTCATTCACATTTTGCTTCTGCTCTTTTACACCGTTGGCTCTCTTGACTGAATAAACACATTTGGATTGAGCGCATCCCTCTACAAAGTAATCCACTTTCAGGGCCAGGGCTGAATGGACAGTCTCTGTTTTTCCATCTGTTTTCAAGTTCTTTTTTATTTATTTTTGTGAAGGTCATTTTGCATTTTTTTTTCAAACATATTTTACCTTTACCTTTACAGAGGGGAGTTTTTAATTTGTATTACTTTTTACTACTTTTACACTTTTAATACTTATTGCATTAAAAAAAAATACAAACAAATGAATACAGGCTTGCCTAGGCCAGACCTTTTCACTTTGCCAATGTTTTCAAATTTGCCATGCATTAGATTGCCTCACATCATGTTTATCTCATTGTGCTATGGGCAGAAGTTTACAATGGGTGCCCCCCATATGCCAAGAATTATCTTCAGTATGCTTAGCCCACATTTTGACCTTAGTGTCCTCCATAAGGCATTGGTGCCCTCCCATGCAAATAATTACATTCAATACAGCAGTACCAGAATTTGCCCCACCTTCCATATGTCAAAAGTTATACCTAGTAAGCAACAGCATGCATTCAGCCATAGATGCTCCCAGACCATAGGTGCCTTCTTTTACGCCAATGATCATCTTCTCTATGTCAACAACTGCATTGTGCCCGGGGTACCACCATTTGCCAAGATCCAGTATGCCAGGGGCAGCCTTTTCCATAGGTAACCCCCCCCCCCCCCAACCCATATGTCAACCGTGCCCTCCAATATAAGCCAATAATGCACCTTCAGTGTGCCAGGGCCAGAAGCACACTTGCAAGGATAACAACACACACACACACACCCACACCCACACACACACACACTCTTTAAAACACACTCTCACACAATCTCTAACACACTCTTGCATACACTCGGAAAGACACTAATTCTAGCACATACACACGTTCTCACCCACTTGCTCCTACACTCGCTCTCTCACTCTCACATCTGCTCCCACTCTTAAACTCAATCTTACCCACTCTCCTATTCTCACGTACACACAGCCCACACTCAAACACTGTCACTCACTCTCCCATTTTTTCCAATCTACTTGTGCTACGTTAGGATAAAAACGTACACTGCTGCCGCTATTGCTGCTCCCCTCTTGCCTGCTAGTGAAGCTTGGTAAAAACATTTTCTATATACATTAAACAAAAGTCAAAATAAATGGTATTATGTTAACAAAATTGTGCGCTTCCGTATAATGGATTAACAGGATTTATATTTAGTTTTATATGTGGATGAAACAGTAAGAGTATTGAAAAATTGAATTTTTTCTACAGTTTAAAAACATAGGGGCATATTACTAACAACTAGCGATAATTATCGCTGTGTTGGCTTAGCGGGAATATTTCTATCGCCGCCCTTCACCTGTTTTTATCGCTGAGATACCATGCTATTAGCAAGGTTTATCTCAGGAGCGATAAAAACCAGGCGAAATGCATGAATATCGCTGTCAATACAGCGATATTCAGGTATTACCGTGACAATGCTCTTAGCCATGTTATCCACCTCTCATTGGATAACATGGCTAAGAACTGGTCAGGGCAGGCGTTAGCTTCTGGAGATATTCGCGCCTAGCGCGAATATTTCCCAAACTACGCCTGCGTTGATCATAGGCGATAGCGATTGCAGCAACTGTTTCCAGTCGCTGACATTTTGGCACGCCCACTTTGCATGTCATTAGCGATAATTATCGCTGACATGCAAAGTGGGCCCCTAAATGCCCGCTATTACCTACAAGCTGTCGCTAACTGGTGTTAGCAACAGCTTGGTAATAGGGCGATATAATTATCACCGCATTCGCGGGAAAAATTCCAGCTAAAGCAGCGATAATGGCCCTTGGTAATATGCCCCATAGCATCCAAGTCATCTTATCTCACGAACTCAGGCATTTCTGACTTTTTACCCAGCAAGTAGGAGCAGTCAATAAAAGTGCTTTACATTATAATTTATAATGTTATTGACATGTTAGAATGCTCTATCCAAAACGAAGCTTGCAAACATAAACCGACATAAGACTCTCTTTTCTTTGTATAACCATTTAATTATCCACACTACATTTACAAACTAAATGAGTGATTACTTAATAGCGATAGCACAAATCCTTTAATGTATTTTGAAATCATTGTTAAAAGTGACACTAAGTCTGTGGGCTGCTGGTGTTATGCCGCACGAAAGGGTAGAAGGGGAAAGGATGAAAAGTAAAAGGGAACAAACACTGGAAACGAGCAGGTGAAAGCAACAGCACCCAGCAAAAACAGGAGCAAGACAACCTGAAAACATATACAGTATGACCAGTAGTAGTGAAACATATTCTTATTATAATTGGAACCATCAAGAATGAAGTCCACCATCTGGGAAACGCTTAGGGGCCGATTCTGATTCGGGTGGGAAGGGCACTGAACGCGATCCGGACGGAAAAACTACAAGCCGTACGCGTGTTTTCCTCCCTACTCGTACAGATGCACAAGCGAGAAAGTACGAGGCGAGCTACGTGAAATTTACCGACCGAGTCGTTTCCGAGTCCGAACCGCTCCATAAGTCTCGGCCGTAAGCTAACCATGGCGTGCAATGGATGCGATTTACGCTCGAGCCAGCACGATGCACGCGTCGAACAGCCGGTACGAGCCAGAGTGTCCGGCTCGCAAAACGTCCGGAAAGTTGCCTTTGGGGGTCCGTGTCGGACCCCCTGTCACCCGCAGCCCTACGACTCGGACACAGGGGGAGACCCAAGTGTCTACCCAACACAGGCATGTACGGTGCGGATGGCACTGACGCGTCCCCACTGTAGGGGCGCCCTTGTGCGAGATGTATCCATTCAGTCAATGGGAGCCCATGTATGCGTCATGCGACCATCTCCCATTGACTCCTATGGGTGTTTGATCGAAACAAGTCTGGCAGTATACGGCTGCATCATACTCGCTCAGTCGGACTGCAGGACTCCGGCTCGGTCAGAAAACACTCCGGATCCGGCTTGGTAAGAGAGCTTTCCGACCCAGATCGGAATCGGCCCCTAAGTGTTAAAACATAACACAGCACATTTCCAATGGAACCAATAGTTTGCCTCTTCTGAAAGCAGAATACTCTGTACAGAACATTGGGCTCCGTCATGCACCAAACACAGCACCAAACCCACATAGTTGGCAAAGTGAGCACCTGCAATTCAACGTCTCCCTCGCCACACCAAACTGCATCTTATCTTATAACTGTTCAGATAAATGTACCTTTCACATACTATATCTTCAAATACATAACACTGCATATATACCAGGCAAGTAATACCTTTCTACAAAACAGTCTAACAAAGGCCAGGCAAAGAACAATGTACCACCTAGCTCAAACAAAAATGGAAATGGTCATGACCATACTAATCCATATAAACAGCACACTGCAAGGAACATTTCTAGATCAAACTCATTTTACTCTCATATTAACCAAGACAAACCTTGCCCACCTATCTGTTCTAGATGGCAATCCCAGAACAGTATGAAAGGGATGCCAATGTCAAGAAAGCTCTGTGGTGTAATAACAATAATAATGGTAGAGGCAATACACAAATATAAATAATGTAAACTGCATCTCGTCAGTAAAAAAACACCCTTTGGGGAGAATCCACTGCAATAGCATATATTGTTTCCCCTTCTTGCCCCTTTCACTGGCATGGATTTGAAAGCTTTGACAGACCTCTTACAATACCTAGTCTGAAATAAGACATGTTTGAGGATTTTAGAGGAAGGCATAGCCATATCTATGGGTGCATCTGATAATGTGAACAACAAAGGTGTAATGGAAACCCTCTGCTGCTCCTATTGGGTGAAAAAGGAAGAGATATGAATCTCATTTGTTCATGATGGTGGCTGCTGCATACATTTCCCTGTCACACTCCGCTTAAACCTACAAATATAAATGGGTATTGAATTCCCTTAGATCCAAGAGGAACATGTTCTGAGAAGCAATATTATACTGAGCCCGGATCAAACCATGCCAATCAAGGGGATGTCAGAATGTGTTCTCTTAAAAGTTAAAAGGGTGTAGCCATATGCATCAGAGAATACGGAAGCATCCACTGAGCGGCGCATCAGGGCGTGCGCGGCCCGGTTGCTATAGGGGCAAGTCGATATATCTATGATAAGATTTTAAGTACTGAGGATCAATTCATAAAAAATAGAAAGTTGCACTTTTTTCGTATTATGTTATTGTAAGTGGTTTAATTTTACATTGTAAATTGAGATATAGTGCATCTTGAGCCCAACGATGAGGGCTTTGTAGAATCTGGTATTTTGATTGCAAGGTTCTTTGAGTTCTGTCTGATCCTATAATGATCCGGAAGAGGGAAAAAGCAGGAAGACGAAAGCGACTTACGCCCCATTCCTCATACCGTGAAAATAAGGAGATCTCTCCTTACTTCCTCCAGATAATGCCTATGATTAGTAGTTGTTTCACTCTGATAATGACATGTTGTCAGACCTCTGTGGTTGAAAAGCCAGACTTCAGCACTGGAGGATGAGAGGTTACAGCCTTTGTCCACAGGTGGGTCCTCTAAGCTCAGGGCAGGGGCGGCACCACCCGAGGACCGCTGGCCGAGGGCTCTCCTTAGCAGCTGATGTTGTGAACATGGCCGCTTACACTGGAATCATGGCTGGTTTGCATTTAAATGTGAGCACGCATTAAGTGAGCTTTTTGATCACATGCGGTTGAATGCATTCCAATCTTTCCATCTTCTGTTTGTCTGCCTCTGCTTGCCCTTCTCTCTCTTTCTATGTGTGAGAGTTATATTCTCTGTCTCTCTTTGCCTAGCTTTCTTCCTGTCTAACTACTGGCTTGCCTCTTTCTTTCCCTGTTTCTCTCTCTGTCTGTCTCTCTCTCTCTTTCACTGTACCTCCTTCTGTTACTGTATGGCTGTGTCTGTCTATCCATCAGCACGTCAGTACATCTACCAAACTCTATATTGCTCTCTCTCACTACCTCCGTGTATACTTTTATTTGTATATGTATATACGACTCTATAATTTACCTTCCTTATCTGTTTGTATGCCTGCCTACCTACCTACGTAACTGAGCACTCACATTCTTGCCTCCCTCTCTCCCATGTCTCCGTCTCCGTGTCTCTGTGTCGTTTTCACTCTTTCTGCCTGTCTGGCTTTCCCTCTGTCTTCATTGTATGTTTAATTAATTAAACATGCATGGTCGATTTCTAGAGCCTATCACTGCGAGGGCTGTAGTTCTTCTTGTTCGTTCTAGCAATGTGGAGGCCCCCGGAGCTGACCGGAATGTTTCAACTAGAACTGTGGCTTTCTAATGGATTTCCAGCATTTTGCACTCTTTTGTTAATTTTAATCAGACTGTAGCATCTCTAGAAGTGAGATTTAAGTGGGAAGGGACACACATTGGAACACAGATCTAACCTATTGGGTCATCTTGAAAGGGTATATAGTATATACATCACAATAAACAAGGGTGAATTGATTGCTGGAGAGCCTGTGTTGTCCTTTTCACACATAATGAGTGGAGGACTGTTTTGCAAAAAAGTATTGGGAGAGCTGTTACCCGTTACTTTGCACTGGAGTCTCAGGAGGAGAGTGCCAGTGGTTGGCAGGGCTATCGTGTTTTCATAGGAAATGCCTTTATGGTGTTGCTAATAACTTTGGCACTGTTTGATGAATCTTCAGAAAACTTTCCAGAAAAGTGCTACTTTTGCCTAGTTTGTGCATGGAAAGGTTTGAGATGACCCATCAAGCAAGAACCAAGAAAAAGTGGGGGATTGTAAATCTGTTCAGTAGTTTTTGAGCAGTTAAAGCTCTAAAACTTTATATATTTCACGCCGACGAGGGTCAAGCTGAGATCTGATTGGCTGCGACCACATCATCCAGGATGTGGTGGCAACCATCCTAGGCCTCAGGACTCAGTCCTGAGTCCCCAATAAAGTTTTTTAAAAAGACATAGGGGAGCAAGGTAGAGATAGCTTGACCCCTTATGCCTGGTAGTGTGGTGCCTTTGGGATCCCGTCTGGGGTCAAAAATGTTTTTTTAAAAACATTTTAGAGCAAATTTGCACTTTTCTCAAAAACAAAAACCCTGGGGTGGGCCAGGGCTCCGGGGGGTGACATGCAATATAACTTTTAGGGAGGGGGTGCATGGCCCTCTCACCGAGCCTCTGTAAGGGCCAAGAAACCCCATCTCCTGGAGCTGAATGTCACTAATAAGAAGAGGGGGGGGGCAGCACAGGCCCAAAGTCTGAGCCTTAATAGGACCAATCCCCTCCGGCTGAATATCACTGATAAGGGAAGGGACCCTTCTCTTTACATGACTGCAGATCTGTTGATCCTCTGCAACGTTGAAATACAATGACCTTTTGGCCCTCAGGAGCCCCTCACCACGCCAAGCGGGACAGGGTATACCCGCCCACATGTATGTTTTTTTCATTATTTTTGCAGGGCAGCACTGAGTACGCCAGCTCTAAATTGGCCACCAGTCAGATCTCATCTTTAGATCTGTTAGCTCCATGGATTCTCTATTGTGTGATATATACATTCATTTTGAACCTTAATTTCTCAAAAACTATTGATTGGATTTACACCAAATCCCAAAAAGCACTTTTAATTTGGTGCAAATACTTCTACCCCGAGTCTCATGAGGCCGTGGGGACCCTATATCCCAGGGTTGCTATATTAGAAAAGGGGAGGGGGCATGCGGCCCCCATCCAACGGGTCCAGCTCCATTGTTGAGCCTGGGGAGGCCACCCCTGGGGCACTGTTTCTCTGCCCGCAAGAACACAGGCAGGGCAAAAAATGCATGCTCCCACCCGATGGAAGCACACATTTTTACCCTGATTTGTGCCCTAAAGTGGCTATAACCCACTCCCTCCACATGCACTGCTAATTATCTGCCATATTCCATCACACGGCGTGCTCTATGACATCATTGATAACATCACTACAACATCTAAAATGACATCATTGATGACAACACCATGCATAGTGGGGGCACTAATTATAGTTACTTTAGGGCACAAGTTACAGTTACTTGAGATAACTATAGCTGGTGAGATTCAGTGATTTTGTATATATATATATATATATATATATATATATATATATATATATATATATATATATATATATATATATATATATATATATATATATATATATATATATATATATATATATATATATATATATATATAACAAAATCACTGAATCGTCGTCTCCGTTGTCTCCCGTTGTAGGACGAATGTGGCTGGAAGCAAGGGCAAGTAAGGCAGCAGAGCCGCGCTATAATCCACTAGACCTTGTATTCATAGAGTGATGATTACGAACTGTGAGCATGGACTTACATAGACATTGAACATCGCCTGTCCTACACGCAACAAACACACTGTATTGTGGGAGATGGAGTTTTAAAAGTGCTAACGGAAGGGGCGGTGTTTTCTATGCGGAGGTCAAGTGGGTTAATGATTTATAAGGAGAAGCTGTGCTTACCTGGAAAGATGCATAATCACTATGGCTCCTGAACACTGGTATTTGAGAAAGGAATTGGATTTCTGAAACGCGTCATACCATCAGAGAAATAAAAGCTGCCTGAAATTGCTCTGTTGTCCCTCTCATCTTTCCGGCATGATCAAGGTGGTTTGAGTTATATATATATATATATATATATATATATAAGCTATACCTCTATGAAGAGCTCTAATGAGAGCGAAACATGTGTCATGGGTTGCTTTTATTAATTTCAAGTTGGCTTGGATGTTATTTTACCAACTCAAAGCTGTAATACTGTGCCTGGAGTGGTAAAAGGCTTTGGTCATTTTACAGCTCGGCATGAATAGCACTGTGCTAATTCTATGCTTAAAGACTTTGCTGTAAAAATGGCAAAAAACGTTGTCTCTTTCTATCTCAGCGTGGATGGCACTGTGCTAATCCTATGTTTTAGGTCAGCAAATATAGAGTGTTGCTGGTTATGAGATTGCTCTATACTGGAGCCGCTTTCCACTTAAACCTGAGAACTACCCACAGTTCTCTGCTTCTTTTTTTTGCATAATTTATGCATCACTCTATACCTGAAATTGTATTGTTTTGACTTATACTGGGTGCTCCCTTGTGTCTGGACAAAGCTATACCTCTCTGAAGAGCTCTAATGAGAGCGAAACACATGTCAGGAGTGGCTTTTATTCATTTCAGTTTGGTTTGGATGGTATTTTACCAATCCAAAGCTGTATAACTGTGCCTGGAGTGGTAAAAGGCTTTGGCCATTCTACAGCTCGGCATGGATAGCACTGTGCTAATCCTATGCCTAAAGACTTTGCTATAGAAATGGAAAAATACTTTGTCCATTTTTATCTTGTTGTGGATGGCACAGTGCTAATCCTTTGCTTAGTGATTTTGATAGAAAAGTAGACATTTGAGGTGAGCACATTTAGAGTGTTGCTGGTGTTGAGAGTGCTGTATACTGGAGCTGCTTTCCATCTAAACTTGAGAACTACCCAGAGTTCTCTGCTTTTTTTGCATAATTTATGTGTCACTCTATGCCTGAAAGGGTATTTTGTTGACTTATACTGGGTGCTCCCTTGTGTATGGACAAATCTACACCTCTCTGAAGGGCTCTAATGAGAGCCAAACACGTGTCAGGGGTTGCCTTTATTCATTTCAGGTGGTTGTGGATGGTAGTTTACCAATCCAAAGCTGTAATACTGTGCCTGGAGTGGTAACAGTCTTGGGTCATTTTACAGCTCTGCATGTATAGCACTGTGCTAATCCTATGCCTAAAGACTTTGCTGTAGAAATGGCAAAATACGTTGTCCCTTTCTATCTCAGCATGGATGGCACTGTGCTAATCCAATGCTTAAAGATTTTGATAGAAAAGCAGACATTTCGGGGGGCGGAGCTTGCTGGCGTCCATGCAAGACGTGTGAGAGCTGAGCTCCTCGCCTGAGCCCCTTTAATATTCGTCAAATTGATCCTTTTTGGCGCCTCACTGTCCTCAGCGAGGGCGGATTTTGCTTCTACGATCCCTAGAGCTGCTGGGGGCACCTTTCCTGATCGAAATCGGTGGTGGCATCGATTAACGGACCGGCGGAGTTTGGAGTGGCAGACCAGGCCGCAATCCGCGGACTATCCTTGGGAGCTACCCGCCCTACGTAACACTACGTGCGGCGTGAAGTTGCTGTGTGGCCCCGATCTGCTGGACTGCTTTCTACCCTGTGCTGAATCTGGACTGATCCTCACCAGTGCTTGCTCACTGTTGCCCTTCTGCCTCGTGTGTGTTTGCTGCGACTACTTGGCGGAGGCCTGGGGCTCCCTGGAGTGGCCTACGGTCCGGACCGCGGGAAGTTGCGCCCTACGGCTGCCGGCTGGCGGGCTCCGCCGCTACTCTGATCGGCCTGAGGACTGGAAAGACACTGGTATTGGGACGTGTGCTTTGGTGTGTACTGGCGCTTCTCGACACCCAGCGGTGTGACCTGCACCGTGGCGTGAGTCTGGAGTTTGGGTTTCACCCCCTGGACTAGTCTGTGCCACGCGGCCCGCGGCCGCCATCTTTGATCTCCATTCTTTGCTGCGCACCGGACTGCTTCGCGGAGTTCGCTCCCCCGGCACTCCCCCTACATCGAGCCGCCTCTTGCTCCTTGCTTAGCCCATATACTGTGAACTCTGCCATGGGGAAGGGCGACAGAAATCAGCCGAAGCTCACGTTCGAGCAACGGAGGCCGAGGGGCGCGGAGGGTGCTCCTCCGGAAACATCATCGCAGGCGGCGGAAGGCTCGCTCTGTGCGGACATTCGCGAAATGCTCGGCGCCATGGAGAAAGGCCTGCAGGAAAGTATGTCAGCGATCGGCTCGAAAATCGACGCCTTATCATTCCGTATGGACCGGATGTCCGAGAGGGTGGACAAACATGCGGAACGTTTGGACATGGCGGAGCGCAGGCTGACGGAGGCGGAGGAGGCCCAAACGGAGTGGGATAAGGACCGTAAGCAAATCGGCCGCCTCCTCCAGGTCATACAGGACAAAACGGCGGATCTGGAGGTGTGTTCACGGCGCTCCAACGTCCGCATCACGGGGGTTGCGGAATCCACCAACACCGGAAAGATGGAACTGTTCGTCGAGAAGTTGCTTCACAAGCTCCTGGGGGAGGACGTCTTCTCCCCCATGTTTATTGTTGAGAGGGCCCATTGCTCTCTTGGTCCCAAACCGCAGCCTGGCCTCCCCCCGAGACCAATCATTGCAAAACTTTTGAACTACAGGGACCGCGACCTGGCCCTCCGTCTGGCGAGGGAAAAGGGGGAACTGCAGTTTGAAGGAATGAACATTTCCCTCTATCCTGACTTCACAGCTCGGGTGCAAGAGGAGCGGAAGCGATTCGCCCCCTACAAGAAACAGATGCGAGACATGGGGCTCGACTATGCCATGCTATACCCGGCGAGACTCCGGATCAATAAACAAGGTCATTCGCATTTTTTCACCGACCCGGCTGACCTGAAAAAATCGCTTAAGGAATGGGCCAAAGAACAGCGCAACAGCCCGAGGGATCAGCGTACGGAGGATGAGGGAGCTGTATCTTTGGAGGGTCAGGGCTGAACTGTCCCTTGCCGTGTGGCTTGGCTTGGCTACTTCACTGCGACTGTATGTATTGCATTCCAGTTTGTGACCCTTAAATTGCCTGGCTCGTGGTGGTGCCACGGAATGGGGCTCGAACTTTTGTTGCTTTTCTTCTGTTATCGGGGGGGTGCTCCTGGTGGAACGTTGGGACTGATTATTCACCACTCTGCTTGTTCTGCTGCTGGGGCTTAGGTGGGGTGCCGAACGCAATGGGGGTGGGGCTGGGAGCAACGACTGTATCTGGCCCTTGTTAGAGAGTATTGTAGTCTAGCCAGAACTTCTGCCCCTGCGCTTTCGGCTTTCTGACCCTCTGGGGGGTCTTGGGTTTGTAGTGGGGTGTTTCGGGTGGGTTCAGGGTGGGTAGTGCTATGCTCTGTCTGACCGGGTTGGGGTTGGTCGGCTGTGGGTGGGTGATTGTTGGCTGTGTTCTTGTACTGTTGCTGCCATGCTGTTTGGGGTTCAGGGTTTGCCGGGTGGGGGGTTTGTTTTTTGCCGACTACTGCACTGTGTCTGCCACACTATCTGCTCTGCGACATTTTACTTTCTAATCTGCCATGTCGACCGCTGAATCACTGAGTACGGAGAGCTCCCTGGGCTCTCTGCGATTGCTGACCTGGAACGTGAGGGGGCTTAACGATTTCCGCAAACTCAGGAAGGTCTTAGCATATTTACAACGCCATCACATTGACCTTGCTTTACTGCAGGAAACACATCTGCCGCTTTCCAGCCCTATGTTGCAGATGAGGGGCCTTGGCCCCGCTTGTGTCGCTGCGGGGTTCACAACGCATGCTAGGGGGGTGCTCATCTGGGCTAATCCCAAATCCCGATTGTCGCTGACCCGGGTGGCGGTAGACCCGGAGGGGAGGTATGTGGTTGCACGTTGTGTTGGAAAGGATCATGATCTCTTGCTGGTGAATGTGTATGGCCCCAACTACGATTCCCCGGAGTTCTATTCTTCGCTTGCTGACAGCTGCAGGCAGTTTGTGGGCTCTAGAATGCTGTGGGGGGGGATTTTAACTTGGTGCTGAACCCGGACCTTGACAGATCTGCGGGCCCCCCTAGGTCCCCTGCAGCCTCCGCGTCCCTCCTTTTGTCGGAATGTGTGAAACTTGATTTGCTTGATGTGTGGCGACACAGACACTCGGGGCGGGGTGGGTTCACTCACTACTCGGCCTATCACAACACTCATACACGCATAGATTATTGGTTCGTTTCCCGCTCTTTGCTAGATATGGTTACGGGTTGCACGGTTCTCCCGCGCACGCTGTCTGATCACTCGCCCTTGCTCTTACTGCTGGTGGCTCCTCCCAGGAGGATTCCCCCATTCACGTGGAGGTTCCCCCCGTATTCCCTCTTAGATGAGGTTTTCAGAGGGGAACTCGCCGGAGACATAGAGGCCTATTTCGCGACCAATCAATGTGGGCTCAGTGGATAGCGTTCAAGTTCTCTGGGATGCATTTAAGGTTTACATCAGAGGGATGACTATGGCGAAGCATTCTGGGGTGCTCAAAGCTATCAGGCGACGCCTGCAATTGCTCGAAACACAGCTCGCTGACCTGGATAGGCGGGCGGTGGACTCGGGGGACGCAGCTGATACGGTCACGCTTAAGTCATTGCTAGATGAATTTCAGGAGGAAGCGGACAGGGAAATTAAACATATGGGCAAATACGCGACGGCGCGTGTGTATGGGGAACGGGAGCGGCCTGGTGCACTCCTAGCTAAACTTATGCGCAACAGTAGGCCCCCATTGGTTATCGAGGAGTTGGTGACAGCTGCTGGGGCGGTGGTTACGGAGGAGCAGGATATCTTGGCTGAATTCCATGCCTACTACACTGCCCTCTACTCCTCGAGGGATGCACACCTCGAGGACAAAATCGACGACTATTTAAGCTACATCCAAATGCCCTTCCTGGCCGACTGGCAGAGGGAGTTTCTTATGGCACCCATTCAGAAAGAGGAGATAACGGAAGCGCTGGAGGGCATGAAATCTGGTAGCGCCCCTGGAGCGGATGGTCTCACGGTGTCCTTCTACAAGGCCTTTCAGGACCAGCTTGTCCCGTACTTGATGCTCTTGTTCGATGACGTTTGCCAACAGGGCAGCATGTCGAAATCCATGAGAGAGGCGTTGCTTATTACCATCCCGAAACCCGGCAAACCCCTTAATCAGTGTGGCTCCTACCGACCGCTATCGCTGATAAATGTGGACGCGAAACTGTATGCTAAGGTGCTTGCGACTCGATTGGCGTTGCTGGTCCCGGACCTAGTTGCCCCGGAGCAGGCTGGGTTTGTTCCCTCACGCAATCTCACTTATAACATCCGCACGGTCCTGGGCACGATCCAGCATGTCAAACACGAAAACAAAGCTGTGGCCATCTTCTTGGACATGGAGAAGGCCTTTGATTCTGTTGAGTGGTCGTTCATGCTGAGGGTCCTTCGTAAGTTCGGCCTAGGTGAGCCGTTTCTACAAATGTTGGGAGCCCTATACTACAAACCTACTGCGAGGCTAAAGATAGGTAACCTGGTCACTGCTCCCATCGAGATTGGGAGGGGCACGCGTCAGGGTTGCCCCCTCTCTCCGTTGCTGTATGCCATGGTAGCGGAACCCCTCGCCTGCGCCATACGAGAGTATCATCGGTTTGAAGGGATAAACTTTCCGACGTACCAGATCGGTATCTCAACATATGCGGATGACACTCTGCTATATGTCCGGGACCCGGAGACTAACCTCTCTGCGGTGCTGCGGGAAGTGGTAAGGTTCGGGACTCTTTCGGGCCTCCGCGTCAACTGGAACAAGTCAGTAGCGTTGCCCCTGACGCCGGTGACGCTCCCTTTCGACTCGGAGTACCCCTTGCAATGGACCACGGACTCTATCCGCTACTTGGGGATACGCATTCATACGGACCCGGAGGTCCTGATACGCGAGAATTATGGAGTCGCCTACTCCAAACTGGTGGATGATGTCGAAGTGTGGTCCAGGCTCCCGCTTTCACTCATGGGCAGGATTGCACTCATGAAGATGGTGGTGCTCCCCAGGTTCCTTTTCCTATTTGTGAATATACCAGTAGTCCTTTCCAAAGCCTTTTTCCGGCAACTTACCCAGACACTTGTCCGCCTGGCGTGGGGGGGCAAACAGCCGCGAGTGAAGTGGCAAACGCTCACCCTTCCGTATGAACAGGGAGGCCTTGGGGCTCCAGACCTGGAGCGATACTATAGGATTGCTCAGGGTGCACATCTACATACGTGGATTCATGGGGATCCAGGTATCCCTCATGTGAAAATGGAGCGACTCTTTGCAGACCCCGTCCCGCTTCTGACAACAGTCTGTTATCCACCTGCTAGAAGGGTCGGCAATCTGGACTCTATAGCTGCCACGAATCATGCTTGGCATGCACTGATTGGCTCCCGCGAGTGCACGCTGCTGTATTCACCTCTGCTCCGTGTAGAATGGGCAGCCTGGTTGGCTCCACTGACTGAGAAGGGTGTCCTGAAGGCGCTACGTGACCTAGGCATTGTTACCATGGGAGATCTCTTCTCAAAGGGCACCCTGAAAACGCTGCAGCAGGTCCTTCAATCCTATCCCGGGGCAACACTACTTCATAGTTTTCAATATCACAGGGTTCGTAGAGCGGCCCTCGCCGTTTTAGGCCCGGACCTAGCTGAACCACCGGAAGTGCCGGAACTCACCTACGTAATCAAGACCCCTTCATCTCGCAAACTGATCACAGCTCTTAAGTCGTTGGGTGATAGACAACGGCAATATACCCCCTCCAAGGCCCGATTGGCCTGGCAGGCTGACCTCCAGTCTCCCATCTCAGACGACATGTGGCGTTATTGTGCGACTAATACTAGGAAAATCTCGCTCAACGGTAGGCACCGCCTGGTGCATTTTAAATTCCTACAGCGTGTCTACTACACGCCTGAGAGGTTGCATAGGTATGGCCTTAGGGACTCAGCGGAGTGTGAGCGCTGCCACTTTCACACGGCAGACTTTCTCCACATGGCCTGGACTTGTCCAGCCATACATAAGTACTGGGTAGAGGTCTTTGCGGACCTTAGCGCTATCCTTGGAGAGGTGATCTTGCCTAACCCGGCGCTCGCCTTACTCGGTTTTTCAAAACCTCTTCCAGTGGCTATGCGGCGGCTTGCGGACATGGCATTACTGACGGCAAAGCGGCTGATAGCACTGTGCTGGATGCGGGGCCAGTTCCCACTAAAAAACGTTGGGAGACAGACTTGCTTTACTGTTGCACGCAATCGGAGGTGTATAGTGAACTCCTACCTCCGAAGAGTCGACCCAAAAACTTTTGGGGGTTGTTTAGGGCGTTTCAAAGTGCGAAAGAGGGTGGTGAGTCGGATCCAGAGAGTGTGGAGCTGGATGTGCTATAGGAGGAGGGGGCTGCGTCAGCTGTGGATGGGGAGTGTGTCAGTTGAAGGCCTTAGCGTTGTGACAGTGTGGTGAATCGTGCCTGATCTGGGAGTTGTTTTGTGTTGGGGGTTGCTTGTGACGGCTGTCCTAGCTTGTGGCAACCGCTGTCCCCTTCCCTGAGCGTTATCCCGCCCTAGCGGGCATTTGTTTATCTCCCTTAGCCTGACTGAGGGGTCCATGGTTGTGGTGCAGAGTGGGAGGTGGGTGGTGGACACGGGTTCAAGTAGTCTGGCTTGTTCTTCTTTCGGGGTGGGTGGGTTTGTTATTGTCTGGGGGGTCTCACCCCCCTTTATTCACCTTTCCCTGGGTCCCCTTTGGTGATGACTCCGACTCTGGGTTTATACGCAGCTCTTCCCGGGTGGCTACTTCGATCCTTCCAGTCTGGCACGCCATGCTGCACCTGGGACGGATATTGTTGGCGCTGCGGGGTGTGCATTCTTCTTATATGTTGTGTTCACTCAATGGTTGCTACTATGATCTAATGCCTCTGCACACTTATTCCACACCTGCAGTTTCGCCGCCAGACCCTCGGGCTGTTGGTCTTTACGGCTGTGTAACTTACCTTTACCCAGGGATTGGAGGGTGATTTTTTGATGCCGCCGGCCTCCGGGTTGTAGGCGATGTCGGCTGTGTATGTGAATTGAGGGTGTAATAAAGTATAAATTTAATAAAAAAAAAAAAAAGAAAAGCAGACATTTGAGGTGAGCAACTTTAGAGTGTTGCTGGTGTTGAGAGTACTGTATACTGGAGCTGCTTTCCACCTAAACTTGAGAACTGCCCAGAGTTCTCTGCTTCTTGTTTTTGCATACTTTATGCATCACTCTATGCCCAAAAGGGTATTGTATTGATATATATATATATATATATCTTCTTGCTGCTGTTGGAGAGGATACTTTGTTCACAATCTGTCGTCTATGTCTATGATACTGCAGGACATGTGACCTTAACCTACCAATGTGTTTGCACTTCACTGAGCACTAGCACTTTAAAAATTGCCTCTCCCCTAGCATGCGTCATGTGATCAAGGCCTCTGTGAAGGCCGAAACGTCATGCTGGGGTGTGCCGCTTCCTCGAGGGAATAAAATCTATCGCTCACCTGCACCTGAGGTCTCCTCTTTTCTTCCTGCGCAGCGGTATCCAGTACAGGGCTCCGGGCGAGAGGTAGCAGGGATTGTTACATATATATATATATATATATATATATATATATATTGGTAACACACACTCGTTCCTTCCAACGAAAGTAGACGGCACTCTGAGCTTGATTTTAAAAGATGATTTATTGGCAGACCCCCCTGCCCCCTTGACAAACGCGTTTCACCGTTAAGGCTTCCTCATTGTCAACCAGTGTATCGTGATAGGCACCAATTTATCTCCACCACTCCCTAGTCGTAGAAAGAGGACTAATACGCCAGATTCATTTCGGCGGCCATCTTGCAGTGTACTACGATGTTTGTAACAATGCAAAAAACATAAAAAAATGTATATGCACGGATATTGGTGTCAATAAAGTGCTTGTGCAGTTAAAAACAATATGGTACCAACCATATTCAATCCCATTCATATTTCATTGTGTTGCAAATAATACACAGTTCATTTTTGGGGAAATAAATCGTAAATTTCTTTTGATTTCAAAAACGCTACCCATGTACATTCCGTAAAACCCAGATCATGCATATATTGCATTTCAAGGATCATGTAATTACATTTCATATCGGGGTACATAGGGTAATTTCAATAGTGATCACATTCTAGATAGAATCATCTACTATTTTCTATGTGTGTTTATATGCGTTTTTTTCTTTTTACCCTGAATGGGCATTTGCAATTATAACATATTCCCTCCTCCTCTTGTCTCGCCCTGTATGGGCCTATGTGTCAGTATAGCTGTTATATTTGTTTCAGATATGGTTTGGAGAGTGAGATATGTTAAGATGATGTTTTATTTCCTGCCTTTATGTGTTCAATTCGGGTGTTATCAAGCGGATCTCATTTGAATTGGACGTTTTTCATTTGGATATTATTCAGAATATCCAATCAAATGATTTACTCCAAGTGTACCCAAAGTTCCTCGTCGTTGTTTAACCCCCTTGGTTGAATGCTCTGGAGATCAATGATGTATTTTGATTCTAATGCCCTCAATGCTCTTATCTTATCTCCACCTCGTTCCTTCCTCTCTAACTGATCTATGAGGAGAAAGTCAATAGGTCCCTATTGCTGTTATGGTGGGTTTCGAAATGGCGTGCCACAGGGTAGCTTTTATCTCTGTTGGTTATGGCACGCATGTGCTCTAAGATACGTTTCTTCGCCGGGTTGATGGTACTTCCGATGTATCTCTTCGAGCACGGGCAGACCAGGCAGTAGATCACAAATTCTGAATTGCAATTCAGAAATGTTGTGATTACTCTGGTGGGTCGTGGGTCATTAGCCCTCCCCTCATACTTTGTCCACTTTTTACTATATTTGCATGCCTTGCAGTGCATGCAAGGAAAAAAGCCTTGAATGGATTTCATTCTTGCTGGTTTAGGGGGGTCCTCAAAATGACTCCTAATCAGATGGTCGCTGAGGGACTGGCATCGCCTATAGGTCACAGATGGTCTAGGGGGTAACTTGTTTTTCAAAACTGTATCCGTTTTTAGGATATGCCAGTTTTTGTTAAATATTTGGACCAACTCACTGGCTCTCATACTGTAGGTGGTAATCATCCTTGTCACTGTCTCAGATTCAGTAATTTTACTTTTGTTTTTTAAGAGGTCTTTTCTATCTATGAGCTCTACTCTACTTGAGGCGTCTGTTAGTAATGCCCTCGAGTAACCTCTATCTTGGAATCTTGTTACAGCTGCATCTCGTGCCTGTGAAAAATCACTAGGATCTGAGCAGTTCCTCTTCAGACGGAGCAATTCACCGAAAGGGATGTTTCTTATCATACATTTGGGATGATGACTTCCCGCATGTAGGACGGTATTGCCCGCTGTAGGCTCTCGGTAGAGTTTTGTTTGTAGAGAGCTCCCTGCTATGAAGACCTCTAAGTCGAGATAGTGTACGGATTTGTCACTGATAGTGCTCGTGAACCTCAAATTGAGATTGTTGTCAATTAGCGTCGCAACACACTCCTCAGCAGAGGATCTGTCGCTCCGCCAAACGACAAACAAATCGTCAATATATCTTGTCCAGATCATTATATGGTCTAGCCATTTTTCGTTGGTCCCCCCCAGGCCACGTGCTTCTCCCACCAGCCCACGAACAGGTTCGCGTAGCTGGGGGCGAAGCACGTGCCCATGGCGGTCCCTCTGATCTGACGGTACATAACACCTGCTAACAGAAAAATATTGTTATAGAGGCAGAACTCCGTCATTTTAAGAAGCATACGATTGTGCTGATGGTATTGTATGTTCTTCTTGCCAAGAAACCCTTTTACTGCTGAGATCCCTTCTTGGTGTCCGATACAGGTATATAAATTTGTGACATCAAGGGTAATTAGAAGCATATACGCCTCCCACTTGATGCCGTCAATTAACCTTAGGAAATCTTGGGTGTCCCTGACAAAGGAAGGCAGATCCTTCACAAAAGGGGCCAGGTAGGTGTCAATAAATCTAGATGTGCTTTCCAATCAGGCTTCCTATCGAGGAAACGATGGGTCTCCCCGGGGGATTTTATATATATATATATATCTATACTAATATAATGAAGAGAGAGCCCAAACATTTGAGGCGGGTAATCTCAGGAACCACAGCACCAATCACAACACCCAATACAGCGTTGGAAAGGGCAGTTGCAGCTGAAGGACATATACATTTAAAAGGTAAAAGACCCGTGCCAGCAAAGTAGTCCCTTGTGGGCGTGTCTGCGTTGTGCTGTGGGCATGTGCAGGGGGCGTGACAAACACTGGGGGCGTGTGGTACGTTCCGCCCTTCATGCCATGTCTCATACCGTGTGCTGTGGGCGTGTGCTGGGGGCGTGGGCGTGTGCGGGGCGCGGGATTATGGAAAAAAAAGCGAGCGTTGTGCCCAATATTTCCTTGCTTTTTCTTCCCAGGTTCTGTACATTCCAGCTCCGGGTGTGCTTGCCCCGCGCTCCCAGTGATGTGCACCTGCTTTACTGTATGGAGGTCAGGCATGGTGCTATTCCCAAGGGCCAGAAGGAGTGCAAACAGGGGCCATTGTGCAGGAAATGTAATATCGCCTTAACTTCCGGTGACGCCTGAAGCGCACACTTGAGATTTTCCACTTCTGTTGCGCACAGGCCTCGCGCCACGCACATCCGGACACAAGGCCCGCCTCCACGGAAATAGCAAGAAAGGGACTATCCCTCCCCCGGGAATATGTGATGATATTCCGCAAACCAACATCCCGCTTACCATCACTCCGCAATTTTTATAATGCGGGACTATTACTCCGCAACGACATAATTTCTAAAACTTTTACAATGCATATGACTTTATCACGCATGCCATTATAATGCAAATGCATGTGTGGTAAAGTCATATACATTGTAAAAGTACATTATTAAAACATCAAATATATGTTTGTATATATGTGTATTTATACATATATATATATATATATAAACAAAAGGAATCCTACTTACAGTGGAAAGGGAAAGTGTCATCCACAGGGGTGGGGACACTCAGTGTTTTGTAAAATACCCCTCACACACCAACAGGCCCCTTGGTGTCATGCTTCATCATAGGGGTCTTCACACCCCTCTAACGGGATGCGGCGTGCTGCGAACTACGACTACGCGGGAGCACTGAAAGTATGGACTATGGGGGTCATTACGATGGAGGATTTTCCGCATCCTCCGGGCCGGCGGAAGCCACCGCCGGCCTGGAGGATGCGGAAAATCCTCTGCGGACCCACCAGGACCCACCGCCACATTAGGATGGCTGGTGGGTCATGGTTTAGGTCCACAGCTTTTCCGCCGCGGCTGGCTTACAACCGCGGCGGAAAAGCACTAAAATGGTGACGGTGTCTCTCAGACACCGTCAGCCAGATTAGGATGTGCTTGGGAACATGCTTTTCCGCTGCGGCTTTTCCGCCGTGGAAAAGCATGTATAACTGCACTGCGGGGGCCCGTTGCGGGCCCCCTAGGTGTAGTGGGGGGTGGGGGGTGCACATGGGGGGTACCATAGGTACCCCCTGCATTTGCGTGCACAATGCAGCAGGCACCGCGCGGTGCCTGTCGCTTTGTGCACGCAAATGCTGTGCATGCTTTTTTAACATTGCTGCGGGTGCAGCTTGAAGCTCCACCCGCAGCAATGTTAAAAATAGAGGATGTGACCGCCACCCTGGCGGTCACATCCTAATCTGCACAGAGGGAACGCCGCAGCCCATGCAGACGTTCCCTCATGCTCTGGGGTCGCGGACGGACTCAAGTCCGTCCGTGATCGTAATGACCCCCTATGTGTGGTGTATGTGGTGGAAGTGGTTGGGGTATTTAATGTGAGTGGTGGGATATAGTGAAGGTTTAAAAAGTACCTGGCTCGTGGGTGTATAGGAAAAAACTTTATTCACAACCCCGGGCTGGTACTGTTAAAAGAAGTGCAGTGCGAGGTAATTTTCTGTCGTGACTATGGACAGTACCTCAGGTGTGCGTCGACATGTTTCGGAGCATATGCTCCTTCTTCAGGACTGGGGCACAACTTCCCCACCTTACTCACGTATCTCTATAGTTTGTGTAAATAACCAAAAGTGCAGGACTATTTACAGTGTTTTAATGCTAGATTAAGGCTATAATGTGCCTACAGCGGTTTTTGACTCAGGACCATGCATTTGCATGACCTGAAAAGAACAAAAAAAGAAAAATGAATATGGTTACCCTGATTAGGGTGGCTCATATAGGTGCAGTCACCTGGAACACCATTGGCACAATAGCCCTGTAAAGGAAAATGACAGACAAGACATACAACATAGATAACACACTTAGAGTTAATTGAAGCATTTTGGTCATACTCATTGTTAAAGGTTGTCTTGCTTCATGAGCATTCAAGAACGTCTGGGGTTGCTTGCTAAATTTGCAATCTAGATGGATAGAGAATCGGTTTTAGTGCTTTGTACTCACTTTTTGGAAGGGAAATGGTGTGTTGTTATTTCACCCTATACTCACAGACTCGGGACGAGTTTTCCTCCTTGCTACCCCACACGCTGCTCCGCTGGTAGTGACTGTGGATGCACGCCGTGTGGTATTTATGCTAAGATTCCCTAATTGGTTTGGCAGTTATAGGATAATTGTCGGATGCGCCTGATGCCCAAATAAGGATAATCCATCCACTTAGTGGATAATTGACACACCTTGTACGGTATGCCCGTTTAAGCAGGCTAGCGTAAATACTCAGCGCAGGTGTGGTGATGGTTGCATGAGACACGCATGCGCGAATGTTTTCTGTTGTGCGCACGCGTGTGGAAAGTGTCGGTTCCAGCGTGTGAATCTCTCGACAGCGCATGCACGATTGGAAAGTGTCTATGCCAGCGTGTGGACGCGCATGCGTGATTGTTCTCGTTGTTGCACATGCGTTGTAGGGAGAAAAAAGTTTATTATAGCGCGAGCATCTTTATAACTTCGCTAATCACAATGCAAATCGAGTATACCCTAGTTATGGTACTAAATCGGTGGATAGTGAGCACTGCGTGCCTAGTTGCAGCCATGAGGTCGTGAGACATGACTTTTACTGTTGACCTCATGGGTGTGAGAACTGCCATTAAGGTCATGTAGGTAAAACGTTTCATTGAGCCTGCAGACGGTGCTAGGTTGTTGACCCAGTCTATTGTAGGGGGCATTTTGGTTAGCTAGACAGTTGACCCCAAGGGACATCATCGTTCAGACCCTGGATGTGTGTGCCCAGGCGGAACACCCATCGTTGTTCCTTTTGGAATGGACCTAGTTCTGATGGCATGTGTTCGATTACAGTCCATTTTAAATCGTTCACACAGTGTTGCTTTTCCATGTAATGTGTCGCCATTTTAGTTGTGGACTTCTTGCAGCGGACGTTGCTTTTATGTTCACCCATTCTCGTTTTTATAGGCCTCGTGGTCATGCCCACATATTCCAAACCACATGGGCATGTGATCATGTACACAACATTCTTAGTATTGCAATTTGTGAATTGTATGCTCCCAGGTGGTGCCATTTCTGAATGTCAAGGTGTTACTTTTCTGTGTGAGATGACAACTGTTGCGATTGCCACAGGGAAAATGTCCCTGTATCCCAATTGTGTTTTGCCTCGTCTTGGTGTTTGGTTTGGGTCTGGTGTGAACCAGTATGTCTTTAATTCTGGACACCTCATCAGACACAGTGGAGCACCACACATTTCAAACCAACGGCTAGGAATTACCTTCTGAGGTATGATAGTTTTCATCCCAGACATTTGAGGGAAAATTTGCCGTACGGACAATTCTTGCAGTTGAGACGCAACTGCACAGAACTTACTGAATTCAAGTCACAAGCTGGCAACTTGAAAAAGAAATTGATACAGAGACAATACCCCACGAGGATTATCGATAAAGCTATAAAAAGGGCCAAAAACAATCATAGGGAGGCACTCCTAGAAGACAAACCACCAAGTAAAGATGAAAAAAAAAGACCAATATGTGTCACGACTGACTCCACTGTGTCTGATGAGGTGTCCAGAATTATAAACAAACATTGGAGGATACTAAATTGTGGCAGTCTCAGTCTTGAGAAACCAATGCATGCACACCGCCGAAGCAGGAACCTCAAAGACATACTGGTTCACACCAGACCCAAACCAAACACCAAGACGAGGCAAAAAACAATTGGGATACAGGGACATTTTCCCTGTGGCAATTGCAGCAGTCTCACACAGAAAAGTAACACCTTGACATTCAGAAATGGCACCACCTGGGAGCAACGACAATTCACAAATTGCAATACTAAGAATGTTGTTTACATGATCACATGCCCATGTGGTTTGGAATATGTGGGCATGACCACGAGGCCAATAAAAACGAGAATGGGTGAACATAAAAGCAACGTCCGCTGCAAGAAGTCCACAACTAAAATGGCGACACATTACTTGGAAAAGCAACACTGTGTGAACGATTTAAAATGGACTGTAATCGAACACATGCCATCAGAACTAGGTCTGTTCCAAAAGGAACAACGATGGGTGTTCCGCCTGGGCACACACATCCAGGGTCTGAACGATGATGTCCCTTGGGGTCAACTGTCTAGCTAACCAAAATGCCCCCTACAATAGACTGGGTCAACAACCTAGCACCGTCTGCAGGCTCAATGAAACGTTTTACCTACATGACCTTAATGGCAGTTCTCACACCCATGAGGTCAACAGTAAAAGTCATGTCTCACGACCTCATGGCTGCAACTAGGCACGCAGTGCTCACTATCCACCGATTTAGTACCATAACTAGGGTATACTCGATTTGCATTGTGATTAGCGAAGTTATAAAGATGCTAGCGCTATAATAAACTTTTTTCTCCCTACAACGCATGCGCAACAACGAGAACAATCACGCATGCGCGTCCGAGAGATCCACACGCTGGCATAGACACTTTCCAATCGCGCATGCGCTGTCGAGAGATTCACACGCTGGAACCGACACTTTCCACACGCGTGCGCACGACAGAAAACATTCGCGCATGCGCGTCTCAAGCAACCATCACCGCACCCGCGCTGAGTATTTACGCTAGCCTGCTTAAACGGGCATACCGTACAAGGTGTGTCAATTATCCACTAAGTGGACGGATTATCCTTATTTGGGCATCAGGCGCATCCGACAATTATCCTATGACTGCCAAACCAATTAGGGAATCTTAGCATAAATACCACACGGCGTGCATCCACAGTCACTACCAGCGGAGCAGCGTGTGGGGTAGCACGGAGGAAAACTCGTCCCGAGTCTGTGAGTATAGGGTGAAATAACAACACACCATTTCCCTTCCAAAAAGTGAGTACAAAGCACTAAAACCGATTCTCTATCCATCTAGATTGCAAATTTAGCAATCAACCCCAGGCGTTCTTGAATGCTCATGAAGCAAGACAACCTTTAACAATGAGTATGACCAAAATGTTTCAATTAACTCTAAGTGTGTTATCTATGTTGTATGTCTTGTCTGTCATTTTCCTTTACAGGGCTATTTTGCCAATGGTGTTCCAGGTGACTGCACCTATATGAGCCACCCTAATCAGGGTAACCATATTCATTTTTCTTTTTTTGTTCTTTTCAGGTCATGCAAATGCATGGTCCTGAGTCAAAAACCGCTGTAGGCACATTATAGCCTTAATCTAGCATTAAAACACTGTAAATAGTCCTGCACTTTTGGTTATTTACACAAACTATAGAGATACGTGAGTAAGGTGGGGAAGTTGTGCCCCCGTCTTGAAGAAGGAGCATGTGCTCCGAAACATGTCGACGCACACCTGAGGTACTGTCCATAGTCACGACAGATAATTACCTCGCACTGCACTTCTTTTAACAGTACCAGCCCGGGGTTGTGAATAAAGTTTGTTCCTATACACCCACGAGCCAGGTACTTTTTAAACCTTCACTATGTCCCACCACTCACATTAAATACCCCAACCACTTCCACCACATACACCACACATAGTCCATACTTTCAGTGCTCCCGCGTAGTCATAGGTCGCAGCACGCCGCATCCCGTTAGAGGGGTGTGAAGACCCCTATGATGAAGCATGACACCAAGGGGCCTATTGGTGTGTGAGGGGTAGGTGTGTGAG
The DNA here is from genome assembly GCF_964263255.1 of Lissotriton vulgaris. NCBI lineage: Eukaryota > Metazoa > Chordata > Amphibia > Caudata > Salamandridae > Lissotriton > Lissotriton vulgaris. Next base: position 650,160,766 of record NC_141700.1, on the reverse strand, counting down.
GGGTATTTTACAAAACACTGAGTGTCCCCACACCTGTGGATGACACTTTCCCTTTCCACTGTAAGTAGGATTCCTTTTGTTTATATAACTGTGCCCATGGAGTAAGAATCCTACTTCTATACTCTACCTCCCTCCTGATGTTTTTTTTTGTATATATATATATATATATATATATATATATATATATATATATATATATATATATATACATACACATTTTTAACATTTAATTAAAACATTTTTTCTTTTAAATTGCATTATTTATATTATTTGTATTTATTATTTTATTTTATTACCCTTTACACCCTAAAAACGAATCCCACCCTGCTCCCTTTAAATACCCGTGCACCCCATAATCATAACCCACCCTTACTCCTTAAAATACCCCAACACCCTTAAACACTAACCCATATTAACCCTATAAATATACCCTGTACCCCAAAACCCAAACCTATCCCTAAACCTTAAAAATACCCCTGTACCCCAAAACCCAAACCTAGCCCTGAACCCTATAAATACCCCTATACCTCAAAACCCAAACCTATCCATAAACCCTAAAAATACCCCTGTACCCCAAACCCAAACCTAGCCCTGAACCCAATAAATACCCCTCTACCTCAAAACCCAAACCTACCCCTGAACCCTAAAAATACCCCTGTACCCCAAAACCCAAACCTAACCCTGAACCCTAAAAATACCCCTGTACCCCAAAACCCAAACATACCCCTGAACCCTAAAATACCCCTGTACCCCATAACCCAAACCTAGCCCTGAACCCTGAAAATACCCCTGTACCCCAAAACCCAAACCTAGCCCTGAACCCAAAAAATAACCCTGTACCCCAAAACCCAAACCTACCACTGAACCCTAAAATACCCCTGTACCCCAAAACCCAAACCTGGCCCTGAACCCTAAAAATACCCCAGTACCCCAAAACCCAAACCTAGCCCTGAACCCTTAAAATGCCCCAGTACCCCAAAACCCAAACCTACCCCTGAACCCTAAAAAATACCCCTGTACCACAAAACCCATACCTATCCCTAAAACTACCCCTGTACCCCATAACCAAAACTATATCTGAACCCTTAAAATACCCAAACACCCCAAAACATATACCTCAGTACCCTAAAACATATACCCCTATACCCATACTTACCTTATCCAAACATTTAAAAAAAACATGATTTTACCATTCATGCATTTACAACGAATTTCGTTGTAAATGTATGCGTGGTAAAAGCATATAAAATGTAATGCCATGCATTATAATGGCATTGCGGAGTCATGGTACTTTCGTAATGAAAGTATGCGGAGTGATGGTATGCGGAAAGAAAGTTGCAGAATAATGGGTGTTTAACCTCCCCTGGTAAGTACATTGGTGGCACGGCGGCCCACATCTCCAGCAACATACTCATATTTTTTCACCACCCATTTGAAAAATGCACAGGTCTCTCTCATTGATGGCCAGCACCGACATACACCTTTAGACACACCTCCCGCCACAAGTTCTAGAATTGCGAACTTTAGAGCTGGGGAGCTACGTTTGAATCTCGGCATCAGCTCAACATCCTGTGATTCCAGGCAAATCGCTTTGTCACCCCGTGCCTACCACAAATGATTGTGTTCTTCTGTAATGTAAATTGTGCTCATGCCATGTTTTCGAGTTCGCGCTATATAATATTGCAAGGAAAAATAAAGTAGGGAAACTCGAGTTCACCCACTACTGAAGGTGCACTCTTAAGTGCATCAGCAGTGTACTGTGAATCGAGCGTTTAACAGGCCTGTCACAGATAAGAAATGCTATCAAAACGAAATCCTACAAAACAATATACTACTGGCCGGCAGCAATTCATACCCGGACAATGTCGGGATGGGCTGCTAGTATATATATATATATATATATATATATATATATATATATATATATATATATCCAACCACATGAGTCGCTGTAGAACCTTACCACTTGCCAAAGGCGGGCCTCGAATGGGATAGCGAATCCCAATAACATCCAACCAAATACCCTCTCCAGTAAGGTAAAAGAAATCCGGGCCACTTTAAAGTGCAAAGCGTGGTTTAATCAATGGCTTTCTCGACGCGTTTCGCAGTAAATACTGCTTTTTCACGAGACCGAACCAACCAGGAAGTGCAAGTTATATACAATCACATGGTACAGTCACATGGTATTAGAATCATACACATGGAAAACAGACTACCAGTAAGTTCTCGGGCTGTGTCCTATGTAAACAAACACTCGTTGTGCAGAAGAATGGACATGATAAAGTGATCATAAAATGCAAACAATATAATTGTGGTGCACAATGCAGTCTCGTGAATTCTCATGCAGCCCCTGGATAAGTGAGACGGATATATCGCTCCTTAGCGTCTAAAGGTTTATTCATAGTGCTGAATACTTTGTGGTGCCGTAGCGCCCGTCTCACTTATCAGGGGCTGCATGAGAATTCACGAGACTGCATTGTGCACCACAATTATATTGTTTGCATTTTATGATCACTTTATCATGTCCATTCTTCTGCACAACGAGTGTTTGTTTACATAGGACACAGCCCGAGAATTTACTGGTAGTCTGTTTTCCATGTGTATGATTCTAATACCATGTGACTGTACCATGTGATTGTATATAACTTGCACTTCCTGGTTGGTTCGGTCTCGTGAAAAAGCAGTATTTACTGCGAAACGCGTCGAGAAAGCCATTGATTAAACCACGCTTTGCACTTTAAAGTGGCCCGGATTTCTTTTTCCTTACTGGAGAGGGTATTTGGTTGGATATGTATATATATATACATATATATATATATATATATATATATATATATATATATATATATATATATATATATATATATATATATATATATATATATGTTTAGATTCTCCACATATGTGTGCCATAGCAATATATATATATATATATATATATATATATATATATATATATATATATACATATACATATATCTCCCACATACTAAAAGCAGCCAAACTCCTTTGGCCAGGCCCTGTTTTATTATATTTCTTTAAGGGTTGGTCAACCCTTGCTGAGGGTTCGCAAACCTAAGGCTAGCTTCAGGGCCGGACTGGCCGTTGCAGGCACCGGGCAATCCCCCGGTGGGCCGCAAGGGTAGGGGCCAGTTTTGGGCCCCTGGGGGCCGTTTTTGTTACAGGGCCGTTTTCGCAGCATAGCTGCAAAATCAGCCCTGTAACAAAAACGGCCAAAAACCGGCCCTGGCAAAGAGCTCGGTCGCACCCCCAACCCCCGGGAGGGGGTGCGGCCGAGCACTTTGCCTGGGCCGGTTTTGGTTCCCAGTCCGGCCCTGGCTAGCTTCATGGTTAGGGTCTGTGAACCTACGAAAAGCTTCACAGACTTGTGTAGGACATTTCATGGCACGAAATTTTCTGTTGGTCTGCAGTCCCTGAGCCAGGGATTGTGGATTTTGAGGGCTGTTCCTGAGGACCATGAGCACAGTCCTTGGGTCCACAAACAGTGTGAAAATCCAGAATTTAAAATTTTTGACCGAGGGTCCCCTTGCCCCTCTCCTCTTCACCTGATCCAGGTGATCATGGGATGCTCCCTCTTCCCCCTTATGACTTTGTTCATTCTTTTTCTCTGGATGCAGGGACCATGCCCTTGCACTGTGTAATCTGGCAGCCGCAACATTTTTCTTGAAGTTGTAGCAAGCCAGTCCAAGACTTTCGGGCCTGCTTTCATGATCCTAAAATGGCCGATAGGAGAGAAAGTTCCCTTGTCCAATCAGGTTTAAACACGCTTTTTAATTTAAGGTTCTGTGGAGGTCATGCGAACCTATAATCCTGGACCTCCACAATTTCACTGTACAGATATTTCTATAATTTAACCATTTCATGCCTATACTGAAAAAGATTTTACAGGCTAATTTCCTTAACACTACTTAATGGATTGTCCCCAAACCAAGCCAAGGCACTTTTTTGAGTAAAGTTCTACCTTCATGGCAAGATTGGTGTACTTCCGGTAAGCCATTTTTTTTTATATCAGAGAGCAAAGATTCCCATGGAAGTCAAAATGTGAAATGTCTTATTTTTGACGTCCACCTTCTTTTGAACCCTAGTTGATGAAATTGAATGAAACTTGCCATGCTGAACACAAAGTGGATAAACCTTTTTTAATAGGAAGTTTTGTGCAGAATTGTTAAACGGCAAAAAAGTTATTAGGAAAAAAATGTATATTCCATAGAAACTCTGACTTTAACTACACTGGCGCTACTGCCTCATATATATATGTATACATGCATACTTATAGTAGGAGTGTGCAAAATGAACATAATTAGCATTTACTTAATTTGGAAAATTTTAGGGACAACTGTGTGAAATATGAAACTGCATTTGGCACTATATTTTAGCACGAAAGAGTTCTCGCATCTATTTAGGACACGAGGTTGCATTCCATGCTAAAATAGTGCAAAAAACCCACCATCACAACAAACAGAAAGGCTCTCATTCTATTAATTCGTTCTGTTCCCATGCGCTGGCTGTAATTTTTTGCCGCTGTCAGCGCGTAATTAAGTCAAATGGTGTCATAGCGTAATTTCGAGAATTTCATATAACAAGCATAACGCGAAATTACACACGATTACGCCGGCGTAACCAAATTAATCAAATACACTGGAACTTTTATCTAGACATTAACAGTGTTTTAATGCACAGCCTTTTGTTAGACTATTTTATTTCTGATTAAATGTTGATAGTTTGGTTAGTGATCGAAAACCATTTGTTTACAGGAATAAATATGTTTAGGCAAATTATTTTTCACATGAGCGTCCTTCTGAAAAGAAAAACAAATGAGGTGCCTTTTGACAGACAAAAGGGCTTCCAGAGAGCACGGCTCGGGGGGCTCTGTCTCTTCTGGTTCTTCCGAGGCTGTTGCCCTGGCATCCAGTCAACTTTTTACAACTTTGTTACAAACTAGAGAGATTTATCGCCCCTGAGATAGATTTTGGCCACATGTGAGCATGATGTGCCAAGCCAAGTCAGTGTCTTTCCCTGATTCATGTTGACATGCTAAGCTTGACGTGTTTGCTTGGAATATTGAGATATGGCTGGAGAGGCCTTCCCTGAAAACAGGATCTACAGTACACGGCCTGGCTCCTCTCCTCTGCTCGCAGCCTCTCCCCTGGAAGCGTCCTGCAGTCTCAAGTGGGGTCTTGACAGCAGGGTGCATTGGGCTAATTGGACATCATGAGGTTTGTTGCCAGGCCAGTAATATGCCAGGTTCTCACATCCACTCAGGCTCCCAGCTGTAATGTGAATGAAGCATCCCAGAAGATTATTCCTTGTGTAAACAGCCATATTTTTCAGCTCGATATTGACCACTGCCCACTCCTAGGACTTATATTCCTGGTGCACGTTGTTTGCCACACAGATGAAAAGGGGAAAAGAAGAAGCAAGTCTTAACGCTCCTCGGGACTGCTGGCATCTGGTACCGAACATTTGCAAAACCAGTAGATCTCGCATGCAAGACCTATTGGCTTTGCCCATGTTTTTTAGCCATGCTGTATTGCATTGTGGCTGCTGGGTAGCCTAGATAACAAATGTTGGCATGCACAGGGTTTGGCACTCACGCAAGCACTTACAAAAGGACATATTTTATTTTTTATTTACTGATCCGAATTGAACGATAATTAAAAAAACTAAAAAAACAGCATGAAACCACAGTTTTAAAGTTTTGTGCAAAAGCGCTTTAAAAAAGAAATGGAAGAGTGGATTGGGGAGGAGTGGGAGGTGTGGCAACACGTGTGCTGTGGAAGAAGTAGCATGGCAATCATTGGGAGAAGCAACGCGGGGTGCGGAGGTGAAGCAACCTGGCGTGTGGGCAGACAGGGGAGAAGGAATAAGAGAGAGAGATCACAGTCGAGACAGAGCAATATAGAGCATATGAGACAGAAGATCACGGGTGAGAGAGACCAACATGGGTGCTGGTTGGGGAGAGAAGCGCATGGGCGGGGTGGGAGAAAAGCACACGAGGAAGACAGCTGGAAAACACATGTACTCTCATGAAGTGCTTAAAAAAATAGTTCACTAAAAGTGAGGAAGCACAACAGCCAGCCTATCAAAGAGGTGAGTAAAGAGGTAATGCTTCATGGGAGAGACAAACAAAAGATTGACAAAAAAGCTATCAAATAAGCATCCAAATGAGAGTAACATGAAAGCCAACCAATGGTAAGCTATGGACGGGTTATTAGCCCCTCTATGTTCTTGGTAAGCCCACAAATTATGACTTTTACAACTGTCAGTTTTTACAGTGTTGTGTTACTTTATAGTCGACTGCAGACATTTTCGTTGCTTGGTAACTCCTCTCAAAATCCATTGTGCTGGTCCTGGTTAACATAAGAACACAGAAATGGCTTGCTGCAAGTTTGCAGGATAACTTTAAATAATAATTAATATACACAAATGAAAAGTGTACAATCATATCTTCCGCACGTATCTTATTGGTTTGTGAAACCATGAAACAAATAAATCTGAAATTATTTGTCGAGATTTTTGTATCTAATCTGCAGGTTTACACTTTAAGTGTTACCGATTGACAAATATTTTCAGAACATGATCTCATCATCCTTAGATTCAGAGGTTACAAAATGTTAATTTAATCCAGTCGGACCAAGCCCAACACATGAACTTGACATTAATAGGAATACATGTGCTGATAATCCTCCTTGGGAAAGGCCTGCCTGGAATTTAACAAATTAACTCACCCCAAGCATGAAGAACTGGCTTACAAGCGTGCTAATATTTTATTCTATTTTGACACAAAAACTTTTGCTGACTCGAAGGTGGGGGGGCGCTCATCCTGCTCTACCTCATCAGTGGACTCCCAGAGTGCAAGAGTGAGGCGAGCATAGACCAGCAGAGCTCATTTTCCCAAACAAAACTATCTGTCCCCTTGGAATACATTCAATCCTAATTCATTTTGATGACATATTATTTAAACTTTCAATTTTTTAACTCATTCCTAACTTTTGAATGAATGAGTTATTCTAACATTTCAGAAAATTAAATGATAACTTTTAAAGTGCCAGGAGTGGACTCAACCAATAGAAACAGGTCGGAATCTTCGGTGATCCACAGTTTCTGCGTCTCGCGGTCAGGCTATGACTATCAACAGCAAGGATTAAAAAGCAATAAAGGACCTAAAGGTGTAGCAGGGAAAGTGGGGAAAAGAAGAGTAGAGGCATGTTCAGAGCATGAAGAGTGTGGCAGCTGGGCACTGGGTGGAGGCTAGGGGCCATGATGATGTGGCAGCTATTCTAGATGACTACAACAAGCTGGGATGGCAGCAGATACTATTCCTGGTGACATATGATGCCCACTCTGAGATAGTGAGCGCCATCGGTGGTTCTGTTTAGTCCGTCACCTATTCCTCTGTCAGGCAGCGGCAGCATAAAGAGTGTCTCGAGTCGTTATGGAACTTTCTTCAGTAGAACTTAGTATCTTTTTTTTACAATTGTGTGACTACTGATTTCTCCAGGTTTCTTTACTAGGAGTTTTGTGACTCAACCTGAAGGTCAAACCTCCATCAAGGTTCTAAATTACTGCTCTTTAATATGTCGATAACATTACTGTTGCTATTTGATGCTTAAGCATAAGTGCTGAAACCTTTTTTTCCTCAATTTTCCTCTAGGAGGGAGGTCCTAAATACCAGCCATAAGTGATCCTGCGTTTCTTCCTACCCTGTTGCCTCTTTCCTGTTTGTTTGGTTTTTGGGCGCCGTGGATTTTGCGTTAGTCCTTGGGGAGGAAATTGGCGATGACGCGATGGTGATTGGGTGGCTTATTGCTGCCTGATTCTTGGAAGTTGGCTCCCAGTACTGTTCCTGTGTTTCAGTTAATTGTACTTTCAGGTAATTTTCTTGTGCATATTGCTTTTTGGTGGATGTTACACGTAGTCACTGTCAACACTGCACCCATCTGAAACTTTCAGTTTGGTGTGTAGCTCTGTAAAAAGACATCCCTTTTTAATGCTGGGCAGAAGACTAGTGTGTGTATACTACAGGGGCAACCCAATTAACCCATAGGCCTCCGGGTATATAATACAAACAAAAAAGCAAATAAAGCCTACGGAATTATTACATGTCCATCTAATTTTCAGAATGGATACCATTAATTGTCCATTCTTTGATTGATCGTTTCTCACAGGACTTAATCAAAAAGGTTTTATGTTTAGAGTTACTCCAATTAGCAAGCCATTCAAAAACAAAAAATATATATCCCCATGTGTATGGTTTAAAGATTTCTTTTAAATAAACCATGTTTCTTCATTTAGTACTAGTGTATCACATTTAACATAGATATCCACAATTTATACATATATACAGATACAAGCAGGACTTGTACATTTACAATTATATACAATTTTCTTCGAACCAGACTTGGGGTTCTTTTGCCCAACTTATCTGCAAAAAGGATGTTTATCTACAGTATATCCAAAAACATTCCTTATTTTCAGATCACCAAAACAAAAACAAAAAGAGTGTCCAAGGTTAGAAACTTTTAACCCCTCTCCATCTAGCACTCCTTATTAATCATTATTTCATAATCCAAGTCAAAATAAACTTTTTTTGTATTGGTGCCTTCAACAAAACTGTGTCGACACGTTTCAGCCTCTTATCAATCCAGGCCTCATCAGGACTTCAAGGGCAAACATATTCATACATTCGCAGTCTAAGTATGAAAATATGGAGAACTCAATTTTTATCCGGGTGGCTCTTTAGTTCAAACTTCCATAAAGGAACGCCGAGACTACGGACTTTGTCGTCATTTCAATCCCTTCTGATTGATCCTTTGTGCTAATCCTCTGCACAAAAACGAAAGCAATCCTTTCAGTTCGCCAACTCCACACTCAGAAGACTAGTGACCCCATTGGTAGAGAGGGTTAAGTTTTAGTCATATACTCTCCTATTTTAAAAAATGATTTTCAAACATTAGTTGTCCTGTCCAAGCGACAAATTAACATATACAAAACAAAACACCGAGATTTGTGAAGGACTGGTACACATTAAACATACATACAAAAATACGTGATGAAACAATTATTAAGGATTGTCAACTGTGAACACAATAGTCAGGTAGGCCAATCAATTCGTTTTTGTTCCTAGTAGACTTTGTACAGTCGGATCTCAAATGTGGTGCGTAGACGTTTCGACCCTGGGGGGCGATGCCCTGATTTGTGTGCATCAAGGGCGGGTCTTAATCAGGACTGGATGGATGTGGGACAGCCTATAAATGTAATGGACATGTGTCAGGGGTGGGTCAGTGTTAAAGAGGAGGTGAGGTGGGAATAACCCTAATATGCTCACCTTCTGAGGTATACGAATCCTCTGAGATGTCTGGTCCTATATTTGGAACGGTGCTAGTCAGCCGACTCAGCACATGTAGCTCTGTGATGCTGTCTTGTCTCTATAATTTAATTGTGATCGACAACTAAGCAATATTGACAATGTCATGACTACAATATTATATTATTGAGCCTGACAGGCCAGGTCTCAACATACCTTCTTTATAACAAAAATTGCACGCCTGGGGGGGAATCCAATCAGGGGTGCCGCATTGATCTGTGGAGTAACACGAGTCGTGTATTAGTCTGGGAGTCTACTAGTACTCCGGGTGTTACAAATGCAACGGCACCCATCCTGTGGTGCTTTGTATACACCGTGTTCACAGTTCACAATCCTTAATAATTGTTTCATCACGTATTTATGTATGTATGTTTAATGTGTACCAGTCCTTCACAAATCTCGGTGTTTTGTATTGTATATGTTTATTTGTCGCTTGGACAGCACAACTAATGTTTGAAAATAATTTTTAAAAATAGGAGAGTATATGACTAAAACTTTACCCTCTCTACCAATGGGGTCAGTGTTTTTGTTTTATGTGTAAATGTCACCACATATGTACCCCAACAGGGACATATTGATGAAGTAATAGAATTTGAATACCGTATCATTAGGTATTCCTGTCCGACAGAACCATGATTGATTGTATAACTACCCGCGCAGGTTCTGAGGTTTACAGGGTCACCCCATTATACTTAATGGGCAGAAGACTAGGCCCAGGCTTGTATGACCCACTTGCTGCTTGCTCCGATCTGAGCAACTGGCGCCACAGGATATTTCATGACTCATCTACTGCGTTTTCCTTGCACTGTGAAGTCTACAGGATGGCGCGGTTAGCCTCTGGGAAAGCTTGAGTCTAGATGAAGAGATGAAGGACAGTTGGGGGTCCATCTGTTCCTGCCAATGTATTGTAACTTTACCCTATGTCTCTTTCAAACATAACTAAGTCGTACATCAAAGTTACAATCTTTTTTATTTTCAGAAGCAAAACCCCAAAGGGGGATTTTGTTTTTTAAAATGCAAAAGACAATGCCCCCCTTGCCATTAGAGTTATCTCCCACGGCAAGGGGCATTTTGCAGTTTTCACTGCTCCTTATCGCCAGGGTGAAGTGAAGAGGAAAAGGACCTGTATGATTGCCCATTAGGTGGGTGGAGATAAAGGTCAATTTCCGATGGGCCTTACTCTGTCGGTCCATTAATGGATTGTAACCAAGGTGGAGACGGAGTAGTCTCTGTCGTGGTTACACCAAAGGACCACGACAGAGTACCCTTTCCACCAACATATACATCAAGCCCTGAGTCTTATGATGGTTCTCTTGCCAGCTTCAACACTGGAATTAATCACACACGTTGACCAATTACTGATATAATAGCTGAGAAATACTACTCCTCTCTTTCTCTACTGACATGGAATGAAAGATGCTGGTGTCTCTCTAATAGTGACTGGCTCCCCATCCAGAAACGTATACTATTTAAGATCCTCCTGATTACTTTCAGAGGCTTTCATAAGCGCGGCCCAAAATATCTGTCCAACAAATTTCACAGATACCATCCGAACAGAGAACTCAGGTCAGCTACGGCCAACTTAATGTCCATCCCCAAGTTCAGACTGGCCACCAAAGGCGGAAAATCATTGGCAGTCCTAGGTGCTAAAGCCTGGAATATTCTTCCGGCTTACCTCAGAGCATCTCCATCAGAAAAAACCTTAAAAAAATTACTAAAAACTTGGATCTATGGACTGTCTGAATCAAAATGCAAACCCCTTGTCTAAATGATACCTAAAGCTCAGTTAAAACCACCTGAAATTCTATTTGTAATGAAGTCAATAGCGCCAAGATGCTCCCTGGAGTGTGCGTGCGCTATATAAAAACCCCCAAACATCAAACATCAAACTATTATGAGAACAGCAAAGATGATGAAGACGACACTGTAGATAATGGTTGTATGGCATATGCTCCTTACAAAGAATATTTGTTAGCTGCTGTATTCTATTTAACCAGGATTTATTCTCAAAAACCCTAAGCATTTCAGAATCATGTCAGACAAAGCAGCTCCTTTGATTTGATCAGGAAAGGAAAAAAAAACATTTTGGAGAGGTCTTTGCAGCCGATCATTCTTTTCAGATGGCCCTCTCAGATGCAGCAACACATTTCAGACGTTAGCTCCAGCTTAATTGGGCTAGAAGTAAGGATTGCTAACACATCTTCAGCCAAAGCCTTTAGAGATATTGACTAAAGATGTTCCTACAGTATGCAGCAAGCTGCAAGATTTGGAAACTCATCAGAGCCTAAACAACATAAAGGTCTTTGGAGTTAATGAAAGGGATGGAAGTCTCAACTACTCTGAGATGTGTTGTGAAATTGTTGGCTCACATATTTCCAAATCTGAAGACATTGGAACTTCAAAGTGAGGAGGCATCTACATGGAGCCTGGCCTTTTCGGTTCTCTCAAGTTAGAGTGAAGACAGAGCACCACCTTTCGCTTTCCACTTTATAAACTTCAACCAGAAAAATTATCAGAAAAATACAGAATTCTCTTCTTCTCTGTGTACAGCAGGCCTTCTGTGCTCCAATCCAGTGGTCACATCGGCTTTGCCTATGTTTCTGCCCACAGGAGGACTCATGGCAACTGAAGCAGAAAAGGGTGATGGATTTGGAAGAAATGTAAAGAAATGCATGTTCTGCAAGGTTTAGGAGCCATAACCCTAAACAACTTATGCATCTTCTTCGACTATTCCATACAAAGTATTTATGTTACTAGTTATTGATGTTTACTGATCAGATCCAAGCCAGAGCCCGTGGCTGTGCTAGCTGAGGGGGTGTTGGGGGGGAGATGGCACAACAAAAAGTAACAAAAGATGCGTAAGAGGACTGCCCTGTCAATTACATTTAATACTTGCTACAGAGTCCCGCCTTCAGCACATTTCTCACCCGGGCCTGATGTAGGTAATCCCAGATTACCGATTCTTAAATACTGAATCATACCGATTCGGTATTTAAGAACTGGCAATCGGGATTTAGGTAAGTTTACCGATTTCATTACCGAATCGGTATGATTCGGTGATTACCGAATCGGTATTTACCGATTCGGTAATTGCCATTCATTCCTATGGGCCTGTAGGCCCATAGGAATGAATGTCAATTACCGAATCGGTAAATACCGATTCGGTAATAGGGGAATCATTGAAGGGTGGCAGGGTGTCACTTTGACACCCTGTTGCACCCCTCAATTGTGCATGGGTGCACATGTTGCAGACATACATGCCCTTAGGGCATGTATGTCTGCAACATGGCACTGTTTAAAAAGCAAAAAAAATGCTTTGTAAGGGGTTTTCATTATTTACCACCAACTTCTAGTTGGTGGTAAATAATGACTTCTTAAACCCCTGTAGCACTGATTTAAGTGCTACCTACATGTCAAAATACAGATTCGGTAATTTTACAGAGTCGGTATTTTACCGAATCGGTAAAATTACCGAATCTGTATTTTGACATGCCCCTACATCACAAAATCAAAATACCGGTCGATAACGGCCGAAATTACCGAATTTCGCCCGTTACCGACCGGTATTTGCCTACTACCTACATCGGGCCCTAAATCTGTAGATTTGTAAAGTGCCACTAATCATCCGAGAGGGTATCCAGGCTCTAAATAAAATGGTGAATCCCATCTTTTATAAAATGAAATGATGGCCGCCAACACTTGAAGCTCCATAGTTGCTGGCCAATCGCTTATGAAAATTACTTTTTAAAAAGACAAGATAAATCTTTGACAGCAGGCGATATGATTATAGGAGATCCAAATTAAATATGTCATCTTGGGGTAGAAGACAGCACCATTTCAAACTTGGGCTCTTCGCTGTAGCACGCTTTCCATGCTCCTCCGGTAGAAAATACATTTTCCGCTGAGGGGCCTAATGAGACACCCCTTGTTTTCATAGTTTGCCAGGAAGAAAAATAGGGCAGATATCATAGAACATTCCCAACACGAAGAAAAAGCAAAGAAAACATCAAAGAATCATTGTTTCCATGACTTCTTCCAAACATACCATATTGGTTATGAGCCCCAGATGTGAATCATGACCTTTTACACCAGCTCTTTTGGTATTATTAAGATGATGTTAGAGTTGCTGCATGCAGGCGATGACATGATGATCACGAGCACTTTAAGCAGAACCCTTCTCAGTGTCTGCAAATGTAGTCCAATTTATATTCTAAGAAGCTGCCAGAGTAGGCCCACAGCATCCTACACCTGGCTGTGTGGCCGTCGGCCAAAGCTGCACTAGTTTCTGTTTCAATGTATTTCAATTGGTGATTTCTGCTACAGCGTGCTGGTATATTGTGGGAACCAAAGGCATTCCAATGTAAGTAGCTGTTTATCAGCTGGAACAGGTTCCATTCTGGCCCCGGCAGACCCTCTCGGTGCAGTGTGTGAACACTGGACATGTGCAGCGGCTCTGCGCATTTTCAGTGAGTGTTGGACTAGCAGCCTGCATCGGACTTGCTTGAATGATACATGGGTGCCGGAGTCGCGTGCTACTCGCCGAAAAAGCGCTTTGATGCCTCGTCAGGGGTAGTAAGCGCTATACAAATGCAATTACAATACAATACAATGCAATATAATAATCCACATTTGTAAAGCACCAACATATCACCCCTTAAGGTTTCGAGGCGCTGGGGGTCAGATTAAGTGAGCTATTGCTCAGAGTCACATGATGCTGAGCTGAGCTGCCGCCGCCACCGGGGATCGAACCATGAGCTCTAGAGTCAGCCGCTTTGGCCATTACGCTACACCTCTTAAAATATACATTTCTAACAGGTTCTTTAACCCCTTGGGCGTGGCCGCGATTCTGCGCCTGTGCGGCAGAATCGCCATGGGGCGGGTTTATGACGGTCATCAGCACCCGCCCACCGTAGTGCATGACGGCTGGGGGCCATCATCAGCATCGAAGGGGTTAAGGCCCCAACTTACCTTAAAAATATTGTATGTTTGTAACCATCGAAGTTAAGACAGTACAGCTTTAGTTAGGTTTTCTTTTCCGTCAATGTATGGGTACAATTTGTAAAAGTAATGCCTATCTATGTACTAGCAGGCCGAGGGCCAACTTTCATTGACTCTGCTGCTAATTGTGATCCAACCCTTCTTCATAACTCTGGCCCACTTTACTCCAATGCTCAAAAACCCACTCTTTTTGTGCCCCTCCTCAATAATTTGTGGGTTTCCATAAGATTTCCATTTCTAGTACTGGTGCTGCACATGAATGCTGAAAAGCCTCATTCCAGTCCTGCTTCCATGGAGGGTAGAGGTGAGCATGAAAGTGGTGGGAAAACACCAACAAGTAGAACTGTCATGAAATAAAAATTCCAAAGGTCGTGTTATTAAAGTTGTTTAAGGTTTGAATTGGTTGTTAAAAAAGCATTATTGTATCATGTGTACAGCTTTACAACATCTGTGAGCGTAGTCATTTAGAATCGTATCACTGTTCTCTATAAAAGGCCATTCCTATATTTTCTATAAATGTTCCAGTTATTCAGCCTCCTATAAAATACTAACTTTTATATATTTTTGGAAAGACAAACATATTTGGTATGTACTGTTTACAACTTTTGTCAAACAATGTATTCCTTATTATACAAAATAAAACACGTTACCTCTGCATCTTTAACAAACAAGCTTACATTTTTTAGAGTGATGTATAATTTCTGTAACTTTTAATCAAACAAGGCCATTATTTATGTATGTGGTATTTTGAAAAGAAGAACCAAGCCAAAGGCAGCTGTACAGGGTTAAAGGCAAGGATTCAGCCAGCAAGGGATTTCAGAGGCAGCTAGTTTGTGGTATTTTACTCCATCATGAGTTGATGCTCTTTAACCCCTTGCATGCTGACGACGGCCCCCAGCCGTCATGCACTACGGCGCTCGTGTGCTGATGACGGCTGGGAGCCGTCATAAACCCGCCCACTTGCGATTTTGCCGCACAGGCGCAGAATCGCGGCGGGATGGAAGGGGTTAAAGAGCTTAAACCCGTTCCTGAGTTTGAGCAGGGAAGGGTGGTCCTGATGGATAGATGGATGTTGTTCAAGATTCTGGGTATATACTTGAAAAGACCTGTCGCATTGCTCTTTTATTTGGACACATCTTTGTCTCTAGTGTTTAGCTGCGGGTGTGCTGAAAGCTGTCGTAGACAGCAAGCTTATAAGACTGACATGGGATGCTGATTGTGGTGCCTTTGTAAGTGCCACTGCTGTCAGAATTGGAGTGAACTGATCATATTTCTTCAACACCTGTATGAGACATACTCCAGCACGTTTAATGCCATTAAGGGGGACCAGTGTGACATTTCAGGGATCAATGACAAGAGTGTTTCTACCATCCAGGTGCAAGAGTGGCATGGCTTGAACAGAAGTTCTGAAGTCACTTTCTGTGAGGAATGGTTTCACCCTCTTCAGCAAAGCGGCCTGGTACCCTGTCCTCTTTGTTTTCTTCGCAATGCATTCCTTGAGGGTGCGGTTTTTGTACAAGGTGAACAAACCCAAGTGACTTGGTATTGGGTGAAAGCTGGGGTTTGAAGCCTTCAAGGTTCATGCCATTGAACTAGGTTTGTACGTTTAAGGTGTTAGATGTCTGGAGCAGAGGAGGACTTTCAAATAGAGGTGTGTATTGTTGCCATATTGGTGAATTTTGATGCTGTTATTGATGATACCTTTGTAGAGGTTGAATATAGCAGGGTGCCTTACTCCTGTGACCCTCTGCATGTGAAAGTGATCTTCTAGGACCTAAAGGTACTTATTACAAATGCTGGTGTTGGTTGGAAAGGTAGGAAGAGTAGTAGTGGCAAAGCAAGGGGGTGTGGGGGAGGTCGACTCGGGGGGCAAGAGGTTTGGGGGCGGCGGCCTCCCCTGCTGTTATCTGTGGCCGTCGTTCCGGAATCGCCAGCAGCCTCTCTCTTAAATTCACCTGCTGCGGGCGTCAAATGCAGGGGCCGCCACGGGTGGCAAAAAGTCTAGCAACACTTCTGAGGAGAACCATTGAAGGACGTTGTCAGAGAATCACATTCGACACTCCAGGATGTGGATGAGAGTGGGATGGAAGCTGATGCATCCAGCAGTATCAGGACGCAGGAGTCATCTCCATCTGAGGTCAGAAGGACATCATCTACAATGTGTAAGGCAGCAGGATTGTGATGCAGCATTATCTGAATCCAAATTAGTCATCATGCCAGAGATGGTTGTCACGGATTAATTTTGGAGTTAAGCGCAGACTGCTATCTGAATTACCTTGCCGATGATGGGTAGGTGAGTGATGGTTGGTGAGGTCATCAGGGTCTAGTGTAGGTTTCTTTTGATGTTGGGGGATTTGGTCTGTCCCAAGAGCTTCTGAGAAGATGCCTAAAGTGATGGAGGAGCTGATAATGATGAGTAGGCAGGAGAGAGCATATCTAGAAAGAGCTTTGATGAAGGTCAAGGCAAAGACATCATCTTCAAATGAGGTGGCTTTGAGGGAGTTTCTTATGTCAATAACATCTGTAAGAGAAGGGACTTTGAAGGATGACCATTCAGGGATGTAGTGATAGGCAGACTTGGTGTGGTGATCGCCCCATCGGCTCATCTGGTTTTTTTCACTGAAGAAAAGTTTTGATGACATTGCTCTTGCCTATAAGTGAGGGTAATATATGAGGGTCATGTAAGAGGAGGATGTGGTACTTATAAGTGTTAAAGCTTTTTAAAAAAAATTGGGAGTTTTACAATGTTACTTATTAATTAATATGTTTACAATAATTTTGGAGCAGTGACACTTCCTGCTGAAATAAAGGAATGAACACTGATGAGGAAAACTTTAATTCAGAAAAAAATATAAATCTTTGTTTGTGTTCATTTTTACCACACAAAACTCAAAAAGCAGGGTCATGATTATTTCATGAAAAATTCAGAGGTTACCATTGGATGGATCCCCTGAAATTGGTAATCTCACTTTTTGGTGAAAATTGCGTGACAATCACCCATAGAAGGAATTCAGTGCAGAATTGAATTTTACAGCATTTTCTTCCTAGGTCTGATAAAAAGGGTCCTAAGCTGGCCTCAGACAGCACAGAATGTAGCAGCAAGGGCAATTGATGAAATACAGAAAACTTCTCATATTCCCGACACCAAACATCATAGACACCCATTAGTGTCCACAGTTTAATTCAGGGAGACACTACCTCACTGAACTATTATCGGTGTGGCACAAAATGTCCTGGGAAATCTGCCAGTGCCGCAGTTTTAGTACAAAGATTGGATAACCATTTCAACAGGGTCATGGCAAGAGCACCCATTTTCTCACAAATGAGTACACAAATTGAACGTAGTACCAGTAAAATTGAAATGCGTAAAGGGTAATTTTGAGCCCTGGATATCTACAAAACACCAACTATTTTCAATCATTCCGCCATAATTTTCAGTATGATTTCACTCCAACCAGGGTGCTAGTCTTGAACACCTCACAGTTTTAGCATCTTGTAAGAAACAAAAGCAAGTAGAATTGAAAAAAAAATTGAATATCATGTTTTAAGACAAAGAGGTTCTCTGTTTCTGCAATAGTTGTCTCACATGTCCTTCTCCAGTCCTCAGCATCACAAAATGTCCTCCTTTCATAACAAGCCTTTCTCGCATTGCAGTAGTTGAGGACTGGCCGCCTCTTGGTGATCTTTCACGGCTGGTCTCAACTCCAACTCTCATTCTAGCGCGTCGTTGCTATTGTAGCACAATTAATGGTCTTTCCTATTGTGTAGCAGCACAAGAGGTCTCAATGCCGATATAAGGGGACATTTTGTAATCCTTATTGTTGGTGATAGATAATTGAATGAAGTGAACTGCTATTTTCCTTTGCTGTATGGGGTTTTTAAGTCTATAATTGAGGATATCATCCTTCTACTATGCAGGTCACAAATCTGTGAATGTATGTTCACCATGATGAGGAAACTGGGTTGAACTCCCACTGAACACAGGGGCATATTATCAAGACAGGCAATAATGGGCTTGATAATATGCTCTATGGAATTCCAATTGAAGCCCATGTTAGATGTGAAGGACATCTAACATGGGCTTCAATTGGAATTCCATAGAGTATATTATCAAGCCCATTATCGCCCTTTTTTTGCTGCAGTTTTCTGCCACTAAAACGGCGATAATTTTATCACCTGTCTTGATAATATGCCTAGTGCTTAATTTGTGCTGGTGTTTGCAGGTGCTTAGCACCAGCACCTATTTATAAACATGGCACTTATTAGTGATAGTCTACCACTTGTGGCACAGTCTATGTACAAGTTGAATGTACTTAAAAAAGTGAAAGCAGTTAGTCCAGATCGAATTTTGAGTGCTAAGTGACAAGGAATAGTACAAAAATAACATATGTATTGTGTGGTGGTTAGCATTTGGCAGTGGTGGCAGGGAAAGGTGGCAGTGCCGACCAGGCTAGCCTCCTGAGAACTACATCGGGCCCTGGCACTTAAATTATTACAGTTAAGCACTAACTGCATCCATCCGTATTGAACGGGCTTCCAAACTCATTTGGGTCATGACTGCTCCTCTCAAATCATGCTGCTCCAAGTGACTAAACGGACTTACGTTTAACTTTAAAGAAGTGTTTACACTTTCTGGCATTGCAGTTGGTATCTACCAGAAATGTTTGGCGTGCCTTTACTGGTGTTCGGTTTCAATGATTGAATTGTGTATGGAATATTGGGAATTTCTATACCATAATTTATGATGTAATACTGTGTTCTAATTGAAACTAAAATGCCAATAAAGAACAAATAACATAACAAAAACTGCTCCTCTTATTACACTTTCAAAGTCAAAAGTATTGTGAGTACAAGATCAACAAAGGCACCTAAGTTATAATAGTTGTAGTTAATGCAGACAGTGTATTTCTGGCATCCCCTGTCAGATGTCTTGCTGTATAGTACATTAATCACTTTCAGCTGAGTCCATGATAACCAGGTAACTGATGAGTTTCAACCGTCTCTTGAATAGAGAACAAATTGGTCTTTTTCATCAGATATTTAGGAGCCAGGTAGGGTTTAAGAACTAACGCAGCAGTGTGAGGATCGAGTATTTAGAGTACTTAAAGAGCCTGATCTGCAAATGTTCTGAATAATATAAATCCCATATTTTGACTTTTTTCTTTGTAGTTCTATTTTCAACAAAAAGAGCTTTGAAAATATACTCCCTAATCTACACATTGATGTCTGTAGTCAATTTGCCATAGATGTATCATAGCTGGGAAGAAAGGCAGCCTGTTCAAAGTAATGGGGGATGCAGGATCCCTGAGCTCGCTTCAGTCAAGTTTTTACAACCTTAGTTGCCACCTACAAGCGAAAAAACCTGGATTCCTGCAAAGAATCAGAAATTCTGTTTTACTGAATTGTGGCACTAACCTTAAATGTGGTGAACTGTCTGCCATGTACAATATTCCCAGCAAATGTTAGGGAACCAGATTGCATTGAGAAAATTATAAAAGTTGTTTTCCACCAGAAGTAACTTGTTTTAGCATGCTGAAAAAAGATGGAAATGTCCTGTCCTGATTTATAAATATTTTGCACACCTACATCCAAATCCACCATTTCTTTCCACAGTGCAGTAAAAGAAACAAATGGGCATATTATCAAGGACGGCGTTAAAATTATCGCCGGTTTAGCGGCAGAAGACTGCTGCTAAAGCGGCGATAATGGGCTTGATAATATGCCCTGGAGAATTCCAATAGAAGCTCATGGTCACATCAGAACATGGACTTCTATTGGAATTCTCAAGGGCATATTATCAAGCCCATTTTCGCCCCTTTAGCAGCAGTTTTCTGCCGCTAAACCGGTGATAATTTTTAACGCCGTCCTTGTTAATATGCCCCATAGTTACTGAGTATCATGAAAGGGAGAGAGCAGAAAAGCACTATATCTACTATGCCATGGATCTGTAGCTCTTGACCCCTGTGCTGGCACACTTTAGGCTTCCTTGCTCCATGTAAAAACTATTGCACTATGGTGCAAGGGTATGCGAATGTGATGTGTAGCATAGGTTTTGTAATAGAAGCAGGGCGTTTTGGAATGCTGCTGAGCTGAGGGATGATTTCACTGCGGTGGGGGTTGATTTTGTTGATGGAGACCTGCGTGTGCTTTGAAATAAACAAATAAAAACGAATTTCGTTCAGCAGCATTCCAAAACGCCTGGTAGCCAGTCCGGCCCTGAATAGAAGGGTACCTTCTAAACCAAAACACTGTGCTTAGATATAGTTGAAAACTTTTCAAAGTGTGTATGTGTGGTGTACAATACAGCATGCATTAAAGTTGGAAAAGTTTGGAGAAAAGAAAACTTTTCTGCAACGTTACTCCTGCCTTGAGGTGCAAACATTTTTGGCAAAAAAGCTCTGACTACCCTTTTTAGTGAATAGGGCTTTGTGTCGAAAAACATGAGGGATGCATGGGAACGCCCATGTTTACCACTCATGGTACACCCCCTTGGTGCAAGTAGTGCAAAGTACTGCAAAGTAGCGCATAGTGCTTTCTTGTGTTACTTAAGGGCTACCATCCAGCGCAAAACTGAAGAAAATCCAAATTCAGCACTTTGCACTGGTTTGCCTCACTTTTGTGACGCAAACCTGGCACAATGTGTTAATAAATAAGTACACAAAATGTGCACTTTGTGAATGCAAATTCCCAGTTCTGATTCGAACAATCCAGGGTTGATGAAATGGAAGGTGCACAGACGTCATTTAGGAATGAAATGTGAATCTCCTGGTGATACTACAAGGTATGCATCCAAAATCGTCTGACGAGGGGACGAACAGTGAAGCCTTCAGTCTATCTTTGACAATAGATGCAGTGTTTTGGGGTCACAAGGAAGCTTGTTGACCTGGAAACCAGAGCCCTGTCAAGCCAGATGTGTCCATCTGACATCTTTTGAAGGAGGCGGCTGTTCTGCAGTTGTTGCATACACAGGGGGAGGGCAGAACATGGGGTAGTACACTGGGGGCAGTAGGAAACTGCAGTAGGACACTGTACTTAGCTTCCAGAGCAAAAATAGATGTAATTGCAGAGGCACCTATCGTGAGACTGACCCCGCCCCAGCTTTCAGACGAATTGACCTTCTGCAAAGTGTCCTGATATCGCTGTCGACCAATGAGGTTCTGCGTAGAACTGAGACAGAATCCAAAAGCAGGGGAAAGCATTGGACTCCCCCAGGGATAAAAGGAATAGAAATTAAAATATTAATTATTGTAGGTAGCATAGAAATGAAATCATTATTATTATGATTGTTATTTTTATAGTTGTTGTTGATAACTCACAGGCAAGCTCATTGGCTGTAAGATTTGTGGCATTGTTGTCAGCGGCAGCTCCTCCGGTAAGGCGGAGAAGTCTCTCCCCATAGGAAAAATAAAATGCTAATAACACCATGTTATTATAATTTTTTCCAACTCGCTCTGTTTAGGTGCGTGCGGGGCAGGGCTGGGCTGTTCACAGAGCAGGGGGAGGAGTGGTGAGCTCTTTCTAGGTGCGCCTGACAGTTTAGCTGGCCGTCTTGGGCCAGACAAACAGACATGCGCTCTTAGCATCTTCTCCACTTGGCTGTATTGCACAGCTTGGGTGGAGAACATGCACAGGCTCAGAGTCCCTGTCTGAGCTACGAACCACAGGGCTCAGACCAATCATGACAATGTTGTCATGCGGGTGATAGCAGCATCGTGAACGGCTAGGAGAGTCTAGGAGCCTGTGTGCTTCCTGTTTCCTGAGTAGGATGGAGGAGAGGCAGCGACTGGCAGGTAAGTGGATTTTGCTTTTTTTAACCCCCGCCTCACCTCTACAGCCATGTAGCAGCCGCTAGTGGGAGTCATGTCATCAGCTAAAGGACGTATCGACTGCTGGACACTGGCTCACAGGATCTTGTTTATGAATGCTCAGCATAACCACTAAGCATGGTCGGTAAATCCGTTCCGCTCGCGGATTTTGGGGATTTTCGGTAAATTCGCAATCCGCGAACGCTCGCGAATTTACCGAAAATCCGCAAATTCGCGCGCAGTGGATTTTTTTTTCTAGGTGATACAATTTTGCGGCGTGCGGCGTTCACTTACCGTCATTCAGCGTTTGCTGAGTTGTTTTTCTCGATATTTTGCGAGTGCTGCGCCATTTTGCATCTTGCTGCGGGATCCCGCTGGAGTTTGGCGACCGCGATTACGTAATCGCGGCTTGCCACCTTGCACAGCACGCATTGCGAGAGTTCGCAATTGCGAACACGTAGATGCGGCGAGCAGCAACAATCTCGCACGCGCGAAATTACAAAATTTGAAATTCTGCACAAGAAATCCACCAGCAAGCAGCATAAACTTTCTGAAAATTATGATTTTTATCAGAATAACGACATTTGCCTGCACTTTTTTTGCAAGGAGTCCATTTTTTTGGGGGGGGGATTGGTGGGAGGAAGGAAGTGCTCCACAGTCTCCAACTTCCTGTTCCTGTCCAGCAGGCTCCTCCCAGTGCTTTCTTCATGTGCTGGTCACTTTCATTGGGATTCTTGACCTGGAAGGATACTTTTTGTGGATGCTGCTGGATATTTGGATTTGAGGCCTTTTTGACTTTCTTTGGATCACTTTTGGATTAGAAATTTCACAAGTAAGTTTGTTTGGGGCATTACAGTTGCTGCAACTACAATTTTGGAATTTTCGATTTTTGGGCTGTTGTTGTGGCCTTTTGACCAGGGGTAGTGAGTGGTGCATGGGCCTAGTGTTTCTGTGGGGTGTCTTGAATTTAAACATCATGGATGGCATGGGATTGTGCTGATTTTTCTGTGTTTTTCTTTTTTTTGGGCTGTTGTTCTGGCCTTTTCGCCAGGGGTAGTGAGTGGTGCATGGGCCTAGTCTTTCTGTGGGGTGTCTTGAATTTAAACATCATGGAGGGCATAGATGGCATGGGATTGTGCTGATTTTTCTGTGTTTTTCGTTTGTTTGGGCTGTTTTGTGGCCTTTTCGCCAGGGGTAGTGAGTGATGCATGGGCCTAGTCTTTCTGTGGGGTGTCTTGAATTTAAACATCATGGAGGGCATGGATGGCATGGGATTGTGCTGATTTTTCTGTGTTTTTCAAATTTTTGGGGTGTTCATGGGGACAGGCCATGTGGGTGGGGGCCATTTTGAGTGCTGGTACAGGCAGGCCATGTGCTGGGAGGCAGGGGGCCATTTTGAATGCAGGCAGTGGTCTTAGGTCTGCAACCATTTTGCCTAGGTTTCAACCATTATGGCCAGGGGTAGTGATTGGTGCATGGCCCTAGTCTTTCTGTGGGGTGTCTTGAATTTTAACATCATGGATGGCATGGGATTGTGCTGAATTTTCTGTGTTTTTCGTTTTTTTTAGCTGTTGTGGTGGCCTTTTCACCAGGGGTAGTGAGTGGTGCATGGGCCTAGTCTTTCTGTGGGGTGTCTTGAATTTAAACATCATGGAGGGCATGGATGACATGGGATTGTGCAGATTTTTCTGTGTTTTTCGATTTTTTGGGGTGTTCATGGGGACAGGCCATGTGGGTGGGGGCCATTTTGAGTGCTGGTACAGGCAGGCCATGTGCTGGCAGGGCAGGGGGCCATTTTGAATGCAGGCAGTGTTCTTAGGTCTGCAACCATTTTGCCTAGGTTTCAACGATTATCGCCAGGGGTATTGAGTGGTGCATGGCCCTAGTCTTTCTGTGGGGTGTCTTGAATTTAAACATCATGGATGGCATGGGATTGTGCTGATTTTTCTGTGTTTTTCGTTTTTTTGGGCTGTTGTTGTTGCCTTTTCACCAGGGGTAGTGAGTGGTGCATGGGCCTAGTCTTTCTGTGGGGAGTCTTGAATTTAAACATCATGGAGGGCATGGATGGCATGGGATTGTGCAGATTTTTCTGTGTTTTTCGATTTTTTGGGGTGTTCATGGGGACAGGCCATGTGGGTGGGGGCCGTTTTGAGTTCTGGTACAGGCAGGCCATGTGCTGAGAGGCAGGGGGCCATTTTGAATGCAGGCAGTGTTCTTAGGTCTGCAACCATTTTGCCTAGGTTTCAACCATTATGGCCAGGGGTAGTGAGTGGTGCAGGGCCCTAGTCTTTCTGTGGAGTGTCTTGAATTTAAACATCATGGATGGCATGGGATTGTGCTGATTTTTCTGTGTTTTTCGTTTTTTTGGGCTGTTGTTGTGGCCTTTTCACCAGGGGTAGTGAGTGGTGCATGGGCCTAGTCTTTCTGTGAGGTGTCTTGAATTCAAACATCATGGAGGGCATGGATGGCATGGGATTGTGCTGATTTTTCTGTGTTTTTCGATTTTTTGGGGTGTTCAAGGGGACAGGCCATGTGGGTGGGGCCATTTTGAGTGCTGGTACAGGCAGGCCATGTGCTGGCAGGGCAGGGGGCCATTTTGAATGCAGGCAGTGTTCTTAGGTCTGCAACCATTTTGCCTAGGTTTCAACCATTATCGCCAGGGGTATTGAGTGGTGCATGGCCCTAGTCTTTCTGTGGGGTGTCTTGAATTTAAACATCATGGATGGCATGGGATTGTGCTGATTTTTCTGTGTTTTTCTTTTTTTTTGGGCTGTTGTTCTGGCCTTTTCACCAGGGGTAGTGAGTGGTGCATGGGCCTAGTCTTTCTGTGGGGTGTCTTGAATTTAAACATCATGGAGGGCATAGATGGCATGGGATTGTGCTGATTTTTCTGTGTTTTTCGTTTTTTTGGGCTGTTTGTGGCCTTTTCACCAGGGGTAGTGAGTGGTGCATGGGCCTAGTCTTTCTGTGGGGTGTCTTGAATTTAAACATCATGGAGGGCATGGATGGCATGGGATTGTGCTGATTTTTCTGTGTTTTTCAAATTTTTGGGGTGTTCATGGGGACAGGCCATGTGGGTGGGGGCCATTTTGAGTGCTGGTACAGGCAGGCCATGTGCTGGGAGGCAGGGGGCCATTTTGAATGCAGGCAGTGGTCTTAGGTCTGCAACCATTTTGCCTAGGTTTCAACCATTATGGCCAGGGGTAGTGATTGGTGCATGGCCCTAGTCTTTCTGTGGGGTGTCTTGAATTTTAACATCATGGATGGCATGGGATTGTGCTGAATTTTCTGTGTTTTTCGTTTTTTTTAGCTGTTGTGGTGGCCTTTTCACCAGGGGTAGTGAGTGGTGCATGGGCCTAGTCTTTCTGTGGGGTGTCTTGAATTTAAACATCATGGAGGGCATGGATGACATGGGATTGTGCAGATTTTTCTGTGTTTTTCGATTTTTTGGGGTGTTCATGGGGACAGGCCATGTGGGTGGGGGCCATTTTGAGTGCTGGTACAGGCAGGCCATGTGCTGGCAGGGCAGGGGGCCATTTTGAATGCAGGCAGTGTTCTTAGGTCTGCAACCATTTTGCCTAGGTTTCAACGATTATCGCCAGGGGTATTGAGTGGTGCATGGCCCTAGTCTTTCTGTGGGGTGTCTTGAATTTAAACATCATTTATGGCATGGGATTGTGCTGATTTTTCTGTGTTTTTCGTTTTTTTGGGCTGTTGTTGTTGCCTTTTCACCAGGGGTAGTGAGTGGTGCATGGGCCTAGTCTTTCTGTGGGGTGTCTTGAATTTAAACATCATGGAGGGCATGGATGGCATGGGATTGTGCAGATTTTTCTGTGTTTTTCGATTTTTTGGGGTGTTCATGGGGACAGGCCATGTGGGTGGGGGCCGTTTTGAGTTCTGGTACAGGCAGGCCATGTGCTGAGAGGCAGGGGGCCATTTTGAATGCAGGCAGTGTTCTTAGGTCTGCAACCATTTTGCCTAGGTTTCAACCATTATGGCCAGGGGTAGTGAGTGGTGCAGGGCCCTAGTCTTTCTGTGGGGTGTCTTGAATTTAAACATCATGGATGGCATGGGATTGTGCTGATTTTTCTGTGTTTTTCATTTTTTTGGGCTGTTGTTGTTGCCTTTTCACTAGGGGTAGTGAGTGGTGCATGGGCCTAGTCTTTCTGTGAGGTGTCTTGAATTCAAACATCATGGAGGGCATGGATGGCATGGGATTGTGCTGATTTTTCTGTGTTTTTCGATTTTTTGGGGTGTTCAAGGGGACAGGCCATGTGGGTGGGGCCATTTTGAGTGCTGGTACAGGCAGGCCATGTGCTGGCAGGGCAGGGGGCCATTTTGAATGCAGGCAGTGTTCTTAGGTCTGCAACCATTTTGCCTAGGTTTCAACCATTATCGCCAGGGGTATTGAGCGGTGCATGGCCCTAGTCTTTCTGTGGGGTGTCTTGAATTTAAACATCATGGATGGCATGGGATTGTGCTGATTTTTCTGTGTTTTTCTTTTTTTTTGGGCTGTTGTTCTGGCCTTTTCACCAGGGGTAGTGAGTGGTGCATGGGCCTAGTCTTTCTGTGGGGTGTCTTGAATTTAAACATCATGGAGGGCATAGATGGCATGGGATTGTGCTGATTTTTCTGTGTTTTTCGTTTTTTTGGGCTGTTTGTGGCCTTTTCACCAGGGGTAGTGAGTGGTGCATGGGCCTAGTCTTTCTGTGGGGTGTCTTGAATTTAAACATCATGGAGGGCATGGATGGCATGGGATTGTGCTGATTTTTCTGTGTTTTTCAAATTTTTGGGGTGTTCATGGGGACAGGCCATGTGGGTGGGGGCCATTTTGAGTGCTGGTACAGGCAGGCCATGTGCTGGGAGGCAGGGGGCCATTTTGAATGCAGGCAGTGGTCTTAGGTCTGCAACCATTTTGCCTAGGTTTCAACCATTATGGCCAGGGGTAGTGATTGGTGCATGGCCCTAGTCTTTCTGTGGGGTGTCTTGAATTTTAACATCATGGATGGCATGGGATTGTGCTGAATTTTCTGTGTTTTTCGTTTTTTTTAGCTGTTGTGGTGGCCTTTTCACCAGGGGTAGTGAGTGGTGCATGGGCCTAGTCTTTCTGTGGGGTGTCTTGAATTTAAACATCATGGAGGGCATGGATGACATGGGATTGTGCAGATTTTTCTGTGTTTTTCGATTTTTTGGGGTGTTCATGGGGACAGGCCATGTGGGTGGGGGCCATTTTGAGTGCTGGTACAGGCAGGCCATGTGCTGGCAGGGCAGGGGGCCATTTTGAATGCAGGCAGTGTTCTTAGGTCTGCAACCATTTTGCCTAGGTTTCAACGATTATCGCCAGGGGTATTGAGTGGTGCATGGCCCTAGTCTTTCTGTGGGGTGTCTTGAATTTAAACATCATTTATGGCATGGGATTGTGCTGATTTTTCTGTGTTTTTCGTTTTTTTGGGCTGTTGTTGTTGCCTTTTCACCAGGGGTAGTGAGTGGTGCATGGGCCTAGTCTTTCTGTGGGGTGTCTTGAATTTAAACATCATGGAGGGCATGGATGGCATGGGATTGTGCAGATTTTTCTGTGTTTTTCGATTTTTTGGGGTGTTCATGGGGACAGGCCATGTGGGTGGGGGCCGTTTTGAGTTCTGGTACAGGCAGGCCATGTGCTGAGAGGCAGGGGGCCATTTTGAATGCAGGCAGTGTTCTTAGGTCTGCAACCATTTTGCCTAGGTTTCAACCATTATGGCCAGGGGTAGTGAGTGGTGCAGGGCCCTAGTCTTTCTGTGGGGTGTCTTGAATTTAAACATCATGGATGGCATGGGATTGTGCTGATTTTTCTGTGTTTTTCATTTTTTTGGGCTGTTGTTGTTGCCTTTTCACTAGGGGTAGTGAGTGGTGCATGGGCCTAGTCTTTCTGTGAGGTGTCTTGAATTCAAACATCATGGAGGGCATGGATGGCATGGGATTGTGCTGATTTTTCTGTGTTTTTCGATTTTTTGGGGTGTTCAAGGGGACAGGCCATGTGGGTGGGGGCCATTTTGAGTGCTGGTACAGGCAGGCCATGTGCTGGCAGGGCAGGGGGCCATTTTGAATGCAGGCAGTGTTCTTAGGTCTGCAACCATTTTGCCTAGGTTTCAACCATTATCGCCAGGGGTATTGAGTGGTGCATGGCCCTAGTCTTTCTGTGGGGTGTCTTGAATTTAAACATCATGGATGGCATGGGATTGTGCTGATTTTTCTGTGTTTTTCGTTTTTTTGGGCTGTTGTTGTTGCCTTTTCACCAGGGGTAGTGAGTGGTGCATAGGCCTAGTCTTTCTGTGGGGTGTCTTGAATTTAAACATCATGGCGGGCATGGATGGCATGGGATTCTGCTGATTTTTCTGTGTTTTTCGATTTTTTGGGGGTGTTCATGGGGACAGGCCATGTGGGTGGGGACCATTTTGAGTGCTGGTACAGGCAGGCCATGTGCTGGGAGGCAGGGGGCCATTTTGAATGCAGGCAGTGTTCTTAGGTCTGCAACCATTTTGCCTAGGTTTCAACCATTATGGCCAGGGGAAGTGAGTGGTGCATGGCCCTAGTCTTTCTGTGGGGTGTCTTGAATTTAAACATCATGGATGGCATGGGATTGTGCTGATTTTTCTGTGTTTTTTGTTTTTTTTGGGCTGTTGTTGTGGCCTTTTCACCAGGGGTAGTGAGTGGTGCATGGGCCTAGTCTTTCTGTGAGGTGTCTTGAATTCAAACATCATGGAGGGCATGGATGGCATGGGATTGTGCTGATTTTTCGGTGTTTTTCAATTTTTTGGGGTGTTCATGGGGACAGGCCATGTGGGTGGGGGCCGTTTTGAGTGCTGGTACAGGCAGGCCATGTGCTGGGAGGCAGGGGGCCATTTTGAATGCAGGCAGTGTTCTTAGGTCTGCAACCATTTTGCCTAGGTTTCAACCATTATGGCCAGGGGTAGTGAGTAGTGCATGGCCCTAGTCTTTCTGTGGGGTGTCTTGAATTTAAACATCATGGATGGCATGGGATTGTGCAGATTTTTCTGTGTTTTTCGTTTTTTTGGGCTGTTGTTGTGGCCTTTTCACCAGGGGTAGTGAGTGGTGCATGGGCCTAGTCTTTCTGTGGGGTGTCTTGAATTCAAACATCATGGAGGGCATGGATGGCATGGGATTATGCTGATTTTTCTGTGTTTTTTGATTTTTTGGGGTGTTCATGGGGACAGGCCATGTGGGTGGGGGCCATTTTGAGTGCTGGTACAGGCAGGCCATGTGCTGGGAGGCAGGGGGCCATTTTGAATGCAGGCAGTGTTCTTAGGTCTGCAACCATTTTGCCTAGGTTTCAACCATTATGGCCAGGGGTAGTGAGTGGTGCATGGCCCTAGTCTTTCTGTGGGGTGTCTTGAATTTAAACATCATGGATGGCATGGGATTGTGCTGATTTTTCTGTGTTTTTCGTTTTATTGGGCTGTTGTTGTAGCCTTTTCACCAGGGGTAGTGAGTGGTGCATGGGCCTAGTCTTTCTGTGGGGTGTCTTGAATTCAAACATCATGGAGGGCATGGATGGCATGGGATTGTGCTGATTTTTCTGTGTTTTTCGATTTTTGGGGTGTATAACTGAACTGATGTTCCTCTGTCTTCCATTGCTTTTAGGTGCACAAGACTCAAGAGAACCACCAGTGCCAGGAAGAAGTCCTGTAGCGGTGTGTGTGTGCAGCATAACGTCACGCGACGTCATGTCTGGCCACAGACAACTCTGCAACTCGTGCAACTGCGGCCTGCTGTTCTGACCTCTGAAGAAGATGGCCCCAAAAAAAGTTCCCCGTAGCTCCTCTAGCAAGAAAGTTGCCAGTAAGGAGCAGAAGAAGCAAGTTACCAAGGAGACTGGTGTGCCGCCCGCCACATTTTTTAGGAAAAAAAAAAAAAGTACGCCTGCAGCAGCAGCGGGATCTGCTGGGGACCAAGCTGGGAGCAGCACCCCCGCTCCATTGGGCTCAGTGCCACCACCACCACCACGCCAACTTAAGTCCAAGCCCTTGAGTGCTGCAGAGGCACTTAGTCTAGTTGTTCAATCACCATCGACCAGTGATGTTGGCTCATCGCAAGAAAGTAGCAACAATGTCCCTCAATCAACACAGGTTGTTGTAACTCATCTGACGAGTGTTGAACAACCACAGCCGCAACAACAACCACATGTGCAAGTACAAGCCCAAGTACTTGTGGAAGGAGAGGCAGCGCAAGGAGATGCGCAAGCAGAGGTGCATGGAGGGTCACAAGTGCCCCCAATTGTTGTTCCTCCAGAAGTAGGGGCACATCAGGAAATCGATAATCACGCCGAGGTATCATTTGAGGAAGCCACTCCTCCTGATGATCATTCATTGTCTTCCACACCCCTAGCAAGGAAGAGATCAAGGGTGGTGTCTACATCTTCTTCAAGCACACCTCCTTCTGATGATACGGATCAAAATTGGGAACCAGCACCACTGCCGTCTGAGAGTGAGGCACACCATGATCTGACAAAGGTATTTAAGCGTAAAAGGAAGCTCGTCCAAAGTCTCATAGTTATGGAGTGTGATGAGGCTCAACAAGAAGTGGCGGATACTGCTGCTGATGAAGACTCTCACGACGACGACCCAGTCATCATAAAGGTCACTGCAGCCCCAGCGGGCATGCAGCAAACAGACATTTTGACCTTAGCCCGAGAAGCTGCTGAGCGTGATGATGTTGTCGACGAGGAGGCAATGGAAACACCACAATCATTGGAGTTAACTAGTACACCAACACGTACCGCTTCCATATTTCTTCCTCGCCAGAAGGGACCTCCACCCACCTCGACCTCAATTAGTGGTGGTGAAAGTGCACAACGTACTAAAGTTCGGCAATCCATATCCTCCACTTCATCTGGCATTAGCAGCATGACCACCACCACCAGTATCGCCGCCTCCTCCGGCCCCCACAAACATTTCAAGTCTGCAGTTTGGGACTTCTTTAGTGTTTGCCCAAAAAAGAAAAACTTCGCCATTTGTTGCATTTGTAAGCATGCAGTTAGTCGTGGTAAGTTTGGTACCAACTATGGTACCGGAGGCCAGAGAGGTCATCTTAAGAGACAGCACGCTGTCCAATGGTTTGCGCACCTAAAGGAGATCACTGAAGCCCGAATTGCAAGTCAAGAAAACGTTGATGTTTCATCTGATGATGACGAGGAGGAAGAAGACGTGTCAAACACTTCACTTACACCCAGTACCCCTGTCAGCAGCACACCCCATGTGAGCCACACTAAGAGTGTGGGAGAGAGTGAGACACCAATGCGAAAAAGTTCATCAGCGAGCGTAACTGGGTCGAAGAAGTCATCATCATCATCATCCCGTAAATGCTTGGTCCAGGGCAACATTAGAACCATGTTGTTTTCAGACGCGCCATATGATCGCAACCACCCACTGACGCGTCTGTATAACACTAAG
Organism: Lissotriton vulgaris; assembly: GCF_964263255.1. NCBI lineage: Eukaryota > Metazoa > Chordata > Amphibia > Caudata > Salamandridae > Lissotriton > Lissotriton vulgaris. The sequence goes on along the minus strand of NC_141700.1, from coordinate 650,129,126 downwards.
CTGGCTAAAATGCTAGCTCTGGACCTTCTCCCTTTTTCTTTTGTAGAAGGGGTTGGTTTTCTAGAATTAGTGGCAGCGCTCTGCCCTAAATGGAAGGTTCCTAGCCGGTTCTATTTTGACAGAGTTGCGGTTCCAGCACTACATGAAGATGTGCTAGAGGTGATTGGGGCATCTTTGCAGAAGAGTGCTGTTCACACTATACATCTGACAACAGACATGTAGACCAGTGGCGCAGGTGCTGATTACATGTGCATCACTGCACACTGGGTCTCTTTTTCAGGGGTTAAAGCAAAGCTAAACGCAGGTGTTGACCCGGACCAAGTTTTTAAAGCTGCTCGGAAACATGCAACACTAGCCATGTTTGGCTTGGAGAAACGTCACACAGCAGAAAACATTTTGAATGAGTTTAACACAAAGGTCTTTCACTGGCTGTCCTCAAAAAAACGCCAGATTGGTTATGTTTCCACGGATAATGGCGCCAATGTAGTTAAGGCCATGGAGCTGGGTCAATATTTCAGAGTGCAGTGTTTGGCGCACTGTATAAACCTGGTTGTTAAAAAATTCTTGAGTGATGAAGACAGTCCAGCGTGCGAGTTAGTGGCCACCTGCCGAAGAATGTGCAACCATTTCGGCCATTCTTTTAAGGCCCGGAAGCATCTGAGGAGCCTGCTACATGAACGTCGAATGCCAGTGAAAGCACTCATCCAGGAGGTGGCAACACGTTGGAACCCAACCTTCTACATGCTTGAGCGTCTGTATGAGCAGTATACGATACTCGATCACTATTTCTTAACACTGGGTACAGCTCAGAAGGACCTGAGGCTAGAGGCGGCGCAATGGAACCTAGTTAAAAGCCTGACAGACATGCTTCGTCCTTTTGAGGTCTTCACGAGTGCAGGCAGCAAGGAGGACTGTAATTTGGGAAAAGCTATCCCATTGTTGCGCATGTTGGAGCACCAACTGAAGGCGGTGTCTTCTATGTTTCAAAAAGGTGAAAAAAAGCAAGACGCTTTTGTTTTGGCGGAGAAATTATTAGAGCGCCTACTTGGTGATGAACGTCTTAAAATGATCCACTCAGAACAGCATTACATTTGTGCTACTATTCTGGATCCACGCTACAAAAAGGCGCTGGCTGGCAGAGCATTCTTTCCTTTTGGTGATGAAGATGTTACAAAGTACAAACGTTGGCTAGCCTTGTCAGCCAAGAGGTTTGAAAGAGAACGGCAGCAAATTGAAGGAAAAGGCAGTACATCAGCATCAGCAGGCCATCCCCAGTCAAAAGAATCCACTTCTGCACCTGTGGTTGTGGCACAAGTGACCTCTCAGCCGTTAAAGACACCGGCAACCGGATCATCTGCACCAGACACAACAGTAACATTGGATGCAGAAGAGGATTGGCTAACTCGGCTTGGGTTTGGTTTTCAAAAGGTCACATCAAAAAGTAAGCAAAGTGGAGGAACCTTGGAGGACCTTGAGTCGATGGTGCAGGACTATCTGAATGACTCAACAGAGGTCTATGTTAATGCTGACCCATTGGCGTATTGGCATGGGAAAAAAGAATTGTGGGCACAGATCTCCAACCTGGCTATAAACTACTTGTTTTTCCCACTCGCAAGCGTGTCTTCTGAACGTGTTTTCAGTGCTGCTGGTGGCATTGTAACTTCCAAACGGTCCCGCCTCTCGCCCAAAAATGTGGAGAGGTTAACAATGATCAAGATGAATCAGCACCTCATACCACCAGATTACAACGTACGAGAACAAACGCCGGATGAAGACAAGGAGGACAGCAACTTAGATGAGGGAATTTGTTCTGTGTTAGGTGACACTGACCTACTCCTGCCTAAATTCGCAGAGTATGAGGACGAATTCTTATTCTTATTCCCTGACACCGAGCCCTGAAAATGAGCCAATGAATCAATAACTTTCTTTTTCGACCTTTTTCACACTTTTATTCCTGTGTGTCTGTCTTTCTTTGTTTTGCACAGTTAATATAATTAAAACTTTAATCACCTAATCACAAAAACAAGCCCATCAGAAGAACTGTCTTCACTTGTTTGCTTATTGATTTGAAGGTGCCGCAGTCTGCATTCCTCAGGTTCACATGATCACAAGAACATGCTCCTCTATCCTCCTCCTCCAGACTCCTATTTCCCTCAAAGCAGAGGGCTGGATTACGCCCAATGAAGAAAGACTCTGCACTTGTGGGGGTATTCTACTTCTTTGCAGGTGAGTTGACGGGTCTTGGGGCCATTGCTGGGAAGCTCTAATGCCAGATAAAAGTGGTTTGGACAAAATCGGAGGTGAAATTTATTTTGGGTTTTTGCTGACTTGCTTGCCTTTGAGGTGCTCTTTGGGAGGGTTCTGGGTGTTTGTGGGTGAGTTTTGGGGTCTGGGAGCACTGCTGGGACAGTCTAATCTTGATTGCATTTGCTTTTCAGGAAATCCGTGGAGGAAAACGGGAGTTATGACCTAGCTGCACAGCGCGTTTTTGACCGAAGGCCGATAAATATTGTAAGTATGAGAATTTCCTTTTTGGCTGTTTGGGGGTGTTGTGCTTTTTTGCGGGTGGGTTGGCGGGTCTTGGGGCATTGCTGGGAAGGTCTAATACCGGATAGAAGTGGTTTGGACAAAATCCATGGCGAAAAGCCTTTTGGCACTTTTTGTAACTTAGGGTTCGTTAGGGTTAGCCCTAGCAGCAGGATTGCAGGTGTTCTAGATTTTTGCAACTGCGTTCTGGGGTCTTCTTAGAGCACTCGTGGGAATGTGTAATTTTGGTTGCAACTGATTTGAAGAAAATCCATGGTGGGAAAGGGGGGATTTAGCATAGTTAAAGAAAGCGTTTTCCACTATTCTTAACTTAGGGCTCGTTAGGGTTAGCAGTATTTGTATTGGTGTGTTTGGGTGGGGGGCTGTTTGTGGGGGGGTTTGGGAGTCTTGGAACGATGCTGGGTATGGATACATTTGCTTGCTTGCAAGTGGTTTGAATACAATCCACGGTGGGTAAGGGGGTATTTGGGCCTACTTTTACTTTCAAAGTACGTTTTCTCACCAGTTTTCTACTAGGCCTCGTTTATTGAGATCTGATTGGGGGTCTTCTACATTTTCGCGACTGGCTTTAGTAAGGGTCTGTGTGGGAGCACTGCTGGAAAGGTCTAATTTTGTTCTAAAACACAGTTTACAGTACACCTAGCTTGAGAGGAAAGATCCGCTAAATTAAGTTGCCCATACTTATTTATCCTTCAAAAGGAGTCTCAGACACAGTACGCACTTTCACAAATATTGTACTGTCTATTAGGAAACTCAAAGTGCGACTTTTTGCACTATACAGCGTACATACCTTATATTTATTTGTCAGTGGTGTTCTAATATCACTTCCTGTTTTTCCATCAATAATTACAGGCCGGGTTTCAGTCTGTGCAATGGGAAAAAAAGGATGAAGTCAGGCTTCACATTAGCGAGCCGCAATTCAGTATCCGCCAGGCAGGCAGTGGACAGGGTGTCTTCTGGTCACCAACATTGATGGACGGAGCGTCAGCTGGAATGGAGGAGTGCCGCTAATAAGAGGAATGGTTTGATGCGTACAACTTACTTACCAAATTCAACAGGACAACTACAACAACATACAGATACAGTATCCATTCTTTTGTAATGTTTTTTTAAGTAATGTTATTGCTGTGAACTTCTATGAGTGTGACTCTGCATTTCTTGGATCTCTCTCTGCTTCTAAATTGATCCCTACAGCCATTCTATAGGTTTTACTTCGGCTATTTTTTAAACCTAATTTAATCTAAGAAGTGTTTCTCTGAGTGCAGAGATAGGCAAGCGAAAATGCTGCAGCCCTGTACTGTCGCATTCTGTCATTCACGGTTGTCGAAAGTACTACTTACTTTTCAGTAACAATGCATGCAGTAGTGCATGCACTTCCTTTATGTCACTTAAAAGATTTATGGTTAGCTTTATACCCAAAGATTTCTTTATCTTCAATTATTGTTTGTCCATGCTGTGCTCTTTTTTTCTTCTCTCAACAAAACCTACCCAAAAAGAAACCCCCATTCCCATCCATTTTCCAAACCCTAACCCTCTTCCCCCGGGCTGTGTGGTTTTGATTGATGTGTGACTAAATGACATCAATAATTCCACACACTTGCTGGGGAGGATAAGGTCATAGCAACAGGCTGGTGAAGGAATCCGAGGATATATTCTGAACTTACTCAGCTTCAGTACTATTTCTTGTAGTAGTAGCCAATGTCAAAGAAATTCAACGCAAGTACTAGTTATACTTTCAATACTTTACCATTTGTTAGGCTACATTGTGGCACTGTTCTAGTGTACTGTCACCTGCTATATTCTCTATCGTACCGTTGTAATGCTCCAGTAAAGAGACAAACCAGGTTTCATTTTCTTTTTTTCCATAGGCATGCAACTGCCACTGTGTCACACCACTAGTACCACCGCAATGAGGACATTTCATCCGCCCAGGATTGCCAACCTTAATCGCCCGCCATTTCCCGTGGAGCCAGCCCTGGGCCTAGCCCTACTTTCAAACACAAATTACAGGTAAGATAAGCGTTTGGTGGGAGGTAGTATAATGGAGTATTAGGAGAGACGACAGATTGACGGTAGTACTACTAAAGTCCTAGGACTCTTGAATTCACTTACTCTGTGAGAGGCACTTAGGGGGTCATTAGGATCGCAGATGGACTTGAGTCCGTCCGCGACCCCAGAGCATGAGGGAACGTCCGCATGGGCTGCGGCGTTCCCTCTGTGCAGATTAGGATGTGACCGCCAGGGTGGCGGTCACATCCTTTATTTTTAACATTGCTGCGGGTGGAGCTTCAAGCTGCACCCGCAGCAATGTTAAAAATGCATGCACAGCATTTGCGTGCACAAAGCGGCAGGCACCGCGCGGTGCCTGCTGCATTGTGCACGCAAATGCAGGGGGGTACCATAGGTACCCCCCATGTGCACCCCCCACCCCCCACTACACCTAGGGGGCCCGCAATGGGCCCCTGCAGTGCAGTTACACATGCTTTTCCACGGCGGAAAAGCCGCCGCGGAAAAGCATGTTCCCAAGCACATCCTAATCTGGCTGACGGTGTCTAAGAGACACCTTCACCATTTTAGTGCTTTTCCGCCGCGGTTGTAAGCCAGGCGCGGCGGAAAAGCTGCGGACCTAAACCATGACCCACCAGCCTTCCTAATGTGGCGGTGGGTCCTGGTGGGTCCGCAGAGGATTTTCCGCATCCTCCGGGCCGGCGGTGACTTCCGCCGGCCCGGAGGATGCGGAAAATCCTCCATCCTAATGACCCCCTATGTGTTGAAAACATTTAGCCATTAACACTTAAAGGAAGAAAATGACACAGACTTAAGTTTCAGGAAAACAAACTTACTGTTAAACTCCCACCCACAAGACTCAAAAGCAGTAAAAAACCGGTATGCTCAGATAAAGTTTCAAAAAGTATATTTGTGTAGCCCTAACAAAATAATCTCCCGCAAGACCCTCCCTAACCCCAACGATTGTCCTTCAAAAGTCCCAAAAACAACCCAACTCCCAATTCCCACCCCCCAAAAGTCTCTAAAAAAGGGGCAAGGGACACTACGGCAGGCTGCTGTTCACTTTAGCGGCCAGAGCATCATACTCCTTGCGGAGGGTGGCATGGTCGGAGCGGAGGCCCTCCACCAAGGTCTTATAAGTTAGGACCTCCTGCTCCAGGTAGGACACTCTGAGGCATAAGCGGTGCTGGCGTGCCTTGCAACTCCTGTGGGGGGCAGCTGCTGTCTTTGCTGCTCGGCAGTGGCGGTTGGCTTTGGTAGCCCGGCTCCGTACCGCTGGAGCACTGCGCTGGCTGGCAGCCCGTGGGGGCCCGGAGGAGGATGCGGCTGTCCCAGTGGATGTTGTACCAGTTGACTGCGTGTCCTCCTCCTCCAGGGCCACCAGCCGCCGATATTCGGCGACAGTGGCATCCAGCCTCCGTTGCCGGGCCATTCGAGCCCGCTCCTTCCTTGTTGGTGTTGTTGAATTAGAAGGAGCAACTATATGAAGAAAGAAAGACATAGTCTGTAACCAATGCTCCTTAAGATTAACACAAAATGATTGAGCAGAAAGTTGTGTCACAGTACAACTAGCAACTTGAAAGCACAGTACATAACTATTGAGGCCAGTATCTATCTAACCTCCCACTTCTTCATTCTTGCTCTAACATTAGTGGGAGTTTAAGGAACAAATTCTACGAGCACTATGGACTTCCATTACAGTCGACTATGACAGCACACCAGTCTTATTCTTGTTCTTCTCTCTTGTTTAGGAAAATTGGTACGTTATCTTATGCAAGCCGGCATAATGCCAGCGCAGTGAACTTGCACCCGAGAAAAACAGACGCACACCATGATGAGTGAGACAGACTTGCGTTACTGTACCCGTCCAGTACATGCAGGTGGTGAAGCTCTTACTTTTCTATTACGGGTGGCACTGAGAATACTCTGTTAAAAGGGCTACTGCTTAATTAATTTAACTTTCACCCTACAGTGCAAATGAGTACTAGAAAAGGAAAATGAAGAAGCTAAATAATATGATTATCTATAACTTCACATGGGATGTATTTGATTACATATGGGATGACTTTAGGTGCTTTGCTTTTTATTGAGTGAACAGTGATACACCCACACATGAATGACGTACTACTACTAAACTAAACTTATTAAGAGAGGTAGGGAGTGTCCACCGTAATAACCGGATATATACTGTGCTTGCAGTTGCAATACAAACTACTGCTACTATTCATGGCAGTATTTGGACAAAATTACAACTTCTTTTCCTTGCCTTTCCTACACTGGAACGGACGTGCGGGTGCGGTGTTACATGCTCTTCTAAGTAACACTTAGTTCATCCAGTGACCGTCTACTCTCTCTAGATACACATATGCTATCTAAGAGTCAGATAGTACCGTGATCCAGGCATCCATCCATTCAAAGTATACGTACACATACAGTTTCTGTTTCACCCACCCAGGCTGTTCTCCTTCCACCCAACCTTGCTTCATCATTCACCCAGCCATGCACCATACCATATTCTTTCCTTCCCAGCCACCTCGGGGACCAAGCAAACACATATCATTCTTCTTTGCCAGTCATCATTAAATTTCTCGTCCTTCCACACTTACTTACACCCTTCTTTTGCTTTTCGTTCATCCCATCCATCAAGTTCATCTCAGATCTGATTGGGATTCTTCTCGCCAAAAACTTCACAGCTAAGTCGAAGTACATTTAGAGGAGGCTACTACCTGGTTGATTTATAATACACCCGTGCAGTTAGTGGGCGCAGGCTCCTTGCACTTGCTGGTGCGCCCCCTCCCAGAGCCCCAGATAGCACACTCTGCAGTCTTCAATCTCAATAAGTAAGGAATATATAGCTTACCTCTGCCCGCCACCACCGTGTGAACCCTCACAGGCACATTGGTGTCGTCCGGCACTTGCACCGCATCCTCCCCAGAAGTGTTCCCCTCATCCACCACCACCACCTCCGCACTGGCCCCGCCACCAGATGTTCCACCTACAAAATACATTTAAGAATGTTAGAATACACCACTCACTACTATATAATATTTGGTCTAGGAATAAAGAAATGTTAAAAAAAACAGCACACAATGTAATAATTTGTGGCTGTCTACTCTAAAGTAAAAATGTCCCTTTTTCCAGGGAAGGCTGTTGTCTTGCTGCACTTTTTGGCACAACTGATGAATGCTTGCTTTTTATTTTTAACACGCACCACTTTTTCTCCTAACAGACAGAAGCTTGACTTCTAAAAACACGAGCAAGATCAAAGTTCAAACCAGGTGAGAGCTCGGCTCGACCACAAGAAATGTGTTCAATCAATCGTCAGCGCTAAGCACTTTTCCATTTTCAGTTAAACATTTAGTTTTATGACAAACTTGATTTTAATAAATGTGTTTAATTTTAATAAAGCTTTTAAACTTAAATAGACTCTGTGGTTTTTGGTCCTCCAGACTAGAGTGGCTGAGCTAAATGTTTTGCAATTTTTGCAAGCATGAGTCCGTGCCTCTGACACTTCTTGACTCTGACTCCGTATTCTTGTCCTGCGTTGGATAATCATCATTGGGGATCAATCATCGGTGACTTTGGGAGCTAAATGACTCTGCCACACTATCTAGTCAGTAAGGAGATTGGGGGTTCAACTACAAAGTCTGTTATCACTGAGGTATGTGGAAAGTCTAACAGCGCCTATTATAATTGATAAGCTAAGTAATGCATTATTTAGTGTCCATAGTTCTGTTTGTGCAGATTTGTCCTAGTAGAATGGATTGTCCTCCTACCCAAACCAAAAGTAAAGTAGTATCCTATTCTTTCTTGATGGTCATTCACCTTTTTATTGTTGGCAATTGTCAAAGCATAAACATTTAGAAGACTTGAAAAGACATTATGGACAATCCCAGAGGACTGCACTCAGTGCATAGAGCTATTGCTGACTAGAATGGGAGTCCAATGGAAATCCCAAATGTGCAATCTTAGTTAGCTACACAGACAGACTAATAAGAATAATCTAGTAATTCCACAGGGAGTCATAGTCGAGGCAGGATAAGAATTTAGATACAGTCTACAAGAAGATCAAAGACGATTTAGAAAAAATCGAATGAGGAACGCTAGGAAATAATAGGTGCTCTATATTAAAATTAAAACTTACCGGGCCAGCAAAGGAGCCCTCGCCTGCCCGATCCTGGCCTGCATCCTGGCGAACAGCAGCCTCCTCCTCCTGTGTCCTCTTGCCCCTGGGGGGAGCTGATGTACAACACGAAAGAAAGAAAGACCAGAAAACATGGATGATATTTGTCAACCAAATCAAACATTTCAAAAGAACAATAACAAAATATTTTGGCGAAATAGCAAATAGACAACTGTTCCAAGGGATATATTGACCGATCTCATGTGGTCTACTACGTTATTAGTATTGCTTGATTTGCGGACCGTCGACTTGGAAAGTTCTTATGTAACTCACTAAACAAAATACTAAAAAGGTTTGCCTAGGACTGGCAGGCAGCAGTCCACAGCACGCGAAGTGACAGACAAAGTCCATCGTGATTGCAGATCAGCGACAACACTAAAAAGTTTCCTACTACATTAACCAGTCATTAAAATACTCAAACTATCAATCCACCACCAGTATTTCTTCTTATCGCCATGTGTACAAAGGAAGGACTGGACTTGAGTCTGTAGGGGCTGATTAGGAAGCCCCTTGCGGCTCTTTTGCTCCATTGTTACGTGACTTTTGTGAATTAGCTGCAGAACAAAAGAGGCGCCATGGTGCGGCGTATATTAACAACGTGACACATATGGGAGATGCATCACGTTGTAAAGCCCTGCGACATCAGGGGACGTTCTGGCGCAAGGGAGGGCGTTCCTGCGCTGGAACGCATCCTAAAAGTGGCTGAGGGAAATCTACAAGATTTCAATCAGTCACTTTGAGGACAATGATGCGTGACTCAAACCCTGCGCCTGCTTGAAGCAGACGTACGGCTTGACACAGCATTGGGGAGATAGGGCACCCCAGAGCATTGCTGGAGCTGCGCCATCGTTGCGACGCAACTCCAGCAATGCGCCGCCTTTACGGCACAGATGCGTAACGCTTTGGTGACGTTTTGGGCCCATGGTGCACCGTATTGTAAATACGGCGCACCATGGGTGGTGGTGGCGTGGCGCACAATTACTGGCACATCCCTGCTACTTTGCAGGGATGCGCCGGTAATTAAAAATCTAATTCCCTAAGTGTCTAGCATTACGCAGTTCTTTAAACTACACTCATACATAATTTCACAGGCCAATGAAATGAACACAAAATCGAAAACAAATAAGCATAGTAGCAACGCTACTGAGAAGGAGAGCAGTGCACCTGAAATGCACAGAACATTTTGAAATATAATTTACCTACAATGTAATCAGCAGCATTAATGCTCTTGGTAAAAAACAAAAATGTGCAATATAATAACACACAGAGCAGGAGAAAACAGAGTAGTAAAGAAATAGCTACTACTACTCACCAAGCCCGGGGATCTCAAGGCCGAGCAGGTCGAGCAGATCACGTTCCCGGTCCAGGAGATCCGTCCAACGGTGGATGGCCTGGTTGAAGGTGCGCCGGACCCGAGAGTGTTGATACATGGCCCGGCACACCTTCTCCCACCGCTTCCGGCGCTCCTGGATCCCGTACCCGCGAGCAATCTTGCCGCCTGCCATGATGGTCCTGGGGAGGCGGCGCTGAACATAATAAACTAGTGCGGCCACCTCCTCCGGGCTGAAGATCTCCCGGGGTGCGACCTGTTCCCCCCTCAAACGCCCGCACGGGAGCCGGGCAAGGGGTGCGGGACCCTTCCCCTTCTCGGGATGCTTCCCGGCTCCCTTTACCATGGTCTGGGAAGAAAGGAAGCTAAATAATAAAGAAAAAAGAATAGTGAAGAAGAAAAGAAAAGAGTTTAAAAAAGTAGTTTAAAATTAACCAAAAGTAGCAGAAAACACAAAAATATAGAGCTAGAAAAATAGAGGGATAGATAATAAGTAAAATAGATTAAAAAAAACTTCAAACAAGCAAAGGATGGCAGAGATTCAGAGAGGATAGAAGAAGCATGCCCAGAACCGTAGCAATGATTGAGAAACAAGATGGCCGCGCCCGTTCACGACCGCGTGGGTAAGTTCGCGCGAGATTTTCCTCGCGAACACACGCGAAATTGTACTAGCGAGCCGCACACTTTGCGAGATTACACATCGCGCCCGGAAACAGAAATACGTCATGCAAACAAGATGGCCGCGCCCGTGAACGACTGTGAGGGTAATTTTGTGCCGTTGCGCTACAAGCGGCTCGCTAAAACGCACAAAACCTTGCGAACTAACACGCCGCAAAAAAACAAATTGCATATTTGCACGAATTCGCGGCTTCCGAATTCGATCTCGCGCACTCGCGCCCCGCGAATCAAGCAAAATTGCAGAAAAACGAGTTTTGCAAAACTGAAAGCACTCAGCAGGTGCAAAAGTTCAGACTCATCATTAGTAACCATTCCCTGTAGTGCTTCCTGACTGGGGCCCCTCCAGAGTTCAGTTGCTAGTTGCAACAATTGTATGACCCTGCTCTGACCCTCACAGCAGGCTCATAGAATAGCTACAAGTAGGCCACAAAGGTCCTGGAAAAAAAATTGCACTGCAACAGAAAGCAAATTACAGATAAGGAAGCAGGTGCCAGACTGGAATTTTAAAACAGTGACACATTAATAAATCAACCCCAAATTAATTCATGTCAGTTGAAGCAGGGCAGGTGTGCTTGCTTTTCCCCCCCATAATCTACAGTGATGATGAACCAGAGGGTGGCATTGATGTACCAGAGGGTGGCATGGGTGAAACAGAGGGTGGCAGTGGTGAAACAGAGGGTGCTGGGAACCTGTGATGATGAACCAGACGTAGAAACAACATAGTCGCGACCGTTGCGAGCCGGCAAGTAAGTTCGCAATTGCGAACTGGTACAAAACCCTCGCAAACTGGCAGAAACCCTTGCGAACACAAAAAAAAAATCCGCAAATTTGCGAGAATTTGCGGATTTTGAGGATTGCGAGTTCGCAAATACGCAAATTTGCGAACGCCAATTCGCAAAATTCGCCCATGCTTAATAACCACTGACTATACAATCACTGCCCAAATAGGTTATTTGGGCCATTTTCACTAAGATGTTGCCTTTTCTTGCCCTTGGAGTACTCCAGATTCACTCCTGCTTTCAAGGAGTAAGTCAAAAGTACCCTGTATAGACATTAGGAGATTTGTGAACAGTGCCACGCATGTGGAAGGTTAGTAGGGCTGGTACAGAGTCTACCACTTGTGAAGCAAAGCATGCCACAAAACTTTCAACACACTATGTTCCTTTCAGTGCCAGACTCACAATGAGCACCCTACACAAAGGGATTTGCATCCATAAACGTATGTTTACCGTTATAGGTGCTGGATTTAATCTAATTAAATACTCACAAAAGGATACCTAGACGGTATTAAAGGATTTGCTTCAATTTAACTAAATGCTGCAATTACATACAGTTATGCACAAGTAACTCCTAAGCAAGTGGTGGAAAGGGGAATTCCTTCGTGGGGTTTGCCTTGTGAGCCTGTGACTATCTACAAGTGTTCTAGTGTGTGAGCTTTCACATATTCCTCTCCATTTTTTTACAGGGAGAGCTTCGAGAATGCAGCCACGCAGCAGCAAAGGTAGGCAGGATGGAAGGTTTATGAACCAGTGGAAACTTTGCTCAGGGAAAGGGGTGGAGCTCGAACCAGGGGAGACTGCCAATCATCACCAGTCTCTGGGGAAGGGGTGGAGCTCGATCAAGGGAAACTGACCACCGTCACCATTTCCTTTTTTGCCTTGAGAGCCCCCTTGAAGCTCCTGACACTGTTTTATACCGGTGTAAATGGCACATAATGCTTACCCTCGTTTTATTATTGTTAAATTATGAGAAGCTGTGCAGTGTGCAAAGTTTTGAGTAGTGTAAAAATGTAACCATGGTTGTGACTCTTCAGCCGACACAACTTCGCTAATCCCTGCGTCTTTTGCGCTAATAGTGACAAAGGGACAGATGTACGACCATTTCATTGTGCAAGTCTCTAATTGTGATTTTTTTTTGTGACTCGCAATTAGAGACTCTCAAAATGAAATATACTAATGTGTCTCAGACACGTAAGCGATTCCCTTTGGTGTCGCAATTGACCTGCCTCATCAATATTCATGCAGCAGGTCGCAATTTGAGAATGGGCATTTGCACAGGGATGTTTGACAGCAGACCACCATGATTGTGTTTGCTTTTAAATAAAGCAACTTTTTTTTTAAATGCCACCTGTTTTTCTTAAAGGGAAACCTGATGCGTTTCAAAAAGAAAAATGAAACATTTCTTTTTAATTTTTTAAGGGTAGGACCACTGCCTGGTCTTAAAAAATGTTTTTACTACCATTCACAAAGGGCAAGGGGTCGTAAAGCAATCGTACATCCCCCTGCGACCCGCTATTAGGAAGGGACGCCCTTGGCAGGCCCCTTCTTAAAAGCTACTTGTAAACCCTATTTTGTGAATGGTAATAGTTTACCAACTCACAAAATAGGAATAGAGTTAATACATGTGTAAAGGCTATTTAGCGGTCGCAAATGGCCCGATTTTCCATTTGCGACCACTGAACGCTGTCGTTCATTTGGTCCAAAATGTTTAACTCTTTCCGTGCTGCTGACAGAACCGCTCCGTCATCAGCCGCGGTGGCGCTGTGCTGATGACAGAGCGGTTCCGTCATGGCCCGCTCGCCCCTCGCGGCGTGGATTCCGCACCTGCGCTGGGCGTTCCATTGAGCGGGCGGGGCCATGACGGAACCGCTCCGTCATGAGCACAGCTCAACCGCGGCTGGTGACGGAGCTGTTCTGTCACCAGCATGAGCGCGCCGCGCGCCCCCCCCGCCCCCTTAGCGCTGCGGCGGAATAGCCGCCGCAGCGAAGATGTTAAAGTAGGTTAGAAAACCGTGCAGAATGGGTCGTACGTTGAAATATCGTCTACAGAAATATCGTCTGACATAGATATTGTGGCCTAAATATCATTTCATCCCATTGGGGATAGATTTTGTATTATAAACTCGGACGTGGTGAAATTTTTCTTACCAATATTTAGAACACAGCATAAGCCAGGCTATGCTATGACAAGAATATTATGGTAAAGTCTTGAGGGATGTACAAATACCGCAGGCCAATGAGACTAGCCCATAGTGCACGTGTATAGATGCAGTGAAGTTGTCAGGGGCAATAGTGCAGAGGGCCCAACATTTTTTTTAAAAATGGTGGTGGAAGAAATATAAGGAATTGCTGCGGTAACGGGGAATGGTAAAATGTGTGATAAGGAGTGTGTGGCACGTGTACCTGTGGAAGAAATGTAAGAAAATCAACACACAGGGTGAATATGAGTGATGGTGCTGAAGGAGATGTGCTGCATGGTGCAGAGGTGGTAATCCTGAAGGGTGTGTGTCTTTCAAACTAGTAACTGAGGTGAAAGTGTCTCTGATGATGAAGGTGTAATTCTGGAGAGGAGGCCAATAGTGTGTTGGGAGTCAACAGAGAAGGTTTAATGCAACATACCACACATTTAGAAGACTTTGGCGTTTCATAATGGATGTTCGTTGTTACCCAAGTGTATGATACTCGTTTTATCGACCTCCTGGAGTGGATGCATTCATCCACTGAGCACCAGACTAAGGGGCCGATTATGATGGAGGATTTTCCGCATCCTCCGGGCCGGCGGAAGCCACCGCCGGCCCGGAGGATGCAGAAAATCCTCTGCGGACCCACCAAAGACCCACCGCCACATTAGGATGGCTGGTGGGTCTTGGTTTCAGTCTGCCTCTTTTCCGGCCCGGTTAGCTTACAACCGCAGCGGAAAAGCCCTAATATGGTGGCGGTGTCTCTCAGACACCGCCAGACATATTAGGATGGCTGTCAAAAAATGCTTTTCCGCGGCGGGTTCTCCGCCGTGGAAAAGCATACGGATCTTCACCTCGGGGGCCCGTAGCGGGCCCCCTGGGTGAAGGGGGGTGGGGGGTTCATATGGGGGGTACCTATGGTACCCCCCTGCATTTGTATGCAGAAATTGGCAGGCACCGCGCGGTGCCTGCCGCTTTCTGCATACAAATACAATGTATGCATTTTTAACATTGCAGCGGGTGCAGCTTGAAGCCGCACCCGCCGCAATGTTAAACATAGAGGATGTGACCGCCAGAGGGGCGGTCACATCCTAATTGCACAGGAGGGAACGCCGCAGCCCATGCAGACGTTCCCTCCTACTCAGGGCTCGCGGACGGACGCAAGTCCGTCCGCGATCGTAATGGGCCCCTAAGTATGAACTGAGGTGGGTGCAACATTAAACAAATGTAGGCGATGGAAATGGTTCTGATTATTTGCTTTTGGTGAAAGGGCTGTGCGGCATTAGTGTGTGTTGTATGAGTATGGAGCGTGTGATGGACATGTGTGTTTGTTGGGAGTGAGAGTGGTATGCTGTGAGTGGAAGGCAGTACTAAAGTTTGTGTGCAGGGAATGGGAGTAAGTGAAAATTTAGGGAAAAAAGGGCATTTCGTGATTCAGCCATATTCACTTCTTGGGAATGATTTCGAGAAGGGAAGTGTTTGGCCGTGCAAGGAGAAAATAAGGGGGCATATTACCAAGCAATAGCGATAATTATCGCTATTGCTTGGTTAGAGACAAAAATTTACGTTTGAGCTGTGGCGATTTTTACCGCAAATAAACCTTGGTATTACCAAGGTTTATCGCAAATGCGATAAAAATCGCCGCAATGCATGAATATCGCTGAAAAGTCAGCGATATTCATGCATTACCGAGCTAATGCTCTTAGCCATGTTATCCACCTCCCATTGGATAACATGGCTAAGAACTGCTCAGGGCAGGTGTTAGCTTTTGGAGATATTCGCGCTTAGCGCGAATATCTCCAAAAGTTGGTAATAGGAGATAGCGATGTTAGCAAGAGGCACGCCCACTTTGCATGTCATTAGTGATAAATATCACTGACATGCAAAGCGGGGCCCAAGATGGTCGCTATCTCCTACTAGCTGTCGCTAACTGGTGTTAGCGACAGCTAGGTAATAGGGAGATAATTTTATCTCCGCTTTCTTGGCTTTTAAAGCCAAAAAAGCGGAGATAAACCCCCTTGATAATATGCCCCAAGATTTCTAATCATAGCTTCTCCGCTAGACCAAATTGTTTGTTCCTTGGCAAATCGCTTCATCTTGCTGCTTCATTTGAACTTGTCTTATGACACCGGAAGTGCTTAGAAACAGGCTAAACGCAATGCTTCATCAAAACTTGACAGTTGTTCGTTTGCTAGGGTCAGTTGTGACTTCCCGTATATCAGAGACCTCACAGCTTGATTTCGGTCCTCTTGGTCACTGAAAGGATCACGGGGTCGTTCCACAGAACTCCTAAATCCGGTCCGAGACCAAATAACCGGATGTGGATCACAGAGTAAAGAAAATTGAGAAGCCAGAGAGGTGGCCACCACCGCAGATGCTGAAAGGTGTGCGCGGTCACTTTTCTCATTTCTTTCTTAGCCTTTTCTTATATAATTTTGTTAGATTTTGTTTATATGGAACACAGTCAATACGAAATTACATTAACAAGTATTTCTAGAAAACCGAGGACAAACAGTATATGGATTACACATACTGAATAATAAACTGTATTAGTAAACTTTCAAGCCGTTCAGAGCGGTGACGTAACTAGCTGGCAATAACGCCGGAGAAAATCAAAACAGAAATAAAGTGTGCATTTCAGTGGCAGCCGAAATAGGATTATAAACAAGTTATTTCTAATTTCCTCAACTTCCCGAGTGTATAAAACCTCCTTACCTCCTCCCCCAGCGACATATACATTTCATATGATATGGCTGGAGGTGCATAGCCGATGAAAACAGCAAACTAGGGAGAACAAAAATGAGTGTTGACAACAATCAGCTAGAAGCCAAATTATTTCTGACAACAGAAAGGAAGAAACTTTGCCAAGTTCAGCAGAGTCCCCTGATGTTATGTCTGCCAAGGTTTGAGCGCGCTCACTGGCTCCCAAGGGAGGAGGACTGACCTATGGGAAGTCAGGTTTTGTGACTTGCTAAACGATCTATTGTCTTGCCAGTGCTTAATTTGTGGCGGTGGTTACAGGTGTTGGGCACCAGCACTCATTTTTAGGGACTGGAACTTATATTTATTTGCTCATCAGATTTTTATCCAGAAAAAGAGAGCGAATGGCAAGAAAAGGAAAGATAGGAAAACAGTAACAAAGAGGCAGCAAGAATGAAGACAACTTTCAAGAGTGAGATCAGGAGACAGAGAGTGTGGGGTGGAAGATGGCATCGAGAGGTCACACTTGGCTTTGAGCAACTCCAACATTCAACTATGCAGCAGCGAGCTCCTATGAAAAACGTAGGGCTTCTGATACAAATATGTATTATTTATGCATTGCTGGGTGGTCAGGATTCGTTTATTGGGTGTAACACAGTGTTATAAGTGTCTGACTCTGCCCAAACCTTGCTGATCTTACAGAGGCAGTAGCCTGTTGTGAAATCTCCCATTTTCCATTAATGTAGGCACCATCTATATACCAGGTATACTTCTCCCAATTGTTCAACCTAGCGATATAGCAACCTCTGGCTTTGATTAGACATTTTGCACTTCTTTCCAAAGTATCAGGCTCTCGCCTTCAGACTAATACACAATCTCTTTTATTAACATATAAGGAGCTGAATAATAATGATAAAATGCTCAGTCTTATAAGCAAAAATGAATTACACACGCCTTCAAGGCCCTCCAAGACCAAGGACCAGCTTACATCAACCTCCACCTGAACTTTCACAAACCTTCCAAACACCTGTGCTCCACCTCTCACGCCTTTCAACACACTCCTCGCATCCGCCGAAACCACAGTGGAGGATGTCCCATCTCCTACCTCGCTGTCAAGTTCTGGAACAACCTCCCCCTCCGAACATCATCCTCGCTGCCAGAATTCAGAAAGAGACTCAATACCTGGCTTTTCGACTGATCCCAGCAAGAACCTAGCACCTGGATACCCTCGCGGGTGATTAGTTACTCTCTACGAATCCAACTTGATTGATTGTTTAGAAATGCACATGCACGGACGTGCACGCATGCTCAGTTTTCCTCAGAGAACGCGATGAAGAGGAGGAGGGCAGCCCAGCGATGCCGCAGCTAAGTTAAGGTGTTTTTATTTACTTTAAAGTCGTTTTGTAGGTCTCACCTACGCAGCGCGCATGCGCTGCATAGGAAAAAGACCTTAAGCCATCAATTCAGTTTGGCTGCCAAAAACGTGCATTCATTGCATTGTCTTCAATGGCAACACATGCACGTTTGGCGATTCCCTTGCGGGAGCGAGCTTTGACATATAGTTCCTGCTCGCTCCCGCAAGGGAATCTGGTGCAGGCCCCCTCCTCTCTTCCCCTTCCCCTGCTGCCACCTCCTCTCCTTGTCAGCGTGATGTGTGCGCTTGTCTTTTTTGGATCCATTTCACAGGGAAGCAATAAATGAAAGAAGAAAAGAAAGTTTGTCTACTCCTCGTTCTCTGCGGAACGCTGAGTTTGTAAATATCCGCAGAGTCCTCGGGCCGAGCGGAGCTAGGTGTGACACTAGGCTCTCCTAATGTCCTGCTCGTATCCACCTAAATGCTAGGATCATGCCAATGACTTCCAGTTGAGAAGTATAGAAGCTTGCAGCAATGGCTGATGTATGCGGTCTAGTTGCAAAGCAGCCCCCTTTAGGAAGTGAGAACTCCTACAGAGCACAGTAACTCATTGGTGGATGCTAATAGTCCTTGGTGGTGACTGACTTCATGGCGTGGAGTGGTGTGGCTCACTGGTTAGAGGCGGCAGACCCGTAAGCAGAGAACGGCCCGGGACCTGGGCTCAATTCCCGACGCGGCAGGGTCGTGAACCAGGGTCAAAACGGACTTGATAATTCTCGCCTCGGTGCCTACTCTAACCAGGGAACACACTCGGCAACTCTGGGCATTAAGCTTGCCTCATCTCTACAACGGCCCCCCCACAGACCCCGGGAATGCCTGGTTTCACCATGGAGATACCCAGAAAGGGACCATCTCACAGGGAAAACCAGGACGGATTCCCCAGCGGTCTCAGCGCCAGGATACTCCATGGAGTCGCAGTGCGCTTTACAAGTACACCCACATGGCGATCACTATCTGCACACCAAGGATCTACAGGTCCAAACACTTGTTTGGTAAAGCGCCTCTCCATGATCTCTCTTTCTCTGAATACAGGTTCAATGACACAGATGGCATCTGGGAAACTACAGACCAGTGGCGTGACATGACCTAGCATCTTGCCATCCATATGGTTCAGTTATTACACATTCATGTACATGCAGTCAGCCAATAAGACGCCAGCTGCTCCTCCAGCCACGCACAAACACATCCACTAATCCTGTTTGGGTTCCGGAGTCAAGTGTCACCCACCGAAAAACACTTCAACACCTCATCAGGTGTAGCAAGCACTATATAAATCCAAACCCTTCCCTCTTCTAGCCCTCCACTATCCTTTTTCAATCCAAATAACAAACACACATGTCCACTGCTCAAATTATTTTATATCTCCCTGTACTAATTCACCACTAATCCTTTTTGGGTTCCAGAGTAGCGTGCTACTCTCTGGAAAAGCACTTTGAAGCCTCATCAGGGTTAGTAAGCGCTATATAAATGCAATTACATCACTTCCTCATCTCTTTGCATTGACCTTCCTTCCTGGAGGAGTTTCCTCACAGGCCTCCAAAGATATGGCTTACCTGGTGCTCTGCTTACAAAACGCCTGCTGCAGCACTTAGCTCTACCATGCACAATCACACATAGTTGTAGCAAAGGTGGATCGACGTCAGTGCTTTATTTGTAAAAGAAAGAGTGCCGCTGCCCAAAGCTCTGCTCAGAAGCCCACTGTCTGCACGCTAATAAATGTCAGCGCACCGAATATCAGCGTTGCGTACGTAGCCTTGACTCCACCCCAGGCCTCTTTGAAACACCCCAGGCACTGTCCCTTTATCTGACTCCTTTGGAACCCTGTTTTCTCACTTTGTGACGGGTTTTCTGTCTTTTCCCTTTCTGTGTTTTTCCCTCTTGCTCGTGGGAAATGTTTGAAGAGGAGAAAATAAGGGCCGGTCCTCAAAAATGAGTGCTGTGGACCTGTCCCGGCAACCACCGGCTTAAATTAAGCACTGATCTATCTAGAGATAATATAGGCTTGTGGAAGCAGAGAGAATGAATGCAAGGCATGTTTTACCATTATGCCAGGGTGTTTCCTATACCAGCCTTCCCTTACTTCTGTATTCATCTCCCTCTCTCTCCTTGTGTATGCGATCTCCTGTGTCACAGTAGCTTTGTATTTGCTCTCCCACAATCTGCGTGAGTGAGTTCGGCGTTGAGGTTTTTTCTACTTCAGTCTGTGAGATCCCTTTCCAAATGGCTCATGATAGCACATGTATGTCCCTGTCTGGGAATTCGTGATGTCCTGCCCTACTGTACTTGTCTCCAGCTCCCATGGACTCTCGGTTTCAGCTGCCAAGAGCCCTTCGTTTGGTTCAGTCTAGTGTTATGCTGGCGTTGTTTCAAGTTTGTTTTATTTTTCCGATGTGTGTGTCTCACTTTGCCAGAGAGCTTGAATTTCCTGGCATGACGTTCACAAAGTTGCTTGATTAAACTGTAGATATCTGTGACACTACGGCTAGAACTGCACCTTTGGAACTGGAGAACCAGGTTGGAGTCCCCGCGTCATCTCTACAGCCTGTGATTGTGGGCGAAATAAATCACATAATCTCCCTGTGCTAAAAAATAAATAAATAAAACCTGACCTCATGTAATGTAATCTTGTGCTTACGTAACGTGCTCAAATGCCCTCCGGCTGAGTTTGCGCTATATAAAACCGAAAAAAAGACATAAAATAAAAAAATATATATATGTACATACACACACTTTCATACATATGCAACTGCTCAGATAATCAGAATCTGCGAAAGTTCTGCCAATGAAATACCAGTGTTGCAATGCTTACCGAATAACCTACTAGAGCACAACGGCCCCAACAGCGCTAGGATGCCTGGCTTCACCTTGGGGGTGCCCTGGAGTGGGCACTTTACAGGAAAAAGCCAGGAAGGGTTCCACAGCGGTATGCGTACAGCACCTAGAGGCCTCAGGGTATAAGTGCGCTATACAAGTACGAAGTTTACAGTTTACAGTTTTTACAACTCGAAGGACAGAGAGATGTTTCTGTCGTTGAACTGAAGTTCATTTCCCGGTCACTACATGGCTGCATTTCCGTCATCTTGAAAACTGACAGCAATGCAAAGCAAAAACAAAACAGAGCTAATGTGTGCACCCAGCCTTACTTCTTGTATGGTGTGCAACTACTGGGGTGAGAAGATGCTATATATGTGTATATTAGATGGGTATTCATAAAGCGGTGACCCAGCTAGAGAGTAGCAGAATGCTTAGCGAATTGAATGGAAAGTAGCTATCCATTGGGCTGTGGGTGCGGTGGAACTGGGACAAGATGACTGATTGTTGCTACACTTTACTACCCAAGCAGCAGTTGGCACTAGGGCCCAAGGCACGCTTGCTATGCCATGGAAAGGGAGTAGTTGTTGCATAGGATTCAGGGTCACTTATAAAATATTGTTGGAGTGCTACATGTGAAATTGTAGTTAGTTCAACAGTGGGACCAGAGAATGCCAGAACCAGTTGTCAGTTATTAAGGATGCACAACTTAGGATGTCGTAACACATTGACAGTATCAATAAATAGCCATCGAAACGCGTCGACGCCGCACATACACAATCAAGAGAACCAATCTACCCTAGAGTCCAGAAAATAACGGGCCTAGGTTTAGATTCTAACAATATTAGGGTCTCAGATGTGTAACTTTTATGACAAATTGTTTGTGTCTCTTGTATGTCTCTCCCTTGATGTGATTTTCTCTTTTTTATAACCTAGTGCAAAATATCTACTTATTGCGCTTTTTAACCATTTAAGTGTATGATATTGTGTCTATGAATTTTTAAATGTTACATTGTGATTATGTTTTGTGATCATGAAAAATCTTTTTAAAACTGTCTAACAACTCTGTACCAAAGAAAGAATTTTAATAAGAATAAATGTTTTAAACTATACAACAAGTGTGTGGATAGATTGCAGTGTATGTAGTTCAGTATCTATATAGAAATACATGCGAATAGGCATGAAATTATAAGTGTGTCAGCCAAGGGAAAACCCTTTTCTTACTGTAACACACTGACATACCAATTACATGCCGAGTAGATACGCCACTATCAAGCAGCAAGACACAAATATGCATCTGAGGCAGTGAACTGACCACTACTTCGAAAACAAGTCTAGGTAAGCAGGTGAACATTTAAAATTAGCCATAATGTATTCACCTTGAGTATGCAGTTACAGGCAAAATTGATTTGATATTTTTGTAGGTAGATATCATTCACCTCGAAATAGTGTCACACACCAGTGAAAGCCTTATGAATACTTAAGGACTCTCGGCAAAGGCATGTTGTATTCAGTCTTAATGGAGGACCATTGCTCCGATAGTGAAGGACTGCAGCGCAAAGGAATAACTAGAGTCAACCACGGATCACTGTCTGCGGTACTGGAAGTCTTGCTTACTTATGAACTCTTCTCTTGGCCTGAATCCAGCTTGAAAAACTACACACCTGAAGACACAGGCCTCTGTCACTTAGCATCTTCACCATACTCATCACCTTTTACAGTACATTGCATGGGTTGGAAGGATGCAGCTGCAATCACAGGTGTCCACCATGAGCATCTTCACCATACTCATCACCTTTATAGCACTTTGCCTGGGATGGAAGGATGCTGCTACAGTCACAGATGTCCACCATCAGCATCTTCACCATACTCATCACCTTTACAGAGCTTGCATGGGGTGGAAAGGAAGAGCGCAACATTTTGGAATACTAAAGTGAACTAAATCAAAATATATATTTATTTTTGCTAATTTAACTTGTTAGCCTTTCGGTTAAACCAATCTTCTCAATTCAGTCCAACCAAAAATGTGTATAAAGAAGGATCTCCACTTTTTTCATTTTATTTATCCTATAGGTATCCACAAGTATTAAAAAAAAAATATTGATGGTGAATCGTTCACAAAATTAAAGAATTAGGCCCTACTGTTCTATTGTGGTAATTCAGAATCTTTAAATGCAAGTCTGGTGGTTAATGCACATGCTGGAGAGATCTGTGTGCAGTCAAGTCACAGTTTTGATTCATCATAAAAAATAGCATATAGGTTTTGATGTGCCTGCTGTAAATAACAATGTGCAATATATGCAGTTTATACAAAAATAATTATGTAGATAGCTCGGCTGGTTACTGCTTTTGATGCTGAGATCCATGTCTTACCTGGAGGTCACAACTTACACTTCTTTGTTGAAAAATGAAGAACCGGGTTTTAGCACCCAGCGGCGCCAGGGAAAACGCCTGATGTCTTCGAGTTCCCCTGCCTCGGCAAACAGAGACACGGGACACTTCTTTTTTTTTTTTTTTTTTGGAAAACCTTTATTTGACATTTCAACCAAGTACAAACACGGGCCTACAACCCCCAGGTCCGGCCGCTAAGCAGTTGCAAGATAAGAAAACAATCAAAACTCAGGCTCAGCATCCCGGGGAGCAGATTCGCCACGTCCACCATACGTACTGGTTGTAAAGCATATCAAGTTGGTAACAGGATAAAAAGGTTCCATTTTATAATATAAGATAGAAGGATCAGGTGCCATACAATATCTCAAGTTACGAAAAAGGGGGGGGGGGGCGAAATAGCATATGTCCACAGTTAAATCATCTTTGTGTAAGTCAGCGGCGTTAAAACATACTATGCAGGATAAGCGAGCGTACAAATACAGTTCGCGCCAGCTGAATGTCCGCCCAGTAGCACTGAAACATCGCGAGAATTGAGGCACATATGAAACAGCAGAGATGGCCATAAAAATGAACCCATTACACTGACCCGGAAAGGAAGAAAAGAAAAGGGCAAAGAAAGATAAGAAGATAAAAAAAGGCCATAGAAATAAAACGAAAAACAAAACACCCATCCCCCAACCCCCCACCCTGCACCCCTGCAGATGACCATGGCCTACCCCCCTAGCAGCGTGCCTGTCGCCCAAGAACTGAGACCCGAAATATAGAAAGACCCAGAGAAAGACAGAAAGAAATTAAACCCCACCCAAGAGGGGAAATGGAGGAGGGCTATCTTCTACATGCTCCCGGTCTCTTCCCCCAACCCTAACAAAGGGGTCCCCCCGAAACTGTCACATCCGAATAGTCCAAACTGAGAAAACATCCCAGGGGGAACCACCAACCCTGCCCCGGACTCCGTTAAGCTAATGAAGCAGTCCCGTTACCGATAAAGCCACAATGAACAACCCAAACAACAGTCTCAGCCTTGGCCCCGTCGATCAAATTCGCCGAGTCCCTCAAACGAATAAAGCCCCATCATCAAAATGTCAAAAGATACACAGAGGTGGTCGGAACATAGTTCAGGAGATGGAAAAAGAACAGTAGATCCCAAAGTAAGCAGCTGGTACCGACGATGTCCCTCCCCGTCACCGAAGCCAGGCATTATCACAACCGCCATCTTGATATAACGACTGGGGAGGGGGTTCGACACATTCCAAAACAGTTCACAGTACCAATTAAAAGGTTCCAGGATAGGCACAGCAGTAGAATGTTCCGACAGCTGCAAAACCGGGGATGCCAAAAAAGTTGTTAAGTCACTGATCACAGCCCATTCAAGTAGATCCACTTCTGTAGGGGCAGGCACAGCTTCCAACACCGGGTCTAATTGCGCCACTGGGGCGTCGATCAAAAGGCAAGCTGGGTGCCGGGTCTCGGGCATCGAGTCAGGATCCGGTTTCAGTCCTTTAAGTCCATCTGCCACCGACAACAGGCCGCAGGTCTGAGCTGCCACAGTCGCCTGAAGTGCCTCTAGGGCCGCCAGCACCTCCCGCAATGACGGGCCACCTTGGGCCTGCTCCGCCCGGTTCCATATTTCCTCAGGCATAATGATCCCCACGTAGAGGCGCCTTCTCCGGGGTAAGATCAGCCAGGGCAGGACTGAGCCGTGAGGGACCAACCGTCAGCATGCATTAGTGCGCGACGAGACTCCAACCCAAGGTGCGCCGGCGACGCAAGTGCCGGGCCTCCGGGTCAGTGACCCCTGCAACACAGCACCGTGCTTCACTCGTCTCCTCACCTCCAACACAACACCAGGCTGCAGATGGTAGCAAAGCAATCCAAAATGTTGAGAGTTCCAGAGACCGGACCCTACCGCCCTCAACAGTCCGCTGTTGTTCAACTCAGACCTGGCTAAGCCAGCACTCGAGACCCCGGCTTCCAGACTGGGTTAGGCCACAAATCGGTCCTCGACGTTACTCAGCTCCACAATGTCAGAAAAACCCCGGGATCACACCGTCGGAGTGCGGATCAGTTCACACACTCGGATCCGGGGCAGGAAATCAGAATAAGTGACAGGATCTTGGAACGTAAGACGGAGGTCAGCGGAGCCGGGAGACTATGCAGCCATCTTGCTTGCTGTCGTAGCTCCTCCCTCCACGGGACACTTCTTGATGACGTCAAAGACCAAAGTTTATTGGCTGCAACCAGGAACAGAGATCTACGAAGCACACACGGATGGTTCGCTAGAGACTGCACAAATTCAATGAGCGGAGCATGGTCTTTTATGCCAAAAATCACATTCCAAAGTAGCATCAATTACTTACAAACCAACCAATGACAATGTGACATTTCAAAAGTAGCGCATGACGACAATCCCATTTTCCGTTGTCCAGCCCACCAGAAATGACCAAGCACATTCCCATATCCTGTTCGATCAGGCCTGACAAACCCATCATAAAACCTCAACTCAAATCAATGATTATGTCGTAAAGGAAGGAGCAGAAACAGATTGGAAACAAGATAGAAAGGTGGGTGCAGTGTACTGTAAACTCGACATGTCCTGCTCTTTGATCTTTATCTGACCAGCTGTTTAACAAGGAACTGGCTCAGCGAGGTTAGCCTCGGGCAAGGGAGTCAGTTCGGCCAGGTCACTCAGGAATCAGCTAAGGTGTACGTGTCCCAAGGACTCGTTCGGCCGCAGTCATCGGCCTATGTGAGGGCAACCATTCAAGATGGCTGCCGCACACAAAAATGGAACCCGAGGGTTCAAACAAAATCCCTGGATGTGTAGTGTTCTCATTGATCGATTAATGCGAAAACACTCGTACATACCGCATTCATGATTTGCGGTCCGCTGACACCAAAATCGTCTATTTCCGATGACCTTTATTGAATGGGTTCGGAACCACCGAACCTCAGACCCTCAAACTACGGAACTACAGCCCCTCCTTTTGCCCTTACATAGGCAACAAACCCAAACCCATGTCAATCTGAATCTAGGTCTATCATCATCAGATCATCGATATGTTGCTGTAGCATCATCCTAGTACTTAGTACCTCTCTCTGGACAGGTCTCCTTGAACACGAAGTAGCACAGTGGCCACAAATAGCAGGAGCACACTGTACACAGAGACAGAACGGGAAAAGGATAGCTAAAACCATCCCAATGACCATCAGAATCTTCCATCCCCAAGTGGATTTCAATCCCCAAAACCATCCCATCAATGACCAATCTCCTTTGTCTATATGGACAGAATCGGAGATCTTATGTAACTTGGAAATGGCCTGGAAGACTGACGGAGCGTTGTCTGGAATGAAAACGCAGCAGCTCGATTGAATCAGTTTACATACTCCACCTCGGTCTGCAAGTATGACGTCAAGAGCAACTCTATTCTGAAGTGTCATAAGTCTATCCGACTGGAGCTCAGCAGTCAAGTTACTAAGGGCACCAGCAGTTTCGACTATGGTGGACTCAACCACCTTCGTCAACTGGTGAATGTTCCTGCTGTTAGCCATCGGTCCCCAAAACGGCAGAAAACCCATAAAGAAATCTCCCAACTCTTGCCCTGCGGTATCTTCCTGGCTGAAGACACCTCTAGCAACTCTCGTCTTATGGTAATCTGCCGCAGCTGTAAAAGTGGGAGACAACAGGAACGAAACAAAACATATGCCCGAAAAGTCAGGGGGCAACCATGTATACGCTTTGTCGTAGCAAACAAAATAAGTACCCTTAGCGGCTAGAAATGCTGGGGAAGTCTGAGACGTAAATACATAGGTGTCAGTACAGACGCTCTTCCCTAGCTGGGCTTTCTGATTTTTGCCAGTACCCTGCAGACAATAGCGACCCTGATGGGGCACTATCCAAATCGGTGGAGAACTTTTCGCTCGCTGGTTAACACTCAGACTAACTCCATATCCAGTAACGTCCCAACCACTATATGGTTGTCTCTCATCCTTCGGAATAGTCTCAATTGCATTAGTCCCTTTAACCATGTCGACTATGCCTCTAGCTAAAGCACTATTCTTCGGATTGTCCTTCGGTGATTGTAGGGGATAGACACTGTGAGCATAGATGAACATTGTTCTATATGCCCAAATAGAACCATTAAGGCTGAAAGGCAAAACCAAGCACGGAATACCTTTACCAGTAGTATGGGGCATTAGACCACAAATCCAACAATTTGTTGTGTTCATAACTAACTGGTGTTGGTGCAAAAGTTGAATAAAGGAATTATTAGCAAATTCCATTCTTCTGACTATTTCATGTTCGGGCAGAGGGTGAAAAGAATGAGAAGAAATAGTAGGTGTAGGTGTAGGTTGCACAGTAGGAATAAACGTCACTTTAAAAGAGAATGTCACATAACCAATTAAAAATATCATTAAACTCAGTAGCATAAATAAGCACAATATTAAAAATCTTTTCCGGATGATCAGTTTGTGTATGTTGCTTTTAAAATTCATTGTCTCTACAGGTCTCTCCAACTCGAAGAAATTCATCCTCAGTAAATATGCTGCTCGCGGTGGTAGGGTGTTCTATGCTAAGGAATGCCTCTGTCAACCCAGGGCAACTCCCTTAGGCCAACCAGAACCTTCGACCTAGTGTTTCGGGTTTGCACTCCAAAGACTTGTCTACCGCGACCCTACAGCTGAACCCGGATGGCGGTTCGAAAAACAAAAATGAGTAGTTCCTCGGAGGAGAGTTAACCTGTAAACAGAAAAACCATAAAAACGTTATTTATTTTATTAGTCCCACAACTCTTGGTCGCAAATTATAACAATCTTTCCCAGGCAATGTCTGTTCTTTAAACAAGAGCTCAGGCTCAGAAGTGTTCAATCGATTCAAAGGAGGCACAGTTTCTTGCAAAAGATCGTCACTTTCTTTCTCAGAATTTGTTCCAATCAAACGGGCATCGCTGAATGGCAAAAATCGTGGCACAGTTTCTGTTTCAGAGTCTGGGAGTCCTTCCTGGACCCACCGGTCGTACGGTAAGGGCAATGGAGCCCGCTTACAATGTACGCCGTGGATCCAGTTTTTCTTGCCTTGCACTCGAACTGCAGAACGTGTAGTCAATAAGACCAGGTGCGGTCCTGTCCAACGAGGCTGCTCGTTCTTGCTCCGCTGAAAATTCTTCACGAAAACCCAAGCGCCGGGTTCAATGGCGTGGCCTGGATCTTCGGAAGCCTGTGGCAGACTATCGTGAACCTGTTGATGTAAGACACGCAGTTTAGCCGTCAGTTCGTGCAAGTAATCAAGTAACACAGGGTATTCGAGATCACTGAACTTTGTTGGTCTTGGTATGCCCCAAATGTTCGCCGGGCGACCAAATACAACCTCATACGGACTCAAACCCATTTGTGAATGCACAGTCATTCTTGTGGACAAAAGGGCTAAAGGCAAAGCATCTGGCCATTGCAAACCAGAGCTCGCTTGAATTTTGGCAAATTTTAATTTCAGAGTGCCATTATAGCACTCGACTAAACCAGCTGATTGGGGGTGATTTGCAGCGTGGAACTTCTGCCTAATTCCTAATCCCTCACATACTTTCTTCATCACTTGACCCACAAATTCACTCCCATTGTCACTCCAGATAATTCTCGGCAAACCGAACCTAGGGAAAAACTCTTTGATTAGGGCTTTCGCTGTGGACAAGGCAGTATTGTCCTTCAAAGGATAAGCTTCCACCCATCTAGAAAAGGAGCAAACAACTACCAAGACATATTTCAGGTTGTTGCACCTCTCCATGTGGATGAAATCTAGCTGCAAAGCCTCGAACGGATACGTAGGAGGAGCAAAATGACCAGCTGGTGTTGGAGTTCCCTTACCAGGATTGTACATCAAACACACCATACAGTTCTTAACCAAAATCTCTGCACATTTGGGAATTCCCGCATTCTGCCAAACCGGAGCCAACAACTTGCAAATCCCTTTCACGCTAATATGTGCCATCCCATGAGCCATTGTAACGACTGGAAGCACATACGTGTCGGGCAACAACCATCTTTGATGCTCAAACAAATCAGTCCAACAACCATTCGAATCCAATCTACCCTTACTTTCTCTCCATTCATTCAACTCTCTCTCTGTAGCTTCAGCTTGGATGGATTTCACACTCTCAATCGTATCTTCACACATACTTTTCTCTGGAACCCATCTCACTGGACCTGCAACATACATTCGGCTCATCACATGTATTATCCATAAACAAACCAGCAGACTGTCGAATCGAAACAGCCGCTGCTGCTGTCGCTCTCAGACAACTCGGCAACGCTCTTGCTACCGGATCCAAAGTCGACGAAAAGTAAGCACATGGACGTTGCTTATCGCCGAACTGTTGAGTCAACACTGACAATGCACATCCCTCTCTCTCATGGACATACAATGTGAAAGGCTTACTATAGTCGGGGGTTCCCAACACAGGAGACGAACACAACGCATCGTGCAACTCTGAAAAGCTCTTCTGACATTCGTCAGTCCAAGGAATAGGATTTGGAGTATCCTTAACAGTAAGAGCTATCAAGGGTTTCGCTAACAAAGAAAAATTAGGGATCCACTGTCTACAGTACAACGTAATACCCAAAAACGAACGTACTTCTCTCTGTGTCGTAGGCACGCTTATTTTCGCAATAGCTTGAATCCTTTCTGGGGTCAGTTTCCTTCCCTCCTTCGATAAGAGGTGACCTAAGTAGGTTACTTCTTGTCGACAATATTGCAACTTGGAGAGAGAAACTTTGTGATGAAAATCAGATAAATGGCGTAACAACGACAAGGTAGCTTCTCTACAAATCTCTTCATTGTCGGCAGCAACTAACAAGTCATCAACATATTGAATAAGGGCAGCACCATCTGGGAAAACCAACAGATCAAGTTGCGTTTTCAAAGCTTGGCTATAGATCGATGGACTCTCGCAATAGCCTTGAGGAGCGCGCTTAAAGCGAAAACTTCATCCTCCTAAAGAGAATCCAAAGATATCTCTACTCTCCACGGCAATCGGGATGCTGAAGAAAGCATTCTTCAAGTCAATCACCGAAAACCTCGTGGCTGTAGTCGGGATCAAAGTCAACAAAGCGGTGATATCAGGCACAACAGGAAACTGTGGAACAACAATCTTGTTCACTTCGCGAAGATCGATCACAAACCTATATGCAGGAGGCTGTGAAGAATCAGTTCTCTTTAGAACAGGCAAAACGGGACTATTGCACACATTACCTCTCGTTTCCTCAATCACACCAGTTTCGATCAGATCATAAATGATCGCTAAAAGTGCTCGCTCACCATCACTCAAAATACGGTACTGTGGAATGCGCGGTAACTTAGCATTCGCCTTCAATGTCACAACATACGGTGGAATCTCCAAAAGACCAACATCATTCGGACCAGTAGCCCACAACAGGGCTTAATTTGAGCCGGAGCTTGCCGGTGCTCAGCACCGGCACTTAATTATGGGGGCCGGGTCTATCACGCGGCATTAAGTGCACCTATGCTCCTGCCTTGGAATTTGATATTTTTAACTCGTGACTAGTGCGTGTGTGTCACTGGCGAGTGTGGCTGTGCTACTGACTCACTGTCACTGATCAGGTCGTCGATGATGCTGCTTTGCTGCATGCAGTACTACTTCCTGCTGTCGGTGGTGACGTCACGTCTTTCCGACCTCTACTCCCTGTCTGAGGCAAGAGTTCCCGGCCCGGCTGCGGCGCGGATCAGGGCCCCCAGTGGGCGGGACACTGTTTGTGTCATGTTGCAGGGGCCAGGCCAGGCACTGGGCAGGGCTTTGCTGCGGGGGTTGGGCAGTGGGTTGGGGCTATGCGCGCTAGAGGAAGCGACGCGTGCGCAGATTGCATGCAATTGAATGCACGTGACGCGCACTTCCTCTGCCCGCCCCAGCATACCCGCACCTGTCCTCTCCCCTCGCCCTGGCCTCGCCGTCGCCGAGTATCTAGGAGATTCTGCCAAGCCGGGCCCGGCCTTTTCAAGTTGCTGGACTCAGTCGGAGTTGGGACTGGGAGCGCTCAGACAGCAGGTGAGGGCAAGCGAGGCAGGGGCCAGCCAGGCCGTTACGGTTACGGCAGTCCCAGGGGTGATTAATTTATTGGTGCGTGTCAGTCAGGTTTATATTTGCTGGTGTCAGTCAGGGGGGAGGGCGGCGGCCGAAATTATAATCATGAGCTGCACTGGCACTGGCAGGCAGGTGAGGCGAAGCAGGGCACTGAGGGCAGGGCCTGGCCCCTGGGGGCTGCGGGGGCCGCAGGCGCAGGTTTACGTTTTTTTTTAAAAATTATCATGATTGTTGATTGGTTATCTGGGATAGGCGGCGTAGGCCGGCCCGGCCGACATATCATGAATTCAATTAAGTAATCTGCGCAGCAGCGCAGGTGAGCCCTACAGATTTACTTTATCGGTTCATCATGGTCACTCACGTCACTGCTTAAAAATGTTGTTCAAATGCCCTAGTTTGATGATCATCATCATGTGCACGATCATGTTTTGTTGCCAGCACTCTGTGACTGCACTGGCTACTTGTTGCGCAGTTGCGGGCCGGACTGGAATCAGTACTACAGGATTATTTATTTATTTTATTTTAGGCAGCCAGGGCAGGATTCAGTTTCGTTTTAGACCAGGCCGGGCACGCTCATACAATCTGTCAGTGGGGGTTGGGGCTCTGCCAGGCAAGCAGCGTGCGCAAATGTTCTTACACAATCATTACATAGCTGCCAAGGTTTCACTGTTTCAGATTGCTACGTGTGACATTTTCATTATTACAGTACAAACCCTGTGCTTGAACTATATATCCTCCGTTAAAAAGCTTACTGCTTAAGAGTGGGTAAATGCCATGAAAAGCAGGATGTGCGACAGGCAGCGCGCGCAGATTGTTTTCTGATTGACAAGTTTTAGCTCCGTCACACCTGGCTGCACCCCACGAGCCATCAGCCCAAAGACGTTGAGAGTTGGCAGCAGCAGCAGCACCAGGCAGGCCTAGCTAGATCAGGTAATAAATAAAGGTACTGCCTCCTAGCCCCGGACGCCCGGCCCACCAGTGTAACAATAACGCTGCTTCGATGATGCACTGTGCCTGCCCTGGCCTTTTAGTGGCCTCCGGCCCACTTACACATTTATTATATCACACAATAGGGCCGGCCGGGGTTAAGAAGTAAAAGGCTCTGCCCTTGAAGTATCTGTAATGTTGCGCTACTACAGTATCCTCCATTCCTTCCCTAAACCGTTCCTCTTAAGAGTGGCTAAACCAAATGCCATGAAAAGCTGAAAGCAAGATGTTAAATACATTTGTTGCCTTCTTTTCTATCAGTAAGTAGTTGCGCACATTAAATAAATTAGCCCATATATGTGCTAAGTGTATATTACAGAACACGATTTAAAAAAACAACTGACAGGGGTAGGTCCGTCAACTCGCAATGTGCTCCATTAATTTAATTCGAAGCCGGTTATAGGGCGCGACGTAGCAGCTGCCAGCCCTGGCTGCAGGAGGGGGTGTTAGCGTGGGAGGTGGGGAGGTGGTGGGGGAATGCTGGGGTCCTAGTGAAGACAGTTGTAATTTCTAAAATAGTTTAGTAGATAAATCCAGCTTCTAAAAACACACTCAGATGCACGATGAGGCACAACAGTGGCATTTACATTGTTCTCGGGTATTCTAAAAACACACTCAGATGCACGATGAGGCACAACAGTGGCATTTACATTGTTCTCGGGTATTTTGATTGCTTTGTCTAGGTGTAAACCACATCGAGGAGGTTCTCGAAAGCTTGGCTAATGTATGCACTATTTACGGTGAACTTGTAGTTGCTTTAACTTTCTGCTGGGCTGCTCTTTCACACTTCGGATTCCTGTATCTACCAATAAGCTGTTTTGAAATAGTTTGTGTATGATCATGTGGCATGTTTTCAGTTCTGAAGTTCCTGTGGTATCAGTTGATGCTGGTGTTTCACAGCAACAAGAGATTTGTGTTTGACGTTACATGTTCCAATATATTGCCAGTGTTTTTGTTTAAATTGCCTCCTCTAAATCTGCCTGACGCATTTTGCCAATGAATATGAATGTGATATTCTTCTATTGGTGGTTGCAAATTAATCTGTCATTTACAGCTGTTTATTAAGCAATTTTGGTCTCTGCAATTGCAATATTTAAGACACAAATTTGAACGTAAGAAATTATTTTCTTTTGAAAGTGCCCATAAAGCACCCGGGAGGGCAGCTGGTGTCTGTCCTTTTAAGACGTGGCGCCAGTTTTTTTCCTGGCCATTGGTAGTTCAGCGGTAGGTACAAACTTGACTTAAACAGCCTTGACTGTGTCCCATTCTTGACCAGAGATGTATTTTTGCATGCCCTTGTGTGGTCTGAGAGGTGTCAAGAGAGGAGTGTTAAACCGAGGGGATGTCCGGTTGAAGTGTGTGGGTGAAAATCTCTAGCTACCGCCCAATTGTGTAGGAAAACACTCATGAAAGTATATTTATGTTTTGACCTTGTGACAAGCCCTTTTCAATGCCACCTGAGCATAATAGGATTTGATTAAATAGACAGCCCCTTGGATAGTGGACTCTTCGTGCCCCTGGCTTTCTTGTGACTCGTGCAGATTTGTTTTTCTTAAGAATTCATTGTTTCTTTATTTTTGCAGAGGCCGGCAGAGCTACAGTGTGTCTACTACGGAAATACCTGGGGCTTAATGAAGTTTATTTATGCCTTTACTTTCTTCACTTTATTATTACTACAAGACTGGTAGTAATAATAAAGTGAAGAAAGAGTACCAGCAGCAGAAGCTTGGTAGTAGAAAGAGGGAGGTTGGAGGTGAAGAATAACTTAGAAGAGGGTTGGGAGGAAGGGTAGGAAACAGAGACAGTTAGAGGGGTGAGGTCAGATACCGAGAGAGAGATGATGGAGCAAGAGATGGGCGAGTAGAGAAGGAAAGATATATAGAAAGGGTGTTGAGGGAGGGATAGGTAGAGAATGACAATCGGGGTTAGAGGTAGACTGGGTGGGGGTGAGAGTTTTAGAGAGAAAAATAGAAGCAAATAAGTGAGAGATAGAATACCGGGGAGGGACATGGGAAGTGGGGGCCTGATTAATTGCCTACTTTGCCTTGCTTTAAAGAATCTCTGGGTGAGAAACCACCCCAATTATGTATACAAAGTAGTGATCCTCATCTTCTCTCTGAATACAAAAGCCCTCCAGGCCAGTTGATGAAACTTAAACCAAGGTGGCATCAGTCATGCATGAGTGCATTTGTAGTGTGTTAAGATAAGACTGCGGTGTTGTTTAGTGCTGTGCAGCAGTATTTATGTACAAACTTGTATGAAATGTGCATTATTAATTTGTAACTTTTTAAAGTTTGCAAGCGCAAGTAATGCACATAAGGTGATGGCAGCACATGGCAGTGGTGGCCACAGCTTGTGATTCACACTTGGGAATCTTGCACTGTTGTCACCTTACTATGAGCAAGGCTCCCTTGCTGGAATTCAGATTGGATATTACATCTGACTTTTAGCTGTGCCAGTTGAGGATGTGAGTGGAGGTGGAGCCAATAGAGCAAGTGGGTGGAGCCAGAGAAAAGTGGGTGTGGCCTCCGACAAACATTTGAGCACCTGCACTTCATATTTTACAAATTAAGCACTGGCCCACAATGAATCGGGTAAAGAAGATAATTCAGGTGGAAGTCCATCTTTAGATATATACATCGGAGAGATCACTCTCTCACCCAACGTAAGATGTACTCCTGACGGAGAACAATACAACGTCGCATACAATCTCTTCAACAAATCCAATCCCAACAAGTTCTCACCACAACCTGTAGTCAAAATGAGGGGTGCTCAAATCTACGAGGTCCAACAGAAAGAGGCAACGGAGTAGAAATCGGATTTGTAACCGGGACGCCAGAAAAACCTACAGAAACATTCTCAAAGCCAGACAAAGGTGCGCCAGGGAGTTTAGAGTGCATTATAGAATTCTTCGTAGCACCAGTATCTAACAGAAAAGGCTCTGACACACCTGGTGCAATCACTTCAACATAAGGTCCACTCTGATCTACTGGAACTAAAACAACTCCCTCTCTTTGCCCATGGCTGTCCTAGCAATCATTACCATCCACTTCCTCACCTTCGACGTAATAATCGTCTGTGTAGTACTGAGCTGTCCTACCAGACAAACCATTCTGTTGATCAAAACTATTCATTGAGTTCTGTGGAGGCAAAGAACGCACATTCTGACCACGACCTCTACCTCTAGGCGCTTGTTGAGCACCTCGACCTCTCACACCAGAAGCACCATTTGTGCGCTGTAACAAAACCGGACAACTATTCTTAAAATGGCCCTCTTCTTTACAATACGCACACTGATTAGGCCCATACAGAAAACGTTGTTGAGAAGACTCATTCCTTTGCGAGTTTCTCGAATATTGCTGATTCTGCTGATAACCGCGTTGATTATTAGTACGGGTGGATAAGCTTGTTGTAGAAGAACTTTAGTCTTCAATTCCTTAGTCCTCTTATCCGCTTTCTCTACGTCATCTTTATGTCTATTTTCATAGTACTGGGCTGTAGCTAAAATCTGCGCTGACGTGGAAACAGCCCAAGCACTCTCAGAATCTTTTTCAACTTACTACACAACTCGGGAAGCAGATTATGTACGAATTTGTCGACGAACAATCTCTGGCCACCCTCAGTGGCCATGTCCTGACCACTCTGATCTACAAAGGTCTCTTCAAACCGCGTGAAAAAGTCAGACACCATTTCATCTTTCTTCTGCTTACACGCAGACAACTTGTCCCAATTGACACGCACTTCAGGCATTAGAGTCTTCATATAAGCAATAATCCTATCAGGAAGTTCAGTAATCAAATCCTCAGGCTTAGCGCCACCTACTTGTCTATTGTCAGCATCTCTAAGGTGTGCCCA
This sequence comes from Lissotriton vulgaris, assembly GCF_964263255.1. Lineage (NCBI taxonomy): Eukaryota > Metazoa > Chordata > Amphibia > Caudata > Salamandridae > Lissotriton > Lissotriton vulgaris. The sequence continues at coordinate 650,093,177 of NC_141700.1, read as the reverse complement.
TGTGTCACCTAATTCATGTGCATGATTTGTGTGACGAATCTTACCCCAAATAGGCTGTGGAACAACATTCCCAAACAACATATCTATATCTGCCAAATTCATGACACACGAACCCACAGTCTGAGTCAGATCTTTATAATATCCTGCCGGATTTTTGCGCGGATCAGGCAAGGTCTGTTTAAGCGCTAAGACTTCAGCACGCTTCCAAGGAACATGTACCCAGACACGCTGAAAGTGTGCAACAACAGGTGGAACAGCATTTGCGTCAGCAGGTCTCCAAACTGGAGGAACCTCACGCATCGGATATTGACGCGCTTTTCTCCCTATTGACGAATCGGGTTCAAACAGTCGCTCAGAAGGAGTGTCACTACGAAATGACAATAAAGTCGCAACTGCTTTCTGAATCTCATGAGGACCCACAATGGTCCCTTTCGCAAATTCAATTCAATTCAATTCAATTCAATTAATTTATATAGCGCGCTACATACCCAGAGGGTCTCAAGGCGCTTGGAGAAGGGTGGGGGATTACTTGTCGAATATCCAGGTTTTAAGTTGTTTTCTGAATGCTAGGTGGTTCTGAGTGAGGCGAAGGTGAATGGGAAGTGAGTTCCAGGTTTTAGCCGCCAGGTAGGAGAAGGATCTTCCTCCCATTGTGGTTTTGTTGATGCGAGGTACAGCAGCAAGGGCTTGGTTGGAGGAGCGTAGCTGGCGGGAGGGGGTGTAGAAGGAAAGTCGTGTGTTGAGGCATTCGGGTCCAAGTTCATAGAGTGCTTTGTGTGCGTGGGTTAGGAGGCGGAATGTTATCCTCTTATTGACGAGGAGCCAGTGGAGGTTTTTCAGGTGACCGGAAATGTGGTCATTACGCGGGATGTCTAGTATGAGTCTGGCTGATGCGTTCTGGATGCGTTGGAGTTTTTTCTGAAGTTTTGCGGTGGTACCGGCGTATAGGGTGTTTCCGTAGTCCAGGCGGCTTGTAACCAGTGCGTGGGTGACCATTTTTCTAGTTTCGGTGGGGATCCAGCGAAATGTTTTTTTGAGCATGCGAATGCGGTACAACTAAGATGGAGCTTTACCCGCTTCGTCAACCCATTGTTCATGAAGGAACACACACATCATCTCAAAGACGTACCGTTGCTTTGGTGCTTCCCATTGATGGAAAACATCCATAATACCCTCAAGATCATACTGTGTAGCATACATAACCCATTTACGTGCCATGTGATCCAGAACCGTACGTTCATTAGCATCAGGCAACTGGCTACGTGATTGTCTACGCTCGTTAACAGGAGACGTACCCAATGATCCCAACAAAGGAGAAAAGAAACTAGAAACTGCAGCAGTCATTCTCTGTCTAGCAGAAGGAGAAGGTGACAGAATAAGAGAAGACGGAGCAGTGTTAGAAGAATCCAGAGTCAGAACAGAAGGAGTAGTATAAATAGGCATAGGAGTAGCAGACGAAGGAGAAGGCAAAGTTGGCGGCCCCTGAGGAGGCTGCGCCAAAGGAATAGGAGCCAACGGAAGAGGAGCTGGCTGTGGAGGAATCGCAGGTGGCAAAGCAACCGGAGGTTGCACAACTACAACTGTCGGCAGTGGTGCCGTAGCATTCTGTGCATAAGGGGGTGGCGAACTCAATAGATGCGACATTTAAGGATCCTTCGCAATGTCTTTCTTTACTTCCTGCTCTTTAAGCGGCAAAACTGGGTAGCACTTATCTACCGCTAACTTCCTAACCCTAAGCATCTGTTCGCTCTCTTGCTCTTCCTCATTATCCCTAAACGCTATAGCAGCTTGCACCATTGACAAACCTCGTTCTCTTTTATTCTTCTTTGCTAATTTAATTTCTTTCTGTTTGGCTTCTTTGCACCAACTGCGGAAAGAATCAAACATTGCCGGCCGGGCTTTCTTCTTGAACAGTTTAACTTTGAGATTATCTAAAATCTCTGTTTCAAAGCTACCATAACGGGGCCACTGTAGGACACCGTCTTTCTTCGTATATTTTACCCAGATGTCATTATAACCGATGGGGCCCACTCCATGTTTCACGTAAAGTTCATAGGTTGGAGTTCCAATCGGAGGAACCGGACACAAATCCTCTAACCGGGAATCCTTAGAACAACCACACCCAAATATCTTTCTAAGTCTGCTAAGACCAGGCATCTTCGCTCTCTAGTCTAGCTTCAAACTTCAAGGGAAATCTAAAAAAACGATACCCTCGTGAAAACACAAGTCCCTCAGCTTTGGGGCCTGCAGGTACCAAATCAAAGCGATCCTCGAAGGGATTACAAAACAAACTACGGACTGGGAGACGCTCCACTCATACTTAACTGAAATGTCGATGGCGTCACCAGAAGACCCGTCTATCGTCTCGCTCTACAAACGTCTATGGCTCCAAGACAGGGCGACAGTCAGGGCAGCAGTCCTTCATAGCCGTCGGAAAGCGGGGAACCTCGCAGCAAAGACTTTCGGACCACGACGACATACAGGGTTCCATGAAGTGGCAGGCCTTCCTCCAGAATTTCCACACGAAGCTCTCCACGATCTTCAGGCTTGGACCGGTACCGCTGAAGTCACCCCACGTTGGGCGCCAACTGAATAACCGGGTTTTAGCACCCAGCTGCGCCAGGGAAAAGGCCCGATGTCTTCGAGTTCCCCTGCCTCGGCAAACAGAGACACGGGACACTTCTTGATGACATAAAAGACCAAAGTTTATTGGCTGCAACCAGGAACAGAGATCTGCGAAGCACACACGGGTGGTTCGCTAGAGACTGCACAAATTCAATGAGCGGAGAATGGTCTTTTATGCCAAAAATCACATTCCAAAGTAGCATCAATTACTTACAAACCAGCCAATGACAATGTGACATTTCAAAAGTAGCGCATGACGACAATCCCATTTTCCGTTGTCCAGCCCACCAGAAATGACCAAGCACATTCCCATATCCTGTTCGATCAGGCCGGACAAACCCATCATAAAACCTCAACTCAAATCAGTGATTATGTCGTAAAGGAAGGAGCAGAAACAGATTGGAAACAAGATAGAAAGGTGGGTGCAGTGTACTGTAAACTCGACATGTCCTGCTCTTTGATCTTTATCTGACCAGCTGTTTAACAAGGACCTGGCTCAGCGAGGTTAGCCTCGGGCAAGGGAGTCAGTTCGGCCAGGTCACTCAGGAGTCAGCTAAGGTGTACGTGTCCCAAGGACTCGTTCGGCCGCAGTCATCGGCCTATGTGAAGGCAACCATACAAGATGGCTGCCGCACACAAAAATGGAACCCGAGGGTTCAAACGAAATCCCTGGATGTGTAGTGTTCTCATTGATCGATTAATGCGAAAATTCTCATACATGCCGCATTCATGATTTGCGGTCCGCTGACACCAAAATCGTCTATTTCCGATGACCTTTATTGAACGGGTTCGGAACCACCGAACCTCAGACCCTCAAACTACGGAACTACAAAAACAAAAAGCTTATTAAATTATGAGCTATCCCCAATGATCCACATGCAAGCTGGAAAAAATACATTTAGAATCTTAACTATTTTTTCTCAATATTTTGATATTTTAAGGTTGCCAATTACTGTTTCTTTTGATTGTAATAAACACTTCTAGGGTTAATAATATAGGTACTCATATAGATTTGACATTCATAGAGTACATCTAGCTCTGACATTCTTACAGTGCAAGCTTAGAAATGTATGAATGTTTCATTCCCTCAAGGGTGCTTTAACTATTGGAAATATTGTCAATACTATGGCTGCTGATAATTTTGTGGTAGCACTTAGATTACTGTTTTTTTATAAGAATCCAAAGATGTTTTACCTGTCTAAATAAAGTGTGATAGCATTATGGCTCAGTGAGTTAAACACAGGCCGGTGGAATAAACTGTAACCTGCAGGACACAAGCTAAAACTCCAGCAAATTTATCTCAGCCGTCCATGCTTCTGAGGTCTGCAAATTTAAGTGGCATTAAACTAGAAAATATAACATCTATTATTTGTAGCACTTATACATTTGTTTTTGGTGCTAAGTACCTTTCATGAAAGCTAATTAAATCGGATATATATATTATTTAAATCAATTCTCTGTCTAAAAATGTCCTTTGATGTAGGCATAACAACTTTTTGGCTGTGCACACATTTGGCCACATGCTTAAGATAGGTAACAATGGTCTAGAGTGGCCCTAGGGGTCCTAAGGAAGGCTTGTGCCTGAAGCAACCTGTAATAGGGTTAAGTCCGGATACACCAATTTAAATGGTGGTCAAGTATTATGCAACAGATGCTTGGAAACACGATAGATGAAATATAACATTTATTAGCTCCATAAATGATATATCATAAATTATATGCTAGTTCCGGTGCTCAACAAACAAGTGTATAGTGTGTGGTGACAAGGTGATAGTGAAATTAAAAGAACACATCGCATTGACAACATTGTAAAAACTCCATAGGTAAATTCACACAATTTAGGGAAGTGTTTTGTTGTAAGCTGGTCGACGACATTTCGATCTCAACTAGATGAGATCATCATCAGGACGTAAAAGTGAGCACTCGGAATCCTGACGTTGAATTGGATAAGACAGGTAGTCTTGATAGGGCGGGAAAATACACCGCAGCGTCTAGGCCCTATGACTTGGGTAGGAGCTTGTTAAGCAGATCATTGAGGGGTTCCACGATACAATTCAATTGTAGGGATCGGTCGGCGCAGCTTTGGCAGCACTCAATGTCGAGTTCGGGAATTCTCCGTGTGGCTACAGACCTTAATATGCTTACAAAACGTGTGAACGCATGTCCAAGTATCTACTTGACAAACGACGGGAAGGGTGAGGTGGTACTGGGTGTAATGTATGGAGATGGGTGTCCCCTTTCTCCAGTAAGTACCTCTACCTGAATTTTGCAATGTAATTACTTGGTTGGATATATCAGAACTCAACATACACTATGGTGAAATAGATACGCACGGACACATAGAGTTTCATCTCTGGTCCCGCTATATATTTGTGGTGGTAGCCCCATTTACTGTCAACAAAGAGCTATGCCTACCCGGATTCTTCCATCGGTTCTCCATAGGTTTCAACTGTTCTTAGTGGAGTTAAGAAGAAAAGGATGCCGTGTGGATACTACTTGTGACAAATGTTAATACTGGATCCTTCTGTCATCATTAACAGTATACCATAAAATCAATAAAAAAAAATGTTTAAGTATCTATTTGATAAGATGTATTCAACACGAGTGTTCCTTAACTAAGCTGATGTACCTGTTTTATCTCTCCTGCAGTCAGCTATAGATAGGGCCACTGGGAATATACAACGATGAGGACTAAATTATGTGGCAGACTTACCTAAATTAAGTGGCACAAAATCACACATTATGCAGCATAATACAGCACATTATAAGCAGCACTATTTTACTATTTGTCCTAGTTAGTCATTTTAACATACATTAATGCTGTTTGGGTAAAATATTCACCTTGCAAATTTAACACTGGATCACAGAACTGATCAACTGAAGTCTGACCAATCAATCAATATATCAACGTTATTCGATCTTAGAGAAAAAGATCATAAAAGCACAATACATTGTACAATACATATTCAATAATATATTACTATTTCAGTAGTTAAATATATATAAATACTGATAAAAAGCATGTAAGATACTATAGCTAAAAACCCTCTATTAAAACAGTAACTTCATCCCATACATAGTATGAAATGCAAGAACAATGCCCAATTCCAATTAAACTGCAGGTTATACAGCAATCGATCTCCTAGTTGTTAAGGCAAACTTAAATCTCGAGGCAGGACAAATTAGTGTAAAACAAGGCTGTCCATTGTCCCCCGTTCTATTTGCTTTTTTTATTGAACCTTTAGCTATCGCTATTCGAAATAATGCAGGTATACACCCGTTTACCTACTATGGGGAAACTAAAATTGTATGCAGACATTCTCATGCTTATTATCAAAGGCAATAGGGGGGTCCAAACAAAGGTTTTTGAGGTTTTTGAGCGATATGAATTGCTCGGGAGGGGGGGGGGGGGTATAAAATTAACAAAAAGAAAATGGAAATAATTCAGTGCGGATGCAAACCTGATGTGTTACATCCGGATATTTTGTCCTGTTTAAATTCTAAGCCAAAAAGACATCTTGGAATTTTCTTCTAGTCTCGAATGATTGACTTGTATGATCTGAATTTTGCCCCGCCTCTGTTGAACGTACAGGAGCTATTGCTTCGGTGGGACTTGCTCCCGTTGACTATTATGGGAAGGGTTTCACTGATTGACGTTTGTTCTCCCACTTTTTAATTGTTTATTCTCTGCAACCCAATGTGTTTTAACAGCTCCTTATTTGTGCCAAATTAGAGTCCATGTTTACATCCTTTCTTTGAGGAAAGAAAACTCCCCGAATTGCACTAAGCACTTTATATGAGGAGGTGGAGAATGGTGGGTTAGCTTTTCCGAATCTCAGGGATTATTATTCTGCATATTTTGCACAATATTTGTCCAGATTTAAGTCAGATTTGAATACAGGTTTATTTGTAAATTATTTTATGAATTTAATCTGTTAAAAGCACCAGATACGCTGCCCATTAAAATAAATTAAATCCCCTAAATGAGTGCGTTATAAGTGCATGCAGTGGTTCTTTTATAAACGTCAAGATTTGTATAAGAGATATACAATTCCAGTTATTAACTCTCCAATTCCACCATCCAAACTCACCTCAGTATTTGGAGCTAGAGAATCGATGGAAATTAGCCAAAAGTGGGCAAAGGCCAGCTTTCGGAAAATTTTAGATTTTATTTGGTTTGATAGGTGGCTGAATATTTCCGAAATATACAAACTAATTCCGAATGATTTCCTTCTTGTTGGGTCATTTAATATTCTGATCAGGTTTCTTAATAATCTGGATCTGATACAGATTAATGAATGTAAAAAAGCTGTCATATGTTATTTTCGAAGAAATCACAGTCAGGAAACCAGGGGAGTAGAAAATAGTTTTAGCCCCTTTCAGGGGTTCTGATCTCTCTGAGAAAGCAATAACAAAATGGAAAAACACGAAGGTTTGGAGGTCTCTGTGAGTATGTGGTTTGAATTAAATAAACTTAACTTCAAAACACTAAGGGGAGCGAATTGGCACCTGATGCTATTTTTCAATAAATGTCTTGTATATAGAACTCCACATTTTGTATCCATTGTTTACCCCAGCCAATCTGGTCAGTGTTTTCGCTGCTTAAATCATCCAATAGCCTATTGAACGCAAATTATATGCCAGTGTCCCTTAATTCAGGGGTTTTGGAATAAGATTTTTAGCCATCTAGAGTCTGAATAGTTCTTCATACTAGACTACAATAATTGGCTGAAAGTCCTTGGCTATGACTCTTTTTCACATCTTCCAGATAACTTACTTAAATTACTTTATATTGCATGGAAGTTGGCAGGTCACTCGTGCTTCAGAGATGGCGATCAGACCTGGTTCCAACAAAAATGTGATTGGGTTCGTAAAATGAAACAGGTTGGAACAGCAAGCGCTTGTATGCATTATGAATTGGAGAGATTAGGTAGTTTGAAATAATATGGGTGGCCCATTTCGTCTGATTTTTTAAAAATGTATTTAAATAAGAGTTTAAAATGTGCCCTAATATACAAAAAGGTCCACGAGTGTTGTATGTGTTGACATACTTGTATACTTGCTTGCACTTTGATTGCACTTTCGACACTTACCTTACAGCACTTTATGGCAGTATAGACACTTTAGCTTCCCTTTTTTCCTTAAAAAATGGTTTAAGTCAGTAAGACAAAAATATCAATTATGATTTATAGGTTAATATTTCCGTATCATTTATTGGACCTTAATGCACCATATACACTTTAGTAAGTTTTAGATCTGGCAGACAACTTTGCATTTGATCTTTAGTACGTCAATACACCATTAATTGCATTAATTTTGACAATACTTTCAGCTTTACCTGGATTTATATTATACTGCTTTATGGGCATCCGTCTGATAACTTAATTATTGGTGTAAGATCACTCTATCTGATCTCCAATGTCTCGTTTAATTCAAGGTTATGTAATTTGTTTTTCAACTTACTTTTTATGATCAACAGGGCTATCGTGAATGCTTTTATTATTGGGTATTTGTATTGTGTTATTTGAATGAATTTATAAATTCTTGTTGGATCTCAATAAAAAAATGTTTTTTTTAAAAGGCCAACTAAAGTCTGACCAGTCTACCTTTGCAGAGATCTGCTACTGTGCAACACCATGTTTTGCTTTTTTTCTAAATAACTTCTGATCATTTTGAGCCAGAAGGAATTTTTGGGGAAGTGTGCAAATTATTCAGTAGATAATGGATTATGTGACAAGTGCCACAAATATGCAGTACAAATTGCAAATCACATAATTCCAGATTTAAGCTGGTGGTTGCATGGGGGGCCCACCATAATTCATTTTTGGGGACCAGAACTTATTTTCCCTTAACATACTTTGATCCAGAGCAAGAGAGAGAAATACACAAACATGGAAAGCAAGAAGGAAGAGAAAGTTGTAATAACAGTGACAAAAGGGGGAAGCAAGGGTGAAAACTAACCAGCCAGAGTGAGATAAAAAGGCATGGAGTGTCTGGCCGTGGATTAAGGAGGCATCAGGTGGAATCCAGACTATGTAGCCTTAGTATTCTACACAAGCATTCCATAGCGCCAGCCACAGGCTTCTGAGAAAACATTCGGGCCCCGGCATTTATTATTTTACACATGAAGTACTGACAGTCGCCATGGCTATCAGGTGAGCTGGAAAAAAGCGTGTCAAATTCTCATAACCTGATTAAGTGCAGGTATATCACAAGGAGCTTTTTGTAAAATTAAAATTATCTGGAGACTAGTCATGCAGTTATTTTCGACCAGATTCATGTGCAGTAAAAGTAGCACCAGGCACAGCATGTTTAAAGTCTGAATTCTGATTCACAAAGTTGGGATATGTGGATATTTAGGTTCTAATGTTAGACTCAGTTTTGGAAACTCAATTAGGTGTGCAGAATTTTTACAATTGCAATATAGACACCAATGGGAGGTGTTGAAGATGCTCATAGGGGAGAGGAAGATGGATCCAGGGAGAAAAACTGTGGTGAGCTGTACCTCAGAAAAGTGGGGAGATTGTGAAATACTCTTCGGCTGTGCTTCTAAAGGACGGCGGGGCTGGCAACGAGTGAGTCCCACACAAAATACTGACTGACAAGCAGTAGCTAGCTTAAGGGGACTTCCAGAATCAACATTCGGATGAGAAGTTTGTTAATGTGCAAAACAAATCACATAATATCACCTGGCGTGTGAGTGACTTCAACCCAGCCACACTAGTTTGTAACTGCAGGACACTATTCAGAGATATCGCTGAAATTACACGTAGGAGACTGTTCCTGAAGAATGTTATAATTGCATAAATGTGGTTTATTAATAGCGCTTGTGATTCTGTGATTTGCTTCTTAATTATGCATATTTAGCGCTACATTCGGGTGAATACTTGATCCAGGACTAATCCAGTAGAATGTAGAAGTAACGCAGTTTTGGCGCTCGAAAGTATACTCTGTGCGCGGAAACGGTTAAAGCGCTCTATCCCAGAGTCAACCTTTGGCTCTTTCAAGTGTGTCGATGACATCAGAGTCAGACAGAGGGGACCTCTCGGGGCATGCTAATGAGGTGATGTCAGCAGCCGGCTGCTGGCCCGCTCCTCGCGCCCTGCTCGCCCACTCGACGCTTGCCAGGGGTTCCCGCCGGTTTCAGGTGTGAGCTCTGCTCGTCATTGTCAGGCACGCGCCTCGGGCGCTTTCCACCCGCATGTTTCTCTCATGGGTCCTTCGACGATGCATGGGAACGCTCATCTACTGCGACCATAAGTGTAGACAAGCGCTCCAAACCCTTGACCCCTTCGGAGCGGGTCACCGACCGACCCGAGGAGTGATTCGGGGGCGTGCGCACTTCCACTTACGGCCGCCAGTGGCATTTGGCACTGTTATGGGTCCGCATTTCCTTCCCTCATTACCAAACACATGTACGAAGCAAGTAATCTAGCAATTGCGTGTTTCAGGGATTTTCTGAGATTACATATTTTTGGGGACAAAATAAAGTGCAAAGACAATGTATTCATTCTTATTTTGCTCTATTGATATAATTGTGTGTGCTGATTGGAAAGCCTTTGGGTCCGCCACGAGTCAACACCAACTTTCCCGGTAGCTTGAGTTTTTATCAACATTGTCTCACATTGCCGCGTAAAGTTAAGGGGCTTCCGCATCGATCAACGAGTGGCTTACAGACTCTGTTACTGCTATCAGTAAATTGACTGTTCACATATTAGAATAATTAATTGTTGGTTGTTTCTAACACAGGAAACGGCGCTCGAGCAGAAGAAAAAACAATGTTGTCGAAATATATAAAAATATTTGTGTACGTGAACTGTACATGGGCTCTTAGAATTCGAATGGTGCTGTGACGCATGAAGGAAAGGCCGTGGGATGCCAGACTAGAAGGTATGCAAAGGCGAAGAGGTTAGTATATCAATTTCCAAAAATTACTTTCTCGACAAATGCCTGAAAATGTACAAGAGACTGGTTTTGTTATATGGGTGGGTCAGCAAGCGAAGACAGGCAGTATCTTTGTCTGACAGACAGCAACTTCTTGCAGATGTAAAAGGTACGAGGCTTTATTTGCTGCTTTGACACATTTTGTTACCTTGGGCTGTTTGCATCATCTACTTGGCGTCTTTTTTACTCATCTGCTGGGCTGTCGGTCGACCCATGGAACACAACCTGAGGAGTCTGCGTGGAAAAGGAGACACCTATATCTAAAGATTAAATGTCAGGTCCCCTGCGTCTACTTTGACACGGGTGAGCGCCAAAAATGGTTCAAGACCAGGTGCTTAACTCATGCCTCTCAGCTCCTGTCATTCAAAGGAGCCCCAACCCGTCAGAGGTCCCCATTCAGACCAAGGCCAATTATATCTCTAAGATATGGGAGACTCAGGGTCCCCTCAACACATTCTGCTGTGGGGCCCAATCATTAGGTGGAGCATGGGCAGAGGATGCACTGCTCTGCGAGGCATGCTGTATACAGGTAAGGACTTGAAGCTCCGCCCACTCTCCGCCCATATTTTTCATTGACGTGTCATTTTCCAATGTAAACTGTGGCTGTTCATTAGTTAATAGGCTTAGTAGTCCCTCCTTAGTTCCTCGTTTGATTTTGCGACCCCTCTGTTACATGTGTTATTACCATGGTAGCATTTACTTACAGCCTCTGAGCACTATTTTCTGAAATAGCTTTGTCCTGCTTGCTGTTGCAGGCAGGACATGCTCTCTCCTAAAGCTTTGGAATGTTTTTATAGCACAAACGCATTTGCAATGCAATAGGCCTCGCATTTGCGAGAGTTTAAGCTATTGGCATTGTAAATGACAATGCATTTTAATTATCTGTGCTAAAAACAACACATAAATAAAAGGCATTCTCATTTACAATGCCAATAGCTCAAACACTCGTAAATGCATGACCTATTGCATTGCAAAGGCTTATTTTGTCTTATGTCACTGTTCAAGCAGTTCAATCCAATCAATCAATAAATGACATTTTTAAACCATGAATTTTCATTCTTTTCATGAATTTTATTTTCAAAAGGTATCCGTTTGGATTCTTCAATCAAGAGCAATGCATTAAACATCCAATTATATTTCATCCATGGATTTAAAAAAACCCAATGCATTTCGGGTCCATGACCCGGACCCTTCTTCAGGGGTCTAAAACAAAAATGACATAAATCAAGATTCTAATTAGTCCTTCCTGGTATTAAAAAAACTCAACAGTGTCATAATACAATGATTACCATGAACCACGATTAAGTCTCCACCCAAGACCTTCAGCATTCTGTTTAAGCGTGGGCGCAAAATCTGTTCCGCTCGCGGATTTTGCGGATTTTCGGCAATTTCGCGATACTTGAATCTCGCGAAATTGCAGAAAAATTCGCAAATCCGCTCGCGGGCGGATTTGTAGAGGTATCGCACAAACCGGTGGCGTCTTCTTGGATAAATATGAAGGGCAGGGTTCATTCTGGCACGATGCTCCTGTCACAAAGATTAAACCTCAACAGGAATCACTTACAGATATAAATAAAGCAGGTGCCCGAGTTGAAGCTCAAGTTCAGTAATGCATTCATCAGCCCTAAAACAATCGTGAGCTTTGTCGAGGCTGGGCAGGTCTGCTTTCTCCCCATATCTACCGTTGAAAATTAGCTGTGATGCTGGATAGAGGCCTTTACATCCTTGACTTTCATGAGCGCAATCCCTGTGCAGTTCCTGTGACCAGGGGCTTCTTTCTCCTCGTCTGCTGCTCTGATCGGTCTCTGACCTTTTATACACACAAGAGGCATGTGAACTCGCATAGAAGCCCTGCTCTTTGGCCTCGCCCACACACTAGTGGTGTGCACCGTTTTCCCGCCCTGACCCACTATGAAGGACAGCTCACTCAAGGGACCCCAGCGCTGGGCAGGTGTGCTTTCTCCCCATATCTACCTTCGATAATTAGCTGTGATGCTGGATAGAGGCCTCTGCATCCTTCACTTTCACAAGCGCAATCCCCGTGCAGTTCCTGTGACCAGGAGCTTCTTTCTCCTCATCTGCTGCTCTGATCGGTCTCTGAACTTTTATACACACAAGAGGCATGTGAACTCACACAGAAGCCCCGCTCCTTGGCCCCACCCACACACTAGTGGTGTACACCGTTTTCCCGCCCTGACCCACTATGATGGACAGCTCACTCAAGGGACCCCGGCGCTGGGCAGGTGTGTTTTCTCCCCATATCTACCTTCGAAAATTAGCGGTGATGCTGGATAGAGGCCTCTGCATCCTTCACTTTCAAGAGCGCAATCCCGTGCAGTTCCTGTGACCAGGAGCTTCTTTCTCCTCATATGCTGCTCTGATCGGTCTCTGAACTTTTATACACACAAGAGGCATGTGAACTCGCATCGAAGCCCCGCTCCTTGGCCCGCCCACACACTAGTGGTGTGCACCGTTTTCCCGCCCTGACCCACTATGATGGACAGCTCACTCAAGGGACCCCGGCACTGGGCAGGTGTGCTTTCTCCCCATATCTACCTTCGAAAAATAGCTGTGATGCTGGATAGAGGCCTCTGCATCCTTCACTTTCACGAGCGCAATCCCCGTGCAGTTCCTGTGACCAGGAGCTTCTTTCTCCTCATCTGCTGCTCTGATCGGTCTCTGAACTTTTATACACACAAGAGGCATGTGAACTCGCATAGAAGCCCCGCTCCTTGGCCCCACCCACACACTAGTGGTGTGCACCGTTTTCCCGCCCTGACCCACTATGATGGACAGCTCACTCAAGGGACACCGGCGCTGGGCAGTTGTGCTTTCTCCCCATATCTACCTTCGAAAATTAGCGGTGATGCTGGATAGAGGCCTCTGCATCCTTCGCTTTCACGAGCGCAATCCCCTTGCAGTTCCTGTGTCCAGGAGCTTCTTTCTCCTCATCTGCTGCTCTGATCGATCTCTGACCTTTTATACACACAAGAGGCATGTGAACTCGCATAGAAGCCCCGCTTTTTTGCCCCCCCCCACACACTAGTGGTGTGCACTGTTTTCCCGCCATTTACCCACTATGATGGACAGCTCATTCAAGGGACCCCTGCGCCCTTCGGCGCGATGGCATAGTAACACACACATGGCCACTGGAGACAAGTCTTCTGGCACTTTACGCAGCTGTAGTGTAGGAAAAGCACTATACATTTACCCAACAAGGTATCACTTACTGATTAGCCAGTAGACAGCGGGAAACAGTCTATTTGCGCAAATCCATGAGTTCGCAAATTTTTTTGCGAACTCGCAGATTTTTTTTGCAATTTCCCGTGAACTTGCAGACCGCTAATCCACAAAATTCACCCATACTTAATTCTGGTATATACTGCAACATTCTATTCATTAACATACTAATATTCTGCATACAATGCTATCCATCTGAATTATATAACTCAAGTTCTCAATACCCCATTTGGCTACTAAAACCTGCAATGTAACATATGTTTTAAGCGCTGTAGTGCTTTCTGTGGCAGCCCGCTGAACTGAGAATAATATATGCTAACTCGCATCTTCATGGTAATTAGTTTGTGCACTAAACTTCAGGATGCATCTTCATAACTCAGTATAACTCATGATTCTGCTGATTCCACTCAAAGCTTTACAATGAGCCTTAGTCAAGCGTTTTTAATTTTATAATCGGAATTTCTCATGTAGCCCGAATGGCTTCCAGAACGTCTCCCACCAGCTGTTTCTATCTCTTGTACGGACTCGCGTTCACCCGATGTTAACCGGGAACGCGGCCGTCTCGCATTGAGTGGCGTGTACTAAGCGCATAGCTGAATCTTACCGGTCTATCTGTTTAAAGCGCTGCTGCGTGAATATCCTTACTGGAGAGACAATCTCGTGATGTTTAAAAGATATATTGATGATATCTTTATCATTTGTAATGGAGAGGAGAAAACATTGGTTGAGAATATAGAACAGCTCAACAACTTTGATCAACATATCAAATTTACTTACACCATTGCAAAAGAGAGGATTGCTTTTCTAGATGTCCTAGTACAGATTGGAAGTCAGGGTATCAAAATGAATGTTTTTATGAAACCCACAGATTGGAACAATTGCCTTCATTTTGAAAGTTTCCACCAACAGTCTTTAAAAAGACATTTACCGTACTCTTAATTCATTAGACTAAAAAGAATCACAAGTGTACAAGAAGAGGCCACTGAATCTATAAAGAATTATGCCAAGAGATTCATGGATACAGGATATCCTGCGTCATTGATCGCTGAATCAATGGAGAAAGTGAAAGTCTTAGGGCGATCCACGCTTCTCAAACAGAAAACCATGGTCAAACAAACATCTAATATATGCATCTTAAAACATTCAATGGAAGCAAGCCGAATTAAAAACATAATTAAAAAACATTGGCACCTGATAGAGATGGAACCTGACTTAAGATGCATATCAAATAACAAAATTGTTTTCGCATACCAACGTTCACAAAACATAAAAGAACCGCTATCTAACAAAACTAAAAAAAGTGGATCCACTAATCACAAAGGCATGCAAACTTGTGGTAATTGCACACATTGCAATAATGTGATCAAAGGCAGTGAACTGACACATCCATCAAAAGGTACTAAGATCAGTTTGAAACATTCGAGTACATGTGACACTAAAAATGTGATATATGCGATAAAAATGCCCATGCGGGAAAATGTATGTTGGAATGACAGAAAGAAAAATTAAAATTGAGGAATGAAAAGTCATCAGTGGCCATGCATTGGCAAGAAGCTGGACATAATGTGTCACAGGTGGGATTCACAGTCTTGGAGTCACTAAAGAGTCGTCCAGATATGGATACACATAAACAGTTGCTAAAATCTGAATTCTTTTGGATTCAGAGACTGAATTCCATTCACCCGTCTGGGTTGAACAAGCTTATTGAACTAGCATGCTTTTTGTAAACAATTATGATGTCCTTGTAGTATGTTTGAATTATGCTTCGGCGACTAGATTAGATTTATTTTTCTTCTTATCATGATGACCTAGCCCATATGTTTAATTTTATATTTTTGTAATATGCTGATTTACACTTTCTACATTTTAAAACCATCTGATTTTCACTCAATAGGGTAGAGCTAACACCAACGCTATAAGCACGTTTTTTATAAACTTTATTGCTCGCCTATACTCCAGAGCACTTGCGGGCCCTTTAAACAGCAACCTGACACCAGCACGTGATTTCGGTCATGTGCTGTTGTGCGTAACACGCATTTAAATCCACTGAAAGTTTTCTATTTGATTTCACTTTGAACTCGACTCGGGTGTAATAGCCGGATGCAGTAAGGATATTCACGCAGCAGCGCTTCAAACAGATAGACCGGTAAGATTCAGCTACGCGCTTAGTACACGCCACGCAATGCGAGACGGCCGCGTTCCCGGTTAACATCGGGTGAACGCGAGTCCGTACAAGAGATAGAAACAGCTAGTGGGAGACGTTCTGGAAACCGTTCGGGCTACATGAAAATTTACGATTATAAAATTAAGAACGCTCGACTAACGCTTATTGTAAAGCATTGAGTGGAATCGGCAGAATCATGAGTTATACTGAGTTATGAAGACGCATCCCAGAGTTTAGTGCACAAACTAATTACCATGAAGATGCGACTTAGCACATGTTATTCTCAGTTCAGCGCGCTGCCGCAGAAAGCACTACGGCGCTTAAAACATATGTTACATTGCAGGTTTTAGCAGCCAAACTTGGGGTATTGAGAACTCGAGTTATATAATTCAGATGGATAGCATTTTATGCAGAACATTAGTATGTTAATGAATAGAATGTTGCAGTATATAACAGAATGCTGAAGGTCTTGGGTGGATACGTAATTGTGGTTCATGGTAATCATTGTATTATGACACTGTTATGTTTTTTGAATATCAGGAAGGACTGATTAGAATCTTGATTTATGTCATTTTTTGTTTTAGACCCAAGAAGAAGGGTCCGGTTCATGGACCTGAAATGCATTGGGTTTTTTTAAACTCATGGATGAAATATAATTGGATGCTTAATGCATTGCTCTTGATTGAAGAATTCAAAAGGATACCTTTTGAAAATAAAATTCATGAAAAGAATGAAAAATCATGGTTTAAAAATTTAGTTTATTGATTGAATGGATTGAACAATTTTGGATTAGAAACCTCTGTGGTTTTCCATAAAAAGTGCGCACATTCACTGGGGAACGGTACGCCTGACCTGACCATTTTTTTCACTTTCGATAGGCACTGGCAGACGCAGTGTAACGAATGGAGCAGCACCAAACGAAATTTTGATTATTATAAAAAGTACAAATCATCTTAGTGTGCACAGAGAATCTACATTATTTCACTGTTCAAGATCGAGCAGCGCACCTGGACACCTACCTCGCTCTTTACATCCTTCATATGGCAGAAGTGTGGCATGCAGCATTTTACGAAATAATTCATTTAATAAACACATACGAATTATCTGATCTGATATAATCATGGTAAAGCACACCGTTTAAATTAGTGAGTCTCCTCTTCAGTTTCAGCGTACCACACCTTCTACCTTGGTGTGATGCGTCTTTCACTCTGGGTAAGTGCACATACCATTGGGTTGTGGTACACATTATATTCTGGTGTACTATCCTGTTGTGGCACACCTAATATCCCAACCTACCACAACAGGTTTCTTGATATAATGCAAAATCTCGGTTGGAGACGCCTTCTGTCTCGGTGATGTGCACCTTTTACCCCACTGTATCATAGACCAAATGCAATGCTCATGGCCTCACCCTTAATTGAACAGATACAATTACAAATACTATGAATGTAGTATCATTAAATTGTTTGACTTCAGGAAGTCCTTTAATTGCATTTTGTCTTTAGGTGTTGTTATTTATTAGTGTAAATACTGTGAGATCATAAGCATTGCATTTGATATAAGAGGTATAGTTTGCATGGCTGTTGTGCAAGTTAAGGACTGCGGTCCTAATCAAAATTTGCACATTTTTGTGGTTTTTCAATTTTAATTCGTACCTATAACTGGCATTTATTGTTTCTTTAGGTGAAACCTGGGAAAGTACACAGTAGCATCCAGTGGATCGATCTACCTAGGGTTCATGGATTTGTCCACGGCTTTCGACCTGGTCAACAGGTCTAGGCTGTGGGAAATCCTTATGGACCTGGGGATGGACCATCCCCTGGTATACTTTCTGGCAGAGGCACACTGGGACCTGGAAGCCAGAATTAGGATGACACAGGAGGGAGCTTGCACCGCTGGTTTTAAGCCTACCAGAGGGGTGCGCCAGGGTTGTATCCTCGCCCCTATGTTATTCACATTGTACATAAACCATCTCGAATCCTCCCTGGGTCTGGCTACGTTAGACGTACCGCGTTTTGGAGGGTTGTCCACCCCGGTCCTCCTCTACGCGGATGACGCCGTGCTTATTGCACGAACACCCCTTGGATTACAGAGACTATTGGCGGCTTTTGACGCCTTTATGACCTCTCTTGACTTAAAGATAAATACTGACAAGTCACATGTCATGTCAGTGGGTGGGGGTAAGAACAAAAACTTGAAACCTTTTTCCTGCGCCAACACACCAATCTCTAGTGTAAAAACCTTCACCTACTTAGGGGTGGTCTATGACGAAAAGGGCTCCTGGGCACACCAAATATCAGTAAAGGTTAATGCTATGAAAAGATCCGCGGCAGCAATCTCAGGTTTTGCTAATCGATTGGGTGGTAAACCTATAGAAGCAATGCTAGCAATATATAGAGCTAAATCAATTGCAATAGCAAGGTATGGGGCTTCCATATGGGGCTACACTAACAACGCAGAAGCAATTCAAGTTGAGGAGAATAAATTCTTACGCAAGGTCCTGGGTCTACCACAATCCACGGCCACTTTTTCTGTCCATACGGAATTAGGCCAGGGGTACATAAGTGACATCATCAAACAGTCGCCAATTTTGATGTGGCTAAGAACCTGGCTGGACCCTAACCTAACACTAAATCATGCAATCTTAAGGGACTGCTTACGCCTGGACAACATGAAAAACATTCGGTGGATAGCATACATTAAAGATACCCTTAGCTGCCTGGGCCGCCCTGATTTATTTTTCAAACCAGAAAGTATTGTTAAAGCTGACTTGGAATGGTTCAAATTGACTTTCATCAAACACAGAGAGTTAGAGCGGGAGAGCGGAGAACTTGTGAAACCTACCGTGAGGGAGCATTATATCTCCAAGTCAACCATGGCTATCGAACTGTATTTAACAGTTGTGTCAATCCCGTTTCACCGCTGGTTATTAACTAAATTAAGATTTAACCAGATTCATTCTTTGTTAAATGATTCCAAGGTGTGGGCTAAGCCTGAGGATTTGCCACTTTGTAATTGTGATAGCTACTCATTGCAGGACACTTTACATTTTATGTTTTTCTGTAAATTTTATTCTCTGCCCAGGAAAAAAATATATTACCCCGTTGCTCAAAAACAAGGGGTTTGTCCAAGTCAAACAGCTCAGCTCTCCTTTACTTAAAACAGTTAGACTCCCCACTAATAATGTTTGGTGTTGCAAATTTTTTGGTGGCTGCTTTCCGCCTCAAAAAATGTACCAGGTCTAGACAAACTAACAGCATTGGTGTTAACTTATGAAATTTTTAAAATACTCTTCTACTTTTAAAAAAAATGTAAATATTTTAATTGTTCTTTTTTAAACATCTCTATTAACTGAATGTATTTGTATCCCTCTGAACATGTATTTGTGCCTATTGTGTGCTTTTTATGATTTTTACTAATCAAAATAAAGTGGTTTTGAACTTGTTTCTTTAGGTGAATATTTTTTTTAAACATAAGTTAAGGTGCTATAACAATGGTAACCTTCACGTCACTTTAACCTTTGTTTTCTTCAGTGATCTTTATATTGTAACATAATAAATCCAATAATTCCATGCACCCCACCCTCAACCAGAGACTAACCCCTTCTGTGCACAGTCGTCAGCCATGGCGAGCAGGGGTTGGCTTCATAGCTGCGCACATTCCTCCTCAACCAGTCTTACCCGCTGCAAAAATCTTTAACTGTGCACAGTGGGGGGTGGAACACAGTGCCTGGTTTTCAGCAAGGCATTTCACCAAGGCTCTGCAGGCAGCCAACCCCTCTGTGCATGGCATGTGCAATGGCATTTGGTTGCAAGGTATGGTCTATGGCCAGACCCTTACTTCTTTCTTTTTACAAATATTTTTATGTCTCTGCGGATCCTAAATTGGATCTATAGATCGAGGCTAGGTTTCCCGTTCCTGGTGTCTTTCACCCTTGCAAGCTTCACTTGCTGGTGCTGGATCTGCAGTTCCTGGTTTCGCCAGGCACTGTGCCAATCACTCTGTGGACGCACTGACTTGGGGTGTGCGGTGTGCGGTTTGCGAGCAGGGTCTGGCTACAGGTCAAGCCAATGATCCGACCCACCTTCGTCGGCCAATCAAAGGCCATGTGCAGGGGGAATAGTCCATAGGGTCTGCTCTCGGGCCAAGTCTTTGACCCATCCCTTCACTGATAGTCAGGCCCACTGTACATGGCTTGTGCAATGGTCCTTTTCAAAAATCTTTTTTATTTGGATCTGTGGACCCAAACTGGGATCTACAGATCCAGGGCAAGCTTCTCTGCACTGGTGCCACAGACTTGTTCAAACTTCCCTGGCCGGTGGCTGATTCGAGGTTCCTATGAGGATTGTAAAATTGGGAGAGTATTCTCAAATCCACATGGAAGGGCCTCGCTGGGAGTCAAGGATCTGTTGATCCCATTGAAAAATCAATTTCCTTTTATTTTCAATAAGTGGAAAGTCCTTTTGGGAACCCCATTTCGACTTGGGCCTAGGCATCAGGGTGTGTTCACCCTGTCCCTCTTATGTGCTCTTACAATTTTTTTTATGACTTTGGAGCCAATTGTTCAAACCCTGTAATGGCTGCCATAACATTTTCTTTCACTGTTGTGGCAGCCAATCAGATCCTTAAGTATCTAATATCTAAGGACATAGATATTTCTAAAATGCCCGATACTTAAAACCCTTGATGGGTAACCAATGCCCAGAATTAAATAATAATTTCTTCTTAGCCTTCAATATGATGGTATCCTGCCTGCTGCAGAAGTGCCCAGGGCCACCTGAAATGGTGCGCTTATCTGTAAATGATACAGCATATATCCATACTAATAATATAAAGAGACAGCCTAAACCTTTGAGGCGGGTAAACTCAAAAAGTACAGCACCAATCACAACACTCAATACAGCGTTGGAAAGGGCAGTTGCAGCAGAAGGACATAGGCTATGCAGACGCCCACCATATACATTTAACAGGTAAAAGAACCGTGCCAGCAAAGTAGTCCCTTGTGGGCGTGTCTGCGTTGTGCTGTGGGCGTGTGCTGGGGGCGTGACAAACACTGGGGGCGTGTGGTACGTTCCGCCCTTCATGCCATGTCTTTTATTGTGTGCTAATCCCACCCTGCTCCCTTTAAATATTCCTGCACCCCATAATCATAACCCACCCGTACTCCTTAAAATACCCCAACACCCTTAAACACTAACCCATCTTAACCCTATAAATATACCCTGTACCCCAAAACCCAAACCTATCCCTAAACCCTAAAAATACCCCTGTACCCCAAAACCCAAACCTAGCCCTGAACCCTATAAATACCCCTGTACCTCAAAACGCAAACCTACCCCTGAACCCTAAAAATACCCCTGTACCCCAAAACCCAAACCTAGCCCTGAACCCTAAAAATACCCCTGTACCCCAAAACCCAAACCTACCCCTGAACCCTAATACCCCTGTAACCCAAAACCCAAACCTAGCCCTGAACCCTTAAAATACCCCTGTACCTCAAAACCCAAACCTACCTCTGTACTCTAAAAATACCCCTGTACCCCAAAACCCAAACCTAGCCCGGGACCCTTTAAATACCCCTGTACCCCAAAACCCAAACCTACCTCTGAACCCTAAAAATACACCTGTACCCCAAAACCCAAACCTAGCCCTGAACCATAAAAATAACCCTGTTCCCCAAAACCCAAACCTACCCCTGAACCCTAAAATACCCCTGTGCCCCAAAACCCAAACCTAGCCCTGAACCCTAAAAATACCCCTGTACCCCAAAACCCAAACCTAGCCCTGAACCCTTAAAATACCCCTGTACCCGAAAACCCATACCTATCGCTAAACCCTAAAACTACCCCTGTACCCCATAACCCAAACCTAGCCCTGAACCCTAAAAATACCCCTGTACCCCAAAACCCAAACCTAGCCCTGAACCATAAAAAAACCCTGTTCCCCAAAACCCAAACCTACCCCATAACCCTAAAATACCCCTGTACCCCAAAACCCAAACCTAGCCCTGAACCCTAAAAATACCCCTGTACCCCAAAACCCAAACCTAGCCCTGAACCTGTAAAATACCCCTGTACCCCAAAACTCAAACCTAGCCCTGAACCCTATAAATACCCCTGTACCTCAAAACCCAAACCTACCCCTGAACCCTAAAAATACCCCTGTACCCCAAAACCCAAACCTACCCCTGAACCCTAAAATACCCCTGTACCCCAAAACCAAAACCTAGCCCTGAACCCTTAAAATACCAGTGTACCCCAAAACCAAACATACCTCTGAACCCTAAAAATACCCCTGTACCCCAAAACCCAAACCTAGCCCAGAACCCTTAAAATACCCCTGTACCCCAAAACCCAAACCTAGCCCTGAACCCTAAAATATCCCTGTATCCCAAAACCCATACCTAGCCCTGAACCCTAAAAATACCCCTGTACCCCAAAACCCAAACCTAGCCCTGAACCCTAAAAATACACCTGTACCCCAAAACCCAAACCTAGCCCTGAACCCTTAAAATACCCCTGTACCCAAAAACCCAAACCTACCCCTGAACCCTAAAATACCCCTGTACCCCAAAACCCAAACCCCAAACCTAGCCCTGAACCCTAAAAATACCCCTGTACCCCAAAACCCAAACCTAGCCCTGAACCCTTAAAATACCCCTATACCCAAAAACCCAAACCTACCACTGAACCCTAAAAATACTCCTATAACCCAAAATCCAAACCTAGCCCTGAACCCTAAAAATACCCCTGTACCCCAAACCCCATACCTATCCCTAAACCCTAAAACTACCCCTGTACCCCATAACCCAAACCTAGCCCTGAACCCTAAAAATACCCCTGTACCCCAAAACCCAAACCTAGCCCTGAACCATAAAAATACCCCTGTACCCCAAAACCCAAACCTACCTCTGAACTCTAAAAATACCCCTGTACCCCAAAACCCAAACCTAGCCCTGGACCCTTTAAATACCCCTGTACCCCAAAACCCAAACCTACCTCTGAACCCTAAAAATACACCTGTACCCCAAAACCCAAACCTAGCCCTGAACCATAAAAATAACCCTGTTCCCCAAAACCCAAACCTACCCGTGAACCCTAAAATACCCCTGTGCCCCAAAACCCAAACCTAGCCCTGAACCCTAAAAATACCCCTGTACCCCAAAACCCAAACCTAGCCCTGAACCCTTAAAATACCCCTGTACCCGAAAACCCATACCTATCGCTAAACCCTAAAACTACCCCTGTACCCCATAACCCAAACCTAGCCCTGAACCCTAAAAATACCCCTGTACCCCAAAACCCAAACCTAGCCCTGAACCATAAAAATAACCCTGTTCCCCAAAACCCAAACCTACCCCTGAACCCTAAAATACCCCTGTACCCCAAAAACCAAACCTAGCCCTGAACCCTAAAAATACCCCAAAACCCAAACCTAGCCCTGAACCTGTAAAATACCCCTGTACCCCAAAACTCAAACCTAGCCCTGAACCCTATAAATACCCCTGTACCTCAAAACCCAAACCTACCCCTGAACCCTAAAAATACCCCTGTACCCCAAAACCCAAACCTACCCCTGAACCCTAAAATACCCCTGTACCCCAAAACCAAAACCTAGCCCTGAACCCTTAAAATACCCGTGTACCCCAAAACCAAACATACCTCTGAACCCTAAAAATACCCCTGTACCCCAAAACCCAAACCTAGCCCTGAACCCTTAAATACCCCTGTACCCCAAAACCCAAACCTACCCCTGAACCCTAAAATATCCCTGTATCCCAAAACCCATACCTAGCCTTGAACCCTAAAAATACCCCTGTACCCCAAAACCCAAACCTAGCCCTGAACCCTAAAAATACCCCTGTACCCCAAAACCCAAACCTAGCCCTAAACCCTTAAAATACCCCTGTACCCAAAAACCCAAACCTACCCCTGAACCCTAAAATACCCCTGTACCCCAAAACCCAAACCTAGCCCTGAACCCTAAAAATACCCCTGTACCCCAAAACCCAAACCTAGCCCTGAACCCTTAAAATACCCCTGTACCCAAAAACCCAAACCTACCACTAAACCCTAAAAATACTCCTATAACCCAAAATCCAAACCTAGCCCTGAACCCTAAAAATACCCCGTACCCCAAACCCCATACCTATCCCTAAACCCTAAAACTACCCCTGTACCCCATAACCCAAACCTAGCCCTGAACCCTAAAAATACCCCTGTACCCCAAAACCCAAACCTAGCCCTGAACCATAAAAATAACCCTGTTCCCCAAAACCCAAACCTACCCCTGAACCCTAAAATGCCCCTGTATCCCAAAACCCAAAATTAGCCCTGAACCCTAAAAATACCCCTGTACCCCAAAACCCAAACCTAGCTCTGAACCCTAAAAATACCCCTGTACCCCCAAACCCAAACCTAGCCCTGAACCCTTAAAATACCCCTGTACCCCACAACCCAAACCTACCTCTGAACCCTAAAAATACCCCTGTACCCCAAAACCCAAACCTAGCCCTGAACCATAAAAATAACCATGTTCCCCAAAACCCAAACCTACCCCTGAACCCTAAAATACCCCTGTACCCCAAAACCCAAACCTAGCCCTGAACCCTAAAAATACCCCTGTACCCCAAAACCTAGCCCTGAACCCTTAAAATACCCCTGTACCCGAAAACCTAAACTTACCGCTGAACCCTAAAAATACTCCTATACCCCAAAATCCAAACCTAGCCCTGAACCCTAAAAATACCCCTGTACCACAAAACCCATACCTATCCCTAAACCCTAAAACTACCCCTGTACCCCATAACCCAAAACTATATCTGAACCCTTAAAATACCCAAACACCTCAAATCATATACCCCTATACCCATACTTACCTTATTCAAACATTAAAAAAAAACATGCTTTTACCATTCATGCATTTACAACGAATTTCGTTGTAAATGTATGCGTGGTAAAAGCATATAAAATGTAATGCCATGTGTTATAATGGCATTGCGGAGTCATGGTACTTTCGTAATGAAAGTATGCGGAGTGATGGTATGCGGAAAGAAAGTTGCGGAATAATGGGTGTTTACCCTCCCCCGGTAAGTACATTGGTGGCACGGCGGCCCACATCTCCAGCAACATACTCGTATTTTTTCACCTCCGATTTGAAAAATGCACAGGTCTCTCTCATTGATGGCCAGCACCGACATACACTTTTAGACACACCTCCCGCCACAAGTTCTAGAATTGCGAACATTAGAGCTGGGGAGCTACGTTCGAATCTCGGCATCAGCTCAACATCCTGTGATTCCAGGCAAATTGCTTTGTCTCCCCGTGCCTACCACAAATGAATGTGTTCTTCTGTAATGTAAATTGTGCTCATGCCATGTTGTCGAGTTCGCGCTATATAATATTGCAAGGAAAAATAAAGTAGGGAAACTCGAGTTCACACACTACTGAACGCGCACTCTTAAGTGCATCAGCAGTGCACTGTGAATCGGAGCGTTTCACAGGCCTGTCACAGATAAGAAATGCTATCAAAACGAAATCCTACAAAACAATATACTACTGGCCGGCAGCAATTCATACCCGGACAACGTCGGGACGGGCTGCTAGTATATATATCCATACTAATAATATAAAGAGACAGCCTAAACCTTTGAGGCGGGTAAACTCAAAAAGTACAGCACCAATCACAACACTCAATACAGCGTTGGAAAGGGCAGTTGCAGCAGAAGGACATAGGCTATGCAGACGCCCACCATATACATTTAACAGGTAAAAGAACCGTGCCAGCAAAGTAGTCCCTTGTGGGCGTGTCTGCGTTGTGCTGTGGGCGTGTGCTGGGGGCGTGACAAACACTGGGGGCGTGTGGTACGTTCCGCCCTTCATGCCATGTCTTTTATTGTGTGCTAATCCCACCCTGCTATCTTTAAATATTCCTGCACCCCATAATCATAACCCACCCGTACTCCTTAAAATACCCCAACACCCTTAAACACTAACCCATCTTAACCCTATAAATATACCCTGTACCCCAAAACCCAAACCTATCCCTAAACCCTAAAAATACCCCTGTACCCCAAAACCCAAACCTAGCCCTGAACCCTATAAATACCCCTGTACCTCAAAACCCAAACCTACCCCTGAACCCTAAAAATACCCCTGTACCCCAAAACCCAAACCTAGCCCTGAACCCTAAAAATACCCCTGTACCCCAAAACCCAAACCTACCCCTGAACCCTAATACCCCTGTACAACAAAACCCAAACCTAGCCCTGAACCCTTAAAATACCCCTGTACCCCAAAACCCAAACCTACCTCTGAACACTAAAAATACTCCTGTACCCCAAAACCCAAACCTAGCCCTGGACCCTTTAAATACCCCTGTACCCCAAAACCCAAACCTACCTCTGAACCCTAAAAATACACCTGTACCCCAAAACCCAAACCTAGCCCTGAACCATAAAAATAACCCTGTTCTCCAAAACCCAAACCTACCCCTGAACCCTAAAATACCCCTGTGCCCCAAAACCCAAACCTAGCCCTGAACCCTTAAAATACCCCTGTACCCCAAAACCCAAACCTACCTCTGAACACTAAAAATACTCCTGTACCCCAAAACCCAAACCTAGCCCTGGACCCTTTAAATACCCCTGTACCCCAAAACCCAAACCTACCTCTGAACCCTAAAAATACACCTGTACCCCAAAACCCAAACCTAGCCCTGAACCATAAAAATAACCCTGTTCTCCAAAACCCAAACCTACCCCTGAACCCTAAAATACCCCTGTGCCCCAAAACCCTAACCTAGCCCTGAACCCTAAAAATACCCCTGTACCCCAAAACCCAAACCTAGCCCTGAACCCTTAAAATACCCCTGTACCCGAAAACCCAAACCTACCGCTAAACCCTAAAAATACTCCTATACCCCAAAATCCAAACCTTGCCCTGAACCCTAAAAATACCCCTGTACCCCAAAACCCATACCTATCGCTAAACCCTAAAACTACCCCTGTACCCCATAACCCAAACCTAGCCCTGAACCCTAAAAATACCCCTGTATCCCAAAACCCAAACCTAGCCCTGAACCATAAAAATAACCCTGTACCCGAAAACCCAAACCTACCGCTGAACCCTAAAAATACTCCTATACCCCAAAATCCAAACCTTGCCCTGAACCCTAAAAATACCCCTGTACCCCAAAACCCATACCTATCGCTAAACCCTAAAACTACCCCTGTACCCCATAACCCAAACCTAGCCCTGAACCCTAAAAATACCCCTGTACCCCAAAACCCAAACCTACCCCTGAACCCTAAAAATACCCCTGTACCGCAAAACACAAACCTAGCCCTGAACCCTTAAAATACCCCTGTACCCCAAAACCAAAACCTAGCCCTGAACCCTTAAAATACCCGTGTACCCCAAAACCAAACATACCTCTGAACCCTAAAAATACCCCTGTACCCCAAAACCCAAACCTAGCCCTGAACCCTTAAAATACCCCTGTACCCCAAAACTCAAACCTACCCCTGAACCCTAAAATACCCCTGTATCCCAAAACCCAAACCTAGCCCTGAACCCTAAAAATACCCCTGTACCCCAAAACCCAAACCTAGCCCTGAACCCTAAAAATACCCCTGTACCCCAAAACCCAAACCTAGCCCTGAACCCTTAAAATACCCCTGTACCCAAAAACCCAAACCTACCCCTGAACCCTAAAATACCCCTGTACCCCAAAACCCAAACCTAGCCCTGAACCCTAAAAATACCCCTATACCCCAAAACCCAAACCTACCACTGAACCCTAAAAATAC
Source organism: Lissotriton vulgaris (assembly GCF_964263255.1). NCBI lineage: Eukaryota > Metazoa > Chordata > Amphibia > Caudata > Salamandridae > Lissotriton > Lissotriton vulgaris. Next base: position 650,065,395 of record NC_141700.1, on the reverse strand, counting down.
TCCTATAACCCAAAATCCAAACCTACCCCTGAACCCTAAAATGCCCCTGTACCCCAAAACCCAAAATTAGCCCTGAACCCTAAAAATACCCCTGTACCCCAAACCCCATACCTATCCCTAAACCCTAAAACTACCCCTGTACCCCATAACCCAAACCTAGCCCTGAACCCTAAAAATACCCCTGTACCCCAAAACCCAAACCTAGCCCTGAACCATAAAAATAAACCTGTTCCCCAAAACCCAAACCTACCCCTGAACCCTAAAATGCCCCTGTACCCCAAAACCCAAAATTAGCCCTGAACCCTAAAAATACCCCTGTACCCCAAAACCCAAACCTACCTCTGAACCCTAAAAATACCCCTGTACCCCCAAACCCAAACCTAGCCCTGAACCCTTATAATACCCCTGTACCCCACAACCCAAACCTACCTCTGAACCCTAAAAATACCCCTGTACCCCAAAACCCAAACCTAGCCCTGAACCATAAAAAAAACCAGGTTCCCCAAAACCCAAACCTACCCCTGAACCCTAAAATACCCCTGTACCCCAAAACCCAAACCTAGCCCTGAACCCTAAAAATACCCCTGTACCCCAAAACCTAGCCCTGAACCCTTAAAATACCCCTTTACCACAAAACCCATACCTATCCCTAAACCCTAAAACTAATCGGAGCATTTCACAGGCCTGTCACAGATAAGAAATGCTATCAAATCGAAATCCTACAAAACAATATACTACTGGCCTTCAGCAATTCATACCCGGACAACGTCGGGACGGGCTGCTAGTATATATATATAATTTTCTTTTTTTTCACTGAAAAAACAAAGGTTAAAGTAACGTTGTAGCTAGGTGAATTTGTCAGTGACAACATTAACTTTTTTTTAAAAAAGCACAGAAATTCACCAGTTATAGTTAGCAGTGCTTATGATCTGACATATGACATCACTCATGACATGTTTTTTTGACATCATTTATGACTTCACTCATGACATAATTTAATTACAATACATACATCCAACCCTCCACCATGCACAGCCTCTGGCCTTGTGCGGTCTCATTAGGCCATGAGAATCCCATCTCTCAGGGCCTTTTTTATAAAGGGGAGGGGGATGGCAGGATCTGGGCACCTAATCCCCCCGTACCCCCCCCCCCTCTCCAAGCCTTGTTAGGCCATGGGGACCTCATCTCCCAGGGCCACTCCTTTAAATAAAGGGTAGGGAGGCATGCGTGGCCCCTCTCCCCAGGCCTAATTTATCCATGGGGACCCAGTCCCCTGAAGCCGGTTTGATTATCAGGGGAGGGAGACATGTGTGACCCCTCTCCCCAGGCCTAATTCATCCCTGGGGACCCAGTCCCCCGGAGCTCGGTGTGATTATCAGGGGAGGGGGCATGTGGCCACATTCCCCAGGGTTCCCGCACTTTAAATGTTGGTACACTGGTGCCCAACCAGGGCACATACCAAACATTCACTGGGGGCCGTGTGTGGAGCCTCAAGGCCCTGTGTCACCAGCCTGCTGATCCTCACATACAGTAGCATCTGGCATTGCCCCTGCCCGCAGGGAGCAGATACTAAGCTGCTCCCTGCGGGTGGGAGCAACATTTTGAACTGTTTTCCTACCTCTGGTCTTTTGCGGTCTCATTAGGCCCTGAGAACCCCATCTCTCAGGGCCTTTTTTATAAAAATGGGAGGGAGGGCAGGGCACTCCCCTCCCCGAGCCTCATTAGGTTCTCGGGACCCCATCTCCCAGGGCCGTTGTTTTTTATTAAAGGGGAGGTGGCCGCATGTCCCCCCACCTCAAACCTTTTTAGGCCCTGGGGACCCCTTCTCTCAGGGCCACTCCTTTAAATAAAGGGGAGAGAGGCCTGCATGACCCCTTTCCCCAGGCCAAATTCATTCCTGGGGACCCAGCCACCTGGGGTCTGGTGTGATAATCAGGGGAGGTGGCAAGCAGCCCCACCCCCCGGGGCCCTCACACTTTAAATGTTGGTACAATGGTGCCCACTCAGGGCATATGCCATACATTCACTGGGGGCTGTGTCTGCAGCTTTAAGGCCCCTGCATCCCCAGCCAGCTCCTCGCATACAGCAGGATCTGGCATTGCTCCCGCCTGCAGGGAGCAGGTACTAATGCTGCCCCTGCTGTTTTCCAGCCTGCTTCAGTGCGGGCAGGGAAACAGATCAAAAGTCCGCTCCCAGTGGGTGAGTACATTTTTAATGGCATACAGCAGAATAGCGGACAGTGGAGTGGTGTAGAGTGGAATAGCATATAGTGGAGTGGCGTACAGTGGGGTGATGTAGAGTGGAATAGTGCAGAGAGAACTGGCGAAAGTGGAGTTGCGTACAGTGGAATAATGTAGAGGGGAGTAGCGTACAGTGGAGTAGCGTCCAGTGACAAAGTGTAGAGTGGATTGGTGTACAGTGCAAGGACACAGCGAAGTGGCAAAAACGGGACTATTTAGAGTGGAGAGGTGTTCAGTGAAATAGCATGCAGTGGAGTGGTGTGCAGTGCAGTGTGGGGTGTGGTAGAGTGGACTGGTGTACAGTGGAATAGCAGAGAGTAGAGTGGCATAGAATGGAGTGGTGTAGAGTGGACTGGCGTAGAGTGGAGTGGGGTACAGTGAAGTGCAGTGGAATAGCATAAAGTGGAGTGGCGTGGAGAGGCATACAATGGAGTGGCGTACAGTAGAGTGGTGTACAGTGGTATAGCATACACTAGAGTGGGGTAGAGTGGAGTGGCATGGAGTGGAGTGGCGTAGAGTAGAACAGTGTAGAGTGGAGTGTCCTACATTGGAATAGCATACAGTAGAGTGGAGTGAGTTACAGTGTGGTGATGTACAATAAGAATAGTGTAGAGTGGAGTGGAGTGGCGTACAATGGAGTGTTGTACAGAGGAATGTTGTAAAGTGGAATACTGTGGAGTGGGGTGGACTGTAGTGGCATATAGTGTAATAGCGTACTGTGGAGTGGCACAGAGTGGAATGTTGTAAAGTGGAGTACATTGAAATAGCGTAGAGTGTAGTGGCGTAGAGTGGAGTGGCAAACAGTGGAGTAGCATACAGTCAATTAGTGTAGAGAGGAATAATTTTGAGGGTAATGGCATACATTGTGGTGATGTAGAGTGGAGTGTCTCATAGGAAAACAGCAAAGAGTAGAGTGACGTAGAATGGAGTGGTGTACAGTGTAATAGTGTACATTGGTTTATCATAGAGTAGAGTGGCCTATAGTGGAGTGATGTCCAGTGGAGTGGTGTACAGTGGAATAGCGTACAGTGCAGTGATGTACACTGAAGGTGGGTACAGTGGTGTAGCTTAGAATTGGATAGCTCAGAGTGTAGTGTCATGGAGTGGTGTAGCACAGAGCAGAGGGGTGTACAATGGAGTGTTGTAGACTGGAATGGCGTAGAATGGAGCAGCATAGAGTATATAGCGTACAGTGTAGTGGTTTAGAGTGGTGTGGCACCAAATAGAATGGAGTTGGATGGAGTGGCGTACAGTGGGCTAGCATAGAGTGGAGTGGCATATAGTGGAGTGGTATATATTGTAATAGCGTAGAGTGGAGTGGCATAGAGAGGGGTGTGGTAATTGAAACAGACGACCACTTAAAGTGGGGAAATGGGTGTCGATGTAATGTGGCAGAAATATACGTATATGTTCATTTTGCTACTATGTGTAAGTAGTGTTAAAGTTATATGTTTTAAAATACTTAGTTATATATTGTGCAGTGGTATGCCGCAATAAGTTTGCAGTATATGTATATATATATATGTGGATGTCAGGGCAGTATGTGATTGGCTAATGGCTGTGTTTTTTTGTTTTTTTTAAACTTTAAAAAAAAAATTTTGATAATGTTTTTATTAAACAAAAGAAAACATATTTTAACATTCTGTGCACGCCGGGTGAGTCACATAGCATGAGGGTTTTGCGTCGCGTCACAGGATACATTACAGTAATAATCACATTTAGGATAATGGGGAGTCAGACATTTCCAATGTGGGTACGGCTGTCGGTGGTTCGCAAAGGCCACCCCTGTATGTATTCCAGAGCCCCCAGACGTCCCCTCACTTGCCAGGGCAACCCCTGGCTACATACACATTCTTTTCACGCATCATGCACCAATCCAGGTCCTCAGACCAGTTGGTGAGGTCCGGAGCCCGAGTGGCCCCCCACAGTTGTGCTATATTCCGCTTTGCCACCATACATGCCAGGGTCACCCACTGCTTCTGTAAGGAATGCAGGTCAGTTGGCTCCCACACATTCAACAAGCATCTACGGGCCTCTAGAGGAATATCTATTCCCATCACCTCCGTCATTACCTCATGGATCTTAAGCTAATACACACTTACATACTCACAGTGCCACAGTACATGGAGAAAGGTTCCCAGCTCATCACAATCTCTCTTACAATCACCACTCTCTACCCCGCCCCATCTTAACCAATCGAGGCCCGGTGATGTAGATCCGGTGTAAGATTTTTAATTGAACCAGCCGCCGGAGTCTCATCTGGATGGCTACCACCTTTGGGGAGGAAACAGCTTCAACCCAATCTTCATCATCCAATATCAGACCATCCTTGCCCCACTTTTCACCTAGCCTCCTTAAAGGATCATCCATGTGATTTACGAGCTTCCTATATATTAGGGAAACAGTTTTTTCTGGGAGGTGGCCATCGAGCACCCGGTCTTCAAGAGGCGATGCCTCAGGGGGCACCTCACCCCTCGGGATTCGAGCCATCAGAGCATGTCGAACCTGGCGGTAGCGGAAGTGCTCACTATCATTCAATTCATATTTTGCTTTCAGTGACTCAAACATGTGCATCTCCACCCCGTTCCAAACATCCTTCACCTGGGAGATACCAATCAACTCCCATTTATCAAATCCCTTTGATTCCCACAAGCTCCCCAATTGCTCGGAGATATTAATCAAAGGCGTTGCTAGAGTTAGTTTACCCTCCCAACCCAAAGACTTATTCGCAATGTGCCAAATTTTTACCGCGTGGGCAGTGGGTCCCGTTAATTGAAATCTTCCGATCCCGGCGTATAACGCCCTACAGATATCTCCCCCTGGTGCCTGTTCTCTATCCATGGCATATCCCGGGTCTCTTGGAAGTCTGTATACAATTTGATTAATGGCCGCCAGTTGGGATGCCCAGTAGTATTTCTTCAGATCAGGGAGTCCGATGCCCCCGTCATACCAGGGAAGGGTCAACTTCAGAAAGGATATCCTAGGTCTACCCTCCCATAAAAGCTCCCTCTGCAGCCCTTCTATTTATTTAAAGTAGGACACGGGGACTGGGCCCATCGCATTCTGCAGTGCATATAGAAATCTAGGAAGGGACATCATTTTGAACAGCGTCGGCTAATGGCTGTGTTTAGCAAATGTAAAAGGCAGCCATGTCGATTGCAGCATAGTTTGGCTACGTTCTGGGTTAGGGCCTAAGTAGTTATAGTTAGGACCTAGTTCCCATAGGTAGAGCATTTTTTGTTTTGCCAATAGCTTTGGCTCCACTTGACGAATCTTCACAAATCTTCACGAAATTTGAAAAACTTATACTTTAGCCAGTTCAGCTGCTGTGTTAAAGTTTCGGGGTGATGTGTGAAGCAGGGGCCGGGAAAAGGGGGGGCCCCAAAACACGTTTTCTCCATGTTAATTCCAATAGGACCTTTGATGAACAAGCCTACATCCTGAACTGCTGGATGGATTTACACCAGATTTGGGAGAAATATAGATTGGGTTAACAGATCCCGTTTTTTGTGAGTTGGTGTAAATCTGTTCAGTACTTTTATAGATATTAAAGGTTAAAAATATTGATATCTAGGGACGCAGAGGATTCATGGATCTGACTGAGGAAGATCCACAGGGAAATGCAGCGTCCTGATTGACTGGCCGCAACCTGACTGAAAAGTTGTAGTTGCCATTTCGGCTGGAGGGTGGGAAAAGAAGAGTGCAAACACTTATAAGGGATCATTATACAGGTATCCTGACCCCACAGGACAGATATAGGGGTCCCTTAGGGACCCCTCAGGGGAAACAAATTAGCCAATTTCTTTTCTTCATCCGATCCACGGATTCACCCACTGGTCTCAGTGCAGCCCGCCGGTGTGAATTTGTGGAGAATCAACGGATCCAGAGTGAAAATTTTAAAGAAAAAACACACCCACTGCATCCAACCCCCAGGGTTGGCTGGAGGGTGTGGCAATAGGCTAGGCCCTGTGGGTAAACCCCTGACACACACGGCCAAAGGCTGTGCATGGAGCTTGTTATATTAATGTGTGTGGTAATGTGTGTGGTAAAAAAAAATAGACATTCTCTAAAAATACCAAATGTTACGGGGAGGTTATAGTTAGGTTCTGAATTTACTCGCACAAAACCATAGAATTTCAGCAGGTGTAGTTATGGTTAAATCAAATAACTATAACTCACGCCCTATGGTAACTATACCGCAAGCCCTCACCAAGAACAGCTCATTACACCACATATTGTATCATTGATGACGCCTTCTAGGGCTTCATTGATAATATCACAGCAACATTTGCAATAAAATTATTGATTAGAAAACTGTGCATGTCGAAAGCATGAGTTATAGTTACTTCAGTTTCTATAGGACACATTGTCAAACCTATAGCCCAAGCCACTAGACGGAATTACATCAAATTTTGCAGAAAGGCAGGTGTTGTTATGCAGATTGTGTTTTTTGTTATTTGGTGCAAATTCATTCAGTAGTTATCAAAAAATTATAGTTGAAAAATATAGTGATATCTGTTTTGAGGTTATTTTGCGGCGAAGTTGCGATTATTTGTGAAGATACGCGTCAACAGGACTACTGTAATTGGCTGGCCTGAACCTGAAAAGAAAGTTGCGGCCGCCATTTTATTGATTGGGAATGGTTCCCGGGGCTGAACATTTCTGTGATGGCTGACATAAGGGTCTTAGGTGGTGGTACTCTGACCCTCATGTTTGAGAAATTGGGGTTGTAGTGGCACAAATTAGGTGTCCAAAATAGATTTTTTTTCATCACATATAATATTTGCGATGACGCTGCGACAGTCAATGCGGCCCCGTGTACCGTTGAGTGAAAGTCCCGACTATGGCGGTGACATCATGAATATTGGTGAAAATATAATTAAAAATATATATACACACACTCACCAGTCACAGTCACAGATTCATGTACCCACTCACATATCCATTTAGACACTCATACACTGATTCACATGCCCACTCAGATACTCATACACCCACTCACATACCCACTCAGACACTCATGCACCCACTCACAGACTCACTCAGACACTCATGTGCCTACTCACTTACCCAGTCAGAGACTCATACACCCACTCACAGACTCATGCATCCACTCACATAGCCATTCATACTTATGCACCCAGTCTTAGATCCACTGAGACTCATACACCCATTCACAGACCCACTCAGACAATCACATACCCACTCACAGACCCACTGAGAGACATGTACACACTCACAGACCCACTCAGACACTCACATACCCACTCAAAGACCCCCTCAGAGACTCATGCACCTAGTCACAGACCCAGTCAAGACTAATACACCCACTCAGACACTTCTGCACCCACTCATAGATCCAGTCACAGACTCATGTACCCACTCACATACCCTCTGTCAACCATACTGTAGAATGTGTAGAAGTATATGTTTTACACTTTGTAAAAAAACACATGCTCTTCGCCACTACCAACCTCATTGTGATGCCCACCATCTTCAGGAATATCAAAATAATTGTAAAGCTAGTTTTCTCCAAAATTGATCACAAAAAGAAAAGTTAAAACAATATCTTACTAAATGTCTGGACTTTTTCTGTATGGGAAATACATTTGCTGATCACAGATTCTCCACAGCAATTGCGACAGTGTTGTATAAAACATTATAAAAACAGTTATTAATATACTTTCTGATAAACTCATACCAAATAAAAAAATGAGCGGTATAAAATGCATAAATAATGTACAATACCTAACTATAGAAAATAAATATGAAAATCTTAGAAGCAAACTAAAAAATAAAATGGACATTAAAATTAAGAAATAGAATTAAATAAACCTTAGAAAGTCACTGGAAAAAAACAAACGTTATAGGGACGTTATAGTTAGGAAACAGAATTTTAAAAAACATAGAAATTTACTCAAAAAAACAAAGGTTTCATGGATGTTATAGGCTCAGATTTCACTTGTACAAAACCAATGAAATTCGGCAGTTATAGATATTATGTGAGCTAACTATAACTTACGCCCCTCAATGCACTGCTTATGACCTCACATATTACATCACTCATGGCAGAGTCAGTGACATCACTGATGACTTCTCAAATTACATCACTGATGACATCATCCATCAGAACCACTCACATACCCACTTGCACCCTATTACAACCTCTCATCTGTCCACTGACATACCTGCACAACTAGTCACATACTATTTCACAGACCATTACCAGCACTCTCACACCTCCATACAGGCGCTCACACACAGAATCACTCACTTGTACACCCAATCACCCAACCATTCATTCATCCATACAACCAGTCACTCACCCATACAGTCAGTCACATAGCCACACACTCACCCATACAGCTACTCACACACCCACTTATTTACCTACTCAGTCACTTACACACCCACTCATTCATTCATACAGCTTCTCAACACAGCCACTAATTATCCATACAAGCACTCACAAATCCACTCACTCACCCATACAGCCATTCACACAGATATTCACTCTCCAATGAAACCACTCACACACCAACTCACGTAACCAAACAGCCACTCACTCACCTATACAGCCAATTACACACCGTTGGAAATGGCTCTTTTTTCCGGGTTATCCCCAAACTTTTTGCTTCTTCCTCCCTTGTTTTTCCTGACCTGTGGTTGTTGGCAATAGGGCTCTGAGCACTTTACCACTGCTGATCAGTGCTAAAGTGCATATGCTCTCCCTGTAAATTATTACTGTGATTGGTTATCCATGACTGGCATATTTGTTTTACCTGTAAAGTCCCTAGTAAAGGGCACTGAGTGTGCCAGGGCTGGTAATTCAAATGCTACTTGCGGGCCTGCAGCACTGATTGTGCCACCCACATGAGTACCCTAAAATGGTGTCTCAGGCCTGCCACCACAGTGCCTGTAAGCAGTCTGTGATCTGCCAAGTTGTCCTTACAAGTGCACTCACTTGCCAGGCCTGACCCATCCCTTTTCTTACACATTGGACACCCCTATGGTAGGCCCAAGGTACCTAAATATAACAACGGAGGGAGGGAGAGAGACAAGTGGATTCAGTCTCCCCTGGTAATTGGTTTAAACAAATTAGAATCCACTCAGAAAGTGGTAGTGATACGTAGGAGCACTTGATAGACATACATATAGTGGAAAAACGCCAAGATCTCTGTCCCACCAATGACTGTGGAGAAAGGGAGAGACTTTAATGGAGGCTTACTTATAGTTCAAGATTTTCTGACCTCATGAGCCTAAGCGTGGTATTGGGGGATTCCGAAACATGTCGACGCTTTTCAGAGGTTGATATACCCTAATACGTATATTTGTCAACCTCACTTTGCACCCTTTTAATAATACCAGCCGAGGACATAATAAATAATTTTTTCCTATGAGCCAGGTATTTTTTAATTAACCTTCACTTTTTTCACCTCACCTCACTACTCACACTCCTTCCCTACCACACACAAACACATAGTTCACTATCAAGTGCTCCTACGTATCCGTGAGTCGTAACACGCCGCATCCCGTAGAGGGGTGCGAAGGCCCCGATGATGAAGCATGACACCAAGGGGCCTGTTGGTGTGTGAGGGGCATTTAAACAACACTGTGTGCTCCCCATCACTTTAGGGATCACTACCACTTTCTGAGTGGATTCTAATTTGTTTAAACCAAGGCCCAAGGTGCCCACTGGGCAGGGTGCAGTGTATGTGAAAGGTAGGACATGTACTAGTGTGGGTGACATGTCCTGATAGTGAAATACTGTCAATTTCGTTTTCACTATTGAACGGACCTCTTGCCTATAGGATAGAATGGAGAATGCTATGTCCCATGTGTACCTGCCTATCTCCCCTTAGGAGCAAGATGGAAAGCTGAAGTCTGGTATCCCTCAACTCAGAATTTGATAACGCAGCTTTTAGGAAAGATGGTTTTTAAATTCTGTGTTTGAAAATAGCACTTTTAGAAAGTGGCTATTTTCCTGTTCAACCTTTCTGTGTGCCTCTGCCTGTTTGTGTATTGACTGTCAGGTTTGTGAGTGACAGGGGCTGGCTGCAGGAGGCTGGGGAGTCAGCACTAGGCTGAATAGACCTATCTACACTTAGAGTGGTGGGAGGAGTTGCACCTGGGCCTGAATTGGACTGTGCCTGCCATCCACAATTTCTGGTTCCACCTCCTGCGGTGCATCTAATAGCCCTGGCCCACACTTACAAATGAAGAAGACCGGCCCTAGCAGAGGGCACCCAGAACTGGTTTGGACTGGATCCTGGACCCCTAACACATGGATAACAAAGACTTTTGGCGTATAAAAGTAAGACTTGAAACCCCTGTAAATTAGACTACTTCTGCAATCAAGAGAAATCTTTGCCCAAGAAGACCAGCTGAAGAGACTGAGGAAGACTGCCCTTGCTGTGTGTTCTGGGGCTGACCTGCAATTTGCAAGGAAGGAGAGAAAATGGGACTTTGCTGTGTGCTGTGTGCTGTGCCCCCCCACCTGCTTGATGAAGGGACTTTGCTGTGTGCTGTGTCCAAGAGTCTCCAAGGTCCTGATGAGAGCTGGCCTCCTGTTTCAGGAAAACTCAGGGATATAAAAGTTTTCCAAAGGATCATCTGACCCGTGCTGCGTGTATGTGCTTTAAACCCAGCGTGTGTTTTACAAGGAGCCCGTGTTGCCCAAGGGAGCTTTCTCTGTGACCTCCTCTGTCCGTGGTCGTGAGGAGTCTGTTGAAGCTCTGGGCCTGCCTTCACCGCCGCCGGCCCCAAGATCTACAAGAGCTCTGTGTCTGCTGGCACTCCCGTCAGCCAGGGGGCTATGAGAGCACTCTGCCGGCGGTCCGTGAAGCCCGCTGTACTCAGGAAGAGTTTCTGCCCACAAGAACGCTGTGTGCGCACGCTGAGGCTCAGGGTGTGCTCCTTTGAGAAGTCTGCCCCGACGCAGATGGGTGTACCTGTGCTCAATTGGGAACCGCCAAGAGTTTGCCAAGCCCGAGTATGAGCCGCGGCGCCAGAGCAGCCCTCGTGGAAATGCCCCCCTCCGTGCCATGATTGGCGGAGGGGCAGCGCGTCACCCAGCAACCAGGAGGCTCGACCCAGTGCAGCTGCGCCAGGATTGGCTGCCACATCAAACATTGCCTAGCAACACCGGGGGGCCGTCACCGGTGGAGACGCGCTGACCTCCTGAAGTGCACCGAAGGCCCGGCCGTGATCATCAGTTGCACTTGAGTGAGGAGGGGCTGCCATGATCCTCCATCCAGCCGGGGATTAAGGCTGACATCCAGGTCCAATCCGAGGTACTGACAGCAGTAAAGAACCCACCCCCTCAGGTAAGGCTCGCATCAGCACTCTGAGCCCGCGAGCCTAACTGTACATGTTTGTTTTAAGCTTGCCCGGACCACCGCTCGCAACAGCGTAATTATGGATTACGGTACCGAGGCCCTGTCCCGGTCTCCGGGTACAATTGTGAGCGTTATGCCATGCGGTAAATATCCCTGACCATGGAGTCAGCTGATTGAGGTAACGCCCCTCTTCATGAAGCCACCAATGCGGCCCGTACCGGCAAAACAGAAGAGCTGCGGTACCGTGTCCGCTCCCAGGGGCCTGCTTGTTTTCCTTTTCACCACTTGGGGGATACTTTCCACTACCACAGATCGTAGAGCTAGCAGGCTCGTGGGATAAAGTGTCCGAACCGGAGGAGCACCGCGTGCAGGTGCTTAGGCTGACTGACTGGTGCTCATTTTAGTGGACTCTGTTTGTTTATCATGATCTACTGGCTGATGATAAGGATTACTGCTACAACAAGCTATTTTTGATCAAAAGAACATTTCAGAGAACATTCTAAAGAAAAAGTTTTTATGTATGTCGGATTGAAGTCGTTCTGGTCTTGTACATTCTAGATAAAGAGATATCAATTTTTATAAAGTACCTGTGTGGTGTCCATTTGTGGTGTTTCACTCTGTTGCTGTGAGTGTTTGTGCAAATACTTTACACATTGCCTTGGGGATAAGCCTGTCTGCTTGTGCCCAGCTACCAAGGGGGTGAGCAGGAGTTATCAACAGTGTGTGTTTCCCCCTTACCCTGACTAGAGTGGTGGTTTCTGCCTGACTTTGGCGCAAGCCTCAGCCAAACAGAAATCCCATTTCTAACACACATCCAGTTACTCACTCATACAGCCATACAGACACCCACTCACTCACCCACACCGTCACGTATACACCCACTTACCCAGCCACAGACCCATTCACATGCCACTCACTCAGCCATACAGCCACTGACACATCCACTCATTCACCAATACAGCCACTCACACAGCAACTCACTCCCCCACACAGCTACTCACACACCAACTTATACACCCATATATCCACTCACACACTCACACACGCAAGAATACATACAGTCACACAGCCACTCACATAATATGTTAGAAGCAGTATTCATAAGTAGTAGTGCACTTAGTATACTAATTTAACTGTTGTAGTAGGAGGGTGCTCCCACTCTTCCCCTGCCCCACCCCCGCCCCCACATGCAATGCTGCCAATAAGAAAATAAAATTAGAATAACGCAAGGTATTATCATTTTTTTCCCTTTGTTTCACTGCAAAATAAAGCAGTGGTGCGACCCGACTCCGTCTAAATGTACAATATCTAACTATAGAAAATAAATATGAAAATCTTAGAAGCTCATTAAAAAATAAAATGGACATTTAAATTAAGAAATAGAATTTAAAAACCCTTAGTAAGTCACTGGAAAAAAACAAACATTATAGGGACGTTATAGTCAGGAAATAGAATTTTTAAAAAATTAGAAATTTACTTTTTGCATGGATGTTATGGTTAGGCTCAGATTTCACTTGTACAAAACCAATTCAGCAGTTAAAGTTATGTTATGTGAGCTAACTATACCTTACGCCCCGGAATGCCCTGCTTATGACCTCACATATTACATCACTCATGGCATGGTCAGTGACATCACTGATGAAATCTCAATTTCCTGTGTTTGCTCACCAATTGTCTCACTGAGTCAGATGCATTATTAAATGTGGTTATGAGCCTGGCTACAGTCTCTCCTTGCTTCTTGGGCTTGGGTATTAACAACCTCTCCCTTTCTCTTCCTGCTACCTTCATACAAGCTGTTTTAATAACCTTGACTGGATAACCTCTTGACCTGAATCTATTCACCATCTTGCTTTGTCCCTCCTTGAAAGTCTCGGAGGTACTGTTGTTCCTCTTCACCATGATCATTTCCCCACAGAGGATGCTCTATTTCAAGTTGGGAGGATGATGGCTACAGACATGCAGAATGCTGCTTCCAGCAGTGTCTTTCCTGAAGAGGCTGGTATGAACATTGCCATCTTTAACTGTCACTAAAATGTCAAGGAATTCCATGACAGTCTTATGTGACTTTCAAGGGAATTTTAAGTTCAACTGGTTGGTATTCTTCCAGTCTAAAAAGGAGTCCAGTGTCTTTTGTGGCCCATCCCATATTATGAATAGGTCATCAATGTAATATGTCCAAAATGCCAGGTGTGTCCATCTTGTGTTTGTCTCCATTCAGATATATTGCTCCTCCCACAATCCCTTGAACATTCCTGGAAAACACGGGGCACAGTAGCTTCTAATGAAACTCTGGTAAGTTGTTTATGCCACTGATCCCTAAAGTGAAAGATTGTTATTCTCCAGGCAAAACCTCAGCATACTGAGGAGCACCATGGGATGATGGTACATGGCGATGGGTTTACCCAGAAAAAATCCTTGCAAGCCTCAATCCCCAACTAATGATCTATACAAGTTTACAAGGACACTACGTGAATAGTGACCAATATGTAACTATCTTTCCAAGGGATGTTTTGTATTTTCGTGAGAAAATCTGTGCAATCCCTACAATAGGCTGGAAGGCTGAAGACATATGGACAGCAAAAAAAATGCAAGTAAATAGGGGTGTTCTCTAACAAGCTATTGTTAGCCGATATTATGGGTCTGCCTGGGGGATATGTTTTATGTTTGTGCACCTTTGGCAACACATTGAAACATGCTGCAGTAAGATATTTCACCATCACAAATTGGAACTCATCAAGACCAAACCCTTACCATACCAACCGGAAAGGAGGGTATGATATTGGGTGATGGTCTGTTAGTATAGCATAATGGAACCTCCTCCAAACACCCTGACATAGGTAACTGTCTCCTAGCATCTTGATTTTATTCATGTATTTATGTCCCATAAGACAACATTTCTGCAGGCGTGAACATCAGATTACAGGCATGGAGACGACTTCCCCAGATGCTCATTTAAAAAGAATGGAGCAGAATGGAAGAACGCTTTCTCTTAATGCACACGTTGTAAAAGGGAATACTTTGAAAAGAGATCCCATAGGGCAATCAGGCTGGTCTTAAAGTCCATTTTTGTGGCCTGCTTCATGAGCTGGTGGGCCGTTTTTACTGTTGATTTCCCTGATATCACAAGCAGTGCCGTCAGTAAGCACAGCTGCATGCAGTTTTCCATACCTTCAAAAACACTTTTACAGCATGTCTTTACACATTCCAAGCTGCCCGAATATGCAAATGTGGGCCATTTCTTTAGCTATCTCATTGGCTAATGGGAGGCACTTGTTGCCCTGTCCGAACCTGAAAATGCATGCAAGGCCACAGTAACAAGCATTGGCAAAGTCAATAGGTTGTGCTTATGGGAGATCTATTTTCTTTGTCAATGTCTTATTGGACATGTTGCACAGAAGCGTGGGCTTAAAGTAAAAAAAAAAAAGTGATATTATACAGCCAGCACTGACCGCATCATAGCACTTTTTGTTCTCTCTAAGCCATGTTTCATAGCGGACCGTGCCACTGTACAATTTGTCTAAAAAAGCCTTGACAAAGCAAAATAGCTCTTGGGTATGCAGATGCAATTTGGCTTTGTTTGATATTGTTGTGATGGACAGGGGGTTGGAGGGGGCAGGGGGAATCATGGGGGATGGAAAGGGAATCACCATAACAGAGGGAAACAGCCTTTAACACGCAAAATGCTTTTACCACGCAAGGTAAGAGTGATATATATATATATATATATATATATCCGTTTGGAGGTTCCAGGCGCCGGAGCGGTAATTGGATATATATATATATATATATATATATATATATATATATATATATATATATATATATATATTCCGCTCCAAAGGTACACCTTTAGCGAGTCACTCCAAGAGCGGGTGCTGTAGCGCGGCGGTGTACCGCGCCAATATTCAAGCTTCGAAAAAATGTCCTTGTCAGTTTCACACCAAAGACAAACAGCACTCGTGGGGTCGTAGAAGCACTTGAACGCCAAACTTTATTTCAACAGACGCGTTTCGGGAAAACTCCCTTCGTCAGTGTCATAAAGAAAACATTTAGCGGTTCCATTTTTAAAGTGCAAGGGTTGTCGGGAATGACATAAACGATGGACTTAGCCACAAATGTTCATACGGGCGCCATCTTAAAGAGTGTCAATCACTAAACAGTTTACATACTGCTCACACAATTCAAAAGGGATTAAGTTACGCTATGCAACTAAATAATTCCCAAAACAATAGTAACGCCGTGGATCGGCAATTGCAGCATATTCATGCTGCCACTAGTCCAATTCTAATGGTTCTAATTTAAAAATGGAACCGCGAAATGTTTTCTTTATGACACTGACGAAGGGAGTTTTCCCGAAACGCGTCTGTTGAAATAAAGTTTGGCGTTCAAGTGCTTCTACGACCCCACGAGTGCTGTTTGTCTTTGGTGTGAAACTGACAAGGACATTTTTTCGAAGCTTGAATATATACATATATATATATATATATATATATATATATATATATATATATATATATATATATATATATATATATATATATATATATATATATATATATATATATATATATATATATATATGTAATGGATTGAAAAAATGAGGGGATATTGGGGTTCTCCCCCAAATAAGAAAAAAAAGAAACAATTTAAAATTAGATAGATAGATAGACAGATATGTAAGGGTTTAACTTACTTTAACTATTCTTACCTTCCATGGTAAAGGCATGTGTTGTAAAGTCATCTTTTCTATAAACGGACAGCTGGAGGGCAGCGGGTGAGACAAGCAACATGAACGAGGTGCCGGCACTCGTGGCCTTGTTTGTAGTGCACAGAAAACCTTCATTGCCACTCATAGGAAAAAAAAAGTAGAGGGAACATTGGTGCTAACTATAACTAGCGCCCCTTCCATGCAGTCCTTATGACCACAAATTACATCACTCATAACCAGAAGCAGCTGTGCAGGTAAGAGCGGTGGGGCCGGGTGGGGGGAGTTGATAGACGACGACGAAGAAAAATGTAATTTTAAAAAAGAAAACCACTCACCTCGCGCTCGCCTCAGTGCCGAGGCAGCGATTCAGTGAGCGCAAGTTGAGTGTTTTTCCTTTTTTAAGTGTAATTTTCCCTCGTCGTCATCTGACTCCCCCCCACTCTGCCTCAACATTCTTACCTGCACAGGCCACTCTTGCTCATGACATGTTCTGTGATATCATTTATGACATCTCAATTGATGGTGACTGTTTGCACCTTGATCTATGGGTGACTTTTGCACCCTGATCTAGGAACTTTGTCCTCCTGTTGATAAATAGATTTATATTAGGAGCATGGACACTGGACCTTTATAGCTCCTTGGTCCCCCCCTCTTTGTTTAACATAATTTGCACGGCTGATTGGCCGTGGGACCTAATTCCATTTCTTGTTATTCTTTTCCTTTCTGGCAGGCACACAAGGCTGGTCCTTGGGGTTTCTGGGAGTTGACATCACAGTATACCCAGCTTTATTATTCATAGTAATGTTCCTTTTTGACTATTTCCCTGTAGTGACAGATGTAAGGACATACACCTTAGTCCCTCTATTTAGGGGATCCAACTCCCTATCCTTGTAGTGCAATCGTTTGACCCGGGATATGGAGGGTTTAGGATTTAGGTTCATTGACTCTGAGCTATGGTACTGTTACACTAGGTGTGACACAGGAATGAATTTGGGACATTGGCCATAACGGTGATACTCGAGACGGTGAAGGGTGTCAGACCGGACTATATGTTTTTTAGTGCTGCTGGCTATTGCACATCATTACCGGCAACAACATCCTTCTACCTTCATCAAGCGAGTGCGCATGAGCGAGGGAGTAGTTTGCCCAAGTGATACACATGCGCGGTGGTGCCGCCATGCTGCACATGCGCATTGAGTTGTAACGCTGTGAGGTTTCACCGGATATTTAAACCGCCGTTCACCTGACCCGAACCTTTAATTGCTGCGGTTTGCCGCCTGTATTTTCTTTCGGCAAGCGCCAGGTCGAGTCAGGGGTAGGTGCACAAGAGGCAGCACCCACATACAATTGTAAGTACATTCTAGATACTTGTTTAAAGCCAACAACCTTTACCTATTGACTATATGGGGCCCTTTTGTTTTATGTCCTGTTATATGTCCTGGCTTATTTCCATAGCCCGACCATACGTGGGTGTCCTTTTGACTTAACGATCGGAGGAACACTTGTAACGAGTCCTTGGTAAGCATGTTGATGGTCAACTAACAGCTCCACATGTAGATAGTGCTGCCAACTTGAGTATGTTACATTATTGTTACATTGTTGCCATCCGCTATACAAAACCCTAAGCTCAGTCTAGGTGCCGTACTTTACCACTAAAAATGTTAATCCAGCCTAGGGCCCTTGTGAACAGCGGCCCCCGCCCCTCGTTGGACTGGTCCCGTGTGTCTGCTTAAATTTTCTGTTTGGAAGGATGTGTGCATAAAAATGGCACTCAGTGAATCTTAAGATGTCATCGATGTGCACTTGTGGTTTACTATGTTTTTCCTTTTCCTAGGTGTCACCCAGGAGCGGCTTCCATGTAGCAGCTGTAACCACTTTGAGGGTATACAGACCCACCCTGGCTGAGTTAAGAGGGTTCTCATTTCAATCTTTACTTATTATAGCACGTGCACTACACTGTTTATTATTGTGGTCCTGAAGAAGCGCCAATGACCTACGGGCAACAGAGGCGCGAAACATGTTGGCCTTGACTTTTGACACCTAGGCCGAATGAGCCTTTTTAGGGTCAGTCATTTTTTACACTATCACGTGCACATAAATTGATTTACCCTCCTTTTACCCAATCCCCACACACCTGCATGCAACATCCGGCAATCCTCAAAAAAGATCTCCGATAAAGTGACCCTTCGGGGGACCCGTAGGGAATTGCAGCGCCGGCCCTACGAGGAGCAAACGCCCGATGATGAAGCATGACACCCCCCATGGTGTGTGAGGGCAGCAGAGGATGTAGAATTATTTTCCCTCTCACATTAGGACATTTTTAAACCTATGATTACTTTAGTCTACCTTCTGTCTTAATTTTTCTTTGTTCTAAAATATGGGTGACTGTTAGCACCCCGAAACATGGGTGACTTTTGCACCCTTGTTGGTGACTTTTTGCACCTTGACACATGGGTGACTTTTGCACCCTTGTTGGTGACTGTTTGCACCTTGATCTATGGGTGACTTTTGCACCCTGATCTAGGAACTTTGTCCTCCTTTTGATAAATTGATTTATATTAGGAGCATGGACACTGGGCCTTTATAGCTCCTTGGTCCCCCCCTCTTTGTTTAACATCTCAATTGACATCACTGATGACAACATTGGTGACATCATATAATGAGTGTGTTAGTTTGAGTCATAGTTTAGATAGTGCTGGGTAACCACCATATTACTTCTCTACTTAATTTTGGACAGCATGTATCCAGTTAGTGAGTGTAAGTGTTTAAAAAAACACATGTACTCCTAATACATCATTGTTGTGTAGAGGTATTGAACACGGTATAAATCTTTGTATTCAGGAGTAACTCTGTATGCTGGTGACAGTTCAGGACTTGTGTAGTGTATGTTCCACACAAGTTTTGTGGTTATTTAGAAAAAAGTTTCCAACAGGGCAAATATTCTACATAGAAGATACTAAGTATTGTAATCAGCTTTAAATATTCAGACAGATGACTGGAATATGTAAATGTATTATTGAAATTACAGATGTAATGTTGAATACAAAAGGCCATAAAATATGTTTAAAAAAAGTATTCAGACAGATTCACATCAGCATGACAGTTTCTACATAAGATAGACAACCAGGTACTAACCTATGTACATGTGCTTGTTTAGCAACAGAAGCTGGGCTATCTGTAAGGTTTCACTACATTATGAAGGCTGCAGGTAGTATGGCCTTTAGCACTTTCAGGATTTTTTAACTCTTTGGGCAAATTTTGCCTAGAGTGAATGCTGTTCTTAGTAGACTCTATCTGTGGTTGATTGTTAATATGAACTCAGCTATCCATGAAATGGTCTAGAGTGAATGTTGCACATAAGACAAGCTTTCCTCACCTAAGAGAGTTGTATGCGTGATGGCATTAATATTGCTTCCTAATATTCTGGGTATTTTGTACTTACTTCTACACCTTTATGCCATACTCGTTTATAGAGTAATGTGCACAAAAAAAGATTGAATGATGTCATAAGTGATGTAATTTGAGATGTCATGAGTGATTTCATAAATTATGTCACAGAACATGTCATAAGTGATGTCATATGTGAGGACATAAGCAGGTCAAAAGCAGCACACAGCAGTAGCACAAGTTATAGTTAGCTTTTCTAACTATATATAACTGGTGAATTTCTGTGCTTTTTTTTTAGTTAAAAACATTATGTTTGCACTAACATATTCACCTAACTATAATGTCACTTTAACCTTCGTTTTTTTCAGTGAATTTCAATTTAAAAAAAAAACAAATCAGATCTTTTATCACACCTGACTATAACGTTTCTTTAACCTTTGTTTTTTCAGTGAATTTCTAGGGAGTTTTTAACGTAAAGTAATATTTCAGTCCCATATGTAAAGCCATCCACCGCAAAGTGCGGCCTTTGGCATTGCGCGTCGTTTGGTCTGTTGCCCAGCCTTGTCTGACGTCAGTCACTGCAGCTAAACCCTCTCAGCCAAGCACCTCACGTTGCACACGTCCTTCGGCAGTACTCGTAGTGGGGTTGAGCGAAGGGCTTGCAAGCACAAAAACCCCCACCAGGGAAAGGAGTTGCACAGCCCCTCAACTATTGGCCACGGGTCCTTTGTTTCCAAAAAGACAAGGGAGTGCTGTGCAGGCCAACTCACAAAGCCACTATTGACCCCGGGGTTGAAAAATGTACTATTAAGGGAGAAGGACATATGGGCCCCTGCCCCGAGCCTTAAGAGGCCCCGGGAAAACCGGGGTCAAATACATTAACATTACGAGAGGGGCAGTTTGGCCCTGCCTCCCCAGCCCAAATGGACCCCGGGTATCCCATCCCTCGGGCCAAGCATTCATTATAGGTGATGTGGGCAGGTGGGCATCTCCCCAGAGCCTAAGAGGGTTTGGGGCCCCCATTCAACAGGGTCAAATACTTTTACATTGGGGACAGGGGTGCTCTGATGGGCTTGCATTGGTTTGAGCACTTTAGCGCTTTGAACTTCACACTGGGGGATTAAGGACAAAACTACAACTCCCATGAATCAAGTGGGGAAGAAGTGGTAGTGACGTTCTGGAAAAACTGCAACATGCAAAAAGGACTCAGGAGAAACATCCTATGAACAATGCTGTGTAAAGCTAAAGCTCGTTGGGACTGGACATCACCATCACAGCTGTCTTTTTTTAATTAGTTTAATAAATTACTCACTGTCAATTTTCAGAGTGCAGAGTACTTTTTGTTTTGTACTCTAAGCACGTGTCAATATTCAAGCAGGGCAACTCACCCATTTTGTCTCCTACAACCCCACAAGAAAAGTGTGTCGAATCCAAGCAGCGACTCCGGCTCGGGAGATATGTATATATGCGGTTTGACCAAATGTTTTTTAAGCTGTTTGGAATGTAAATTTATCATTCAATCCATCAATCAATCAAATATTTATAAAGCACGCAAATCATCTGTGAGGGTCTCAAGACATTCAACTGAAAACCAAGACACCCTTTGGTCTTTAATATGATGAGTAAATAGATATTTATCTGTGAACAGTGTTGATCCGTTTCTTGATTGCCTTTACATTAGATCAAGCAAATAGCAACATATGAAAAATAGGTCTGTAGGAATTATAGGCACCTGGGACCTTCATGTATCATTTGGATGTTGAAGGTGTTGTTGTATGGCTGCCACGGGATTGCTCCCAAGGAGACGAAATTAGTCAAACTTTAGAATTTGTGTAGAGGACATATGGTTAGTATCAATTAAGAGTGTGGTCATCGAGGCCTAACCAATTTGAGTTTTGGTAAATGTGAATTCTTTTAACCACCCTCCTTTAGTTAATGAAAGTAAAGAAGACGTGAATTTATATCTCACTATTGAGAATAATTCTATTTATATTTGCTATTGTGCAATGTTGGTATTCATTTTCATGTTTTCTTAAGAGTTTCACATGTGACTTGAAAGATGTTCACATTGTTTATGATTTACGATATACATATATTTTTTGTCACTACAAATCCCAGAATGCCACATTGAAGGCAGGACAGGGTGGTGGGATTTAAGTGAAAATCAAGGAAGGACTTAACAACCATGAAAAATACTGTTTGGTCGAAATATGCCAGTGTTCTGCTGTAGCCCTAAGCAATTCATCAGTTAGAGTTAAATAGAGTAATTATAATTTGCAATGGTGATCCAATCACGTAGGGCCACGTAGAGCTTCCATCATGCTCCATGGTTGAGCTCACTTCTGAGAGAGGCAAGATGGCCGGTTGATGCTCGAGCGAGGTTCAGAGGTGTGGACCCTGTAGCGAGTGCCGCTCAAGAATCCTTACATGCGCGAGATGCTACATGACCCCCACACACCCAAAATGGAGAGGCGGGTCTTGGAAATAAAGGGCGAAGGTTAGGCGCCACGTTGCAGCATCTTCCCGAGTGTCGGTGACATCCTTAGAGGCCCCATGAGGTATTGCGGGTTGAGACTGACTGAGACTATCGCCACCTATGCCTGCCTATGCAACACCGCAATACACACTCTTCTGAGATGGGAAATATCAAGTGGTATTTCAGTGGCCCTTCATTCCCTGACTAAACTGGCTTGAATTGAATTGTGTCAGTGGGACAAATTGAGTTACAGAAATGGCGAGTGATCTATCTACCTCGCTGAGCCTACTATATTAATAGACCCCCCTTCTCTTTGGATACAAAACTGTGGGGGACTCAACAGGGGGTACATCTAGCAGGGGATAAATCGGTGATCATTATTACTCCGGGGGCAGGATTCAAGGTCCCCGAGGATAGCTGGGGTTAAAAACTCCCCAGAAAAACTGTGAATATCATGGGTTCACATAAAAAAGAAGGAGCAAAAAACCTGTAGCATCTCAAAATCAACTCTGTAAGTGGGCTGCTCATCTTGAAAAAATCTCCCATGAATAAATTCAGAACCACCTTATTTTCTAAGCAGCCTATAACAGTCTACCGCCCTCTATGAGACGCCAATGAAAATAAGAAAAGGAAGATTATAATACGAAAGATTCATAAACAAAACAATGAAACTGAGACCTGGGAGGGCAAATTCAGTAGAGTCACTCGGATTAGAGTGAATTCAGACAAAATTTTCATTGACCCGGCAATCAGGATAAAGGATATAGCTGGAGTAGAAGCAGCTTGGGGGTGGGGGGAGCTCTAGCTCCCCTCTCAAGAGGAGGAAGGGTGGAATAGTTGCAGAAGTGATCCGTGTAGCACAGATGCGGCTTGAGACTGATTCATGAAAACTCCAGCATCCCCCGGCCTACCAGCCGATTTTGACTATCCACAATACTTTACTATATACAGCACCATACAACAAATGCTTTAATGAAGCGTATATGAAGACATCCGTCAATGAAAATGCTTACGACTAGGCCAAATCTACAGGTTAAAAAACAAACTGAACGGAGCCGACATCAGACAATCAATCAGTTGATTCCATCCCAGATAGATTTTTGCACAACCTCTTGCAGGAAACTGAAGACCCAAAGTCCTGAGAGTAACATCATTTCTCATCTCGCCATTGCAGAAAGAGATCCCTCATGTCAGGCGACCACACACCTAGAGGAGACATGTAAAGAAAATGGGAAGCAGACATATCCACTATTCACGCTGGGGGTTCTGAGGGGAGGCCAAAAGGAGAATATATTTGACTCATGCAGTGCCAGATTGGCCACCCAGACTGATCCCATCACAGCTATTGTCTTGGAAAAAGATCCCCAGGCAGGTAATGCCCCAAGTTAACTGGGGGACCGTGCTCTTGCAACACTGCAACCAGTGCAGCCCTCCATGATAGAGACACAATTAAATCAGATATTAAGCGAACCTCGTAAATTGAAGCTCTCACAAGAATATGCACATCTCAAAACCAGCAAACAGCTTGGGAAGATTACTGAAAATCTTCAACAGCTCTCCACTTGTGTGAACCAGGTAGAACTGAAGGTATCCTCTTTGGAGGATACTAATAATAACCAAGAAAGAAACTTGACTAAACTACAAACCGAACAGGAAGATCTTCAGCTAAAACTAGATGATGTGAAAAATCGAGCTCAGCATACTAACTTAAGATTTGTGGGTATACCGAGGATCAGGAAACATGGCATTCACCTATAAATTTGATATCAGATCTGGTTCGTAAATTGGTTCTCCCTGAAAAAGTGGAAGAAGGTGGAGATTTGGCCATTGCTAGAGCACATAGAGTACCGGTGGTCCGATCGGATGTATGTCTTTACTACGCATGCTTTTACAACGCATGCCTTTACCACGCAGGTTTTACAACGCAAGTCGTTACAACGACTTGCGTTGGGGGGCGCTGGATAGTGAATAGTTTAATTTACTATTCGAACTCTAGTCCCCGTGGATAGTAGGGAAGGTTTTGGATAGTAAATTAAACTATTCCCTATCCTACAGCGCCTCCCAGCGCAAGTCGTTGTAACGACTTGCGTTGTAAAAGTTGCGTGGTAAAGGTACTGCGTGGTAAAAGTTGTGTTGTAAGCGCTGTTCCCCGGTCCGATCTACCAATGCGAAGTACCCCAGAATATTCCTGGTCAACTTTGGGGATGTACGGATCAAAGAACAAATTTTGACTAAGGCAATCAAGAAGAAATCCTTTTCTACACCGAACAACTTCTCATTTTGAAGAAGAAATGAAATTAAATTAAATAAAATACCGTATTTAATAAAGCACACATCTACTCAAACTAGAGTGTCCTGGTGCATAGATAGCGGAGGGAGAGGAGCGGAGAAGCCAATTTTTGATTAAAAAGCCACGTTTTTAGATTCTTTCTAAATGAAAGTAGGTCAGTGTTTAGCCTTAAGGACTCCGGAAGGCTATTCCATAGTTTAACGCCCAAGAAGCCAAATGATCTACCTCAACTACGGACACTGCAAATTTTGGGCACAGCAGCCAGGTTCTCATTGGAAGAGCGTAGGGGTCTTGAAGTAGAATAGTGGTTCACTCGTTTAATTAGTTAGCCGGCTCCACCCTGGTGGAACGCTTTGAAAAAGATGGTCAAAGCTTTGAAGTTTATTCTTTCTTTAATGCGGAGCCAGTGAAGAGATTTGAGAATCGGAGTCAAGCTAGATCTGAGTTTAGATCTTAGGATGGCTCTGGCTGCCGTGTTTTGAACTGTAGGGGCTGGGTCAAGGATTTGGGGAGACCAAGGTACAGGCAGAATATACCCAGACATGTCGATATTAGCAACACAAGTTTGTTGGACTGATAGATGAATTTAAACAAAATGGTGCCCCTGCCGGTATAATCCAATAATCCAAATTTAAGTTCCTTTCAAAGGTCGATCCCACATATTTCAGAAAATTGATTGTGTTAAAGAATTCTTTCTCACAATCAAGGGTGAAGGAGGGACTAGGAGATAGCATTTATGTAAGATAAAATGTTATGAGATAGGTAAGGACTAGGAGATAACATTTATGAGAGATACAACGGTATGCGTTATACAAGGGTTCTAGACATTTCAGAGAAAATTGATTTAAGTCAACTTGAGAATGTAGTAATACAGAGATGTATCTCAAGAGAACAAGACACTATGAGGTCCCAGGCCTGTTTGTAAGAGCTCTTAAATACCATTCCACTGTACTTCCTTAGGGGGAAGAGGGCGTGGCATGGATGGTAGAACAAGGCACATGTGGGACTGGTGCCCATGATGGGTAGGGCTCAGAGTATGGGGAGGAGGGACGATACAGGGGCACGGAGAGGTGGAGGGGTAAAAAAGGAAAGAAGAATTATCCAGTAGACGGGAGGAAAACATTTTTCGAACTTCAGGATATAGGTGCATTCAGATCCAAATTAAGTGCTTTAGGGGAACTAGGAGAGCAATTTGTGCACTCACCATGCACAGTGATGTCATTAATGATGTAACTTCAGGTGTCATCAGTGATGTTATCAATAATATCATAGAACATGTCATGAGTGATGTAATATGTGAAGTGATATGCAAAGTCATAAGCAGTGCATGGCGTGTGAGCAAGTTCCTATGGTAACTAGGCTATAACTATACCTACACCGTGGTGACCACCTTTGTGTAATATATATATATATGATGTGAAAAGTGTACTATGCTTTTTATTATCATTGCAGATTGTAAGGAGGGGCCATGGTTCATGTGATGCTAAGCCTCAAGTGAGTCATGATTCCCCTCCCATCTGTCAACATTGGTAATTGCATATTATAGTCTGTGCAGTTGCATTTATGGTTTACACATTTTTTCATGTGTATTTGTTTTAAACAAAATGCATTTAACCAAAATGAGGATCGAAGGGTTTATACAATAAGGTAAAATCGCTTGAAGAGCTTTCCTGACTTTCAGGAGAGTTTTTTCCATATGTAAAATAATGGTCACTGCAATTTGTGTAAGGGAGAATTTTATCTCGGCACAATTTACTATACTGTGGTGTTACACCTGAATTTGACCGTATCACTGTATTAGAACATTGGAATGTTGGGAGCTCCATTGAAAACAATGGAGTGCTCCGGGCTTATAATGGCTGGTATAAGCCTGGAGCTCCAACATTCCAGTGTTTCTTTGTTCACAGCTCTGGCTGTAAACAAAGGCTTCAGGGAGCCTGAGGGGATTCCAATCCCCTCACGCTCCCATAAGGCTTTGTTCTTTTTTTGTTAGAACATTCTGCCCTCTGGTGGTAGAATGTTCTAATAGCCTTATAGCCCTTCGTAGATGGGCTATACCGCGATTGAAGTCCCTCTCCCCTGTTAAAGGCCCTCGCCTTCGGCTCGGGGCCTTTAACGTGGGAGAGGGCCTTTAATAGCCGGTATAGCCCTCTACGGCGGGCTATAAGGCTATAGTATGAAATGTGTGCATGTGTATTTATTAGTACGTTTATTCTAAAGAATGTTTTAGTGGGCCACATTTATTTTGACTGACAAAACTGCAGGCCATAAATTTGAATTCCGGACCAACCATCACAGATTTTCATTATTTCTACTTTTACAATCTGAGTACCATAAATTGGGTAATAGGAGCTCCTGTTAATTAAAGTGCATTAAAATAGCAACAACAGCAGTATTAAGCGTTACAATACAATAAAGTAACTATTCCTGTTATTGTACTTTATAATGATATTGAAAGTTTCCATTGTGTGTCTTCAGTCTTTGAAGAATACATCAATGCGTAGTTTCTTTTTTAAATCGCAGAACTCAAAATTAGTTTGCAACATCCTTTTTGTGTACTTGAGAGAGGGGGCAATTAGTCCCCACGATATACGGTAACGTGCAGTTTCTCCTATGTCAATACTTGTGGCCATGCTATCTTCTGGTGCACGTGACCAACCAGGAATAGAAATGTAGACAAAATGGAATTTAGCGTGGAATTAAATGCACAAATATGTAGGGTTCAACAACTATTATTCATATTCAAATCCTGTTCGACAGTGGGTGGTTGTGCAGACAGATTACTGCTCACATGCCACTAAATAAACAGAGAGCTATAAAAGTACACAGGAAAGGATAAAAACGTAATCCCTGTAATTAAGCACCCTTTGCTCGGGGGCTGGCTCTAATCCTGTGCTGGCTCTCATAAAAGGAAACGTGACATCAGAACTCAATTGTGATAAATTAGTACATTCAAACAGTCATGCAATTTCTCCATTACGGCTGAGTGCTTAAGTCACTAATATACTATAATAAAAGAAAACATGATGTATACATTGTCATATATTCTTTGCAGGCTTTTCATGTCTTATGGTACCTGTAAACCACGGTTATCCATTCTGTATCCTCTTTACATTTTTTTATAATTTACTTTTCCTGCTTGTGTGTAGGTTGTTATGACTTTCCTGAATCTTCAAAGCTTAGCAGCTAAAACCAGCAACACAAGCTGGTAGCCCAAGAAGGCCATGCCCTAGTAGGTGACCTTGGACTATGTGTTGCGTCATGACGACTTTGTCAAGTGTCAACAACACATAAAGTGTAGTTTATAGATGTTTCTAAAGGTAATTGCACCCATGTGTGAATGGTTACATAGAGGTTGACAGAAGTAATTGTGCAATCTGTTAAGATTTATGCACTTGGTTTGGCTTCACCCGAGAGAGAATACTCTCTCATCATATGTTGGCTCCGTGGTGTATCATTCCACAGCCTATGAAATGCTAGCATACCAATAAACGAAAACTATTTTATATCACAAAGTATACTGAATCAATACACATTAGATTATTTTTTTAATGAAGTTTTTTATTAATTTTTGTAATTACAGTGTAGAACAGTTAACATTGGAGCCCATACGTTCGGCACATAGAGTAATGTAGCATATTACATTTTTGACGTTGTAAGCCACGCTGTGTGCATATTCAATCGTCAAAACACACTATAGGCATTACAATGATTGTCAACACATTTCGCAAGTAGTGAAAGTACAGTAGGATAAAGCAAGTGAACTCCCGCTGTGCAGGGAACAAAGAAATGGAGAAGGGGATGAGCGAAAGTTAAGAAAGTGAGAGTGGGAAAAAAGAAAAACAATCCAACAAGATGAGAGCTCTTCAGTCCATGTCATATGCACATTACATTCTTTATCACAAAGGTACATTGTGTATCGAAAGAGAACTTGTTTTTTTTTTCACTGCTGCATGCTTTCTTTAAATGATTAGTCATGACTTGAAATGCAGGCGAGAGCTCTGACCTTTGACAACGCTTGTTTCTATCTGGGTTGGATGTGGAATAGGCTTTTGTGTTGTTAATGGTACTACAGTACATCACATATCTTCGGGATGACTCGTTCAGGTATGGATTAGCTGGAGGAAATTGTTAGATATTGGAGGTGAATATAAAAAAACCTTTCAATACATACTTAACATGGTATCGAATTTGCATTGGATTTTCCCTGATACTGTGGGGCTTTACTATGAACACTGTTGCATCGCTGCGTGAAAACAGCGATGCAACAGTTTTCACTGTGCTCCCCTTGCGACGCAATGGTATTTACTGTACGGCATTCATGTTGCAAGGAGTGACAGATGCGCCAGGAATCCTGATGTATCTGTCAGTGTAAAAGTCACGCTTTGCTGGAGTTGTGTCGTAAGCATGATGCAAATCCAGCAATGTGTAGGGGAGGCTTACCCTTAATGTACTGAATCACCAATACATAGGCGTAAGGTTTTGGTTCAGTGGCGTCCTTGAAGCGGCACAGTGAAATCTGATAGATTGCACTGTGCCACTCCTATGAGGCTATGCTGTGTGGGAACACCCGCCTTGCATACATTATACCTGACACAGGTATAACGTGGCACAGAGCTTTACAAGGTGACGCATCTGCCTAGATGCGTCACCTTGTAAATATGCTGCAACGTTGTGCATTGTTTACACTGCCGCTGCATCACAAAAAGTGACAAAACGGTGGCGCAAAAGTGTTGCAGGGGACTCATAAATAAGCCCCTTATGTTGAACATATAAAGCTGTGAAAAGAGCACTCCTTTTGAATTTCCGATTTCCAGACCTTCTAATTGAGATTCTACAGTGTAGCCCTCTGATGAAGTCTTGTGGGGATGGGCAGCATTCGGATGTGTGGGAAAACATGGGAAAGAGTACACTATTTCACAGTATGGTGCTTATGCCTCCTATACATGCCATCATATCGCTTGTAAATGCATTTAATGAATCACTAAATGTGCATTATGTGGAAACAAAGAGGTCGTCTTGTGGTCAAGACAAACAAACTGGAAAGACACAGGGAAGGCGTCCTTCAAAGGGTGGTTCAATTGGGTCACCTTCCTCAGGGGGGCCGACAACATCACAGCAAAAGCTTCGCCCACTCACAAGGCAAGGGTGGAAATGTGGGCCTCCCTGGACAAGATCATGGAACTACACAAATCCCCCTAGACAGCACACAAAAGCGTCGCAGGCTCTGAAGGCTTGGCACACAACCGCCACCACACCTACCCGGTCCCCTTTTCCCCTTTCCTTTTTCCCTCTTCTTCTTCCCACTTTCTTTTCCTCCTCTCGAGGGTAATACAACACTAACCGTAACAGGACACGCCAAGCATTTGATCGTGGAACAGATGTCCAACCGACCATTAACTCTTGCTGTCACGCCTATTGTAACCCCAACGGCGTCTGGAACATTCATATTTTACCCTCACTGTATCGTACTGTACTGTATATACAATAATCCTCTAATAAAATCCTTTGAATTCGAAATTACTTTTTGAGCATATATTGTACTTTAATTGTTTTCAAAGCGCTGTAAATAAAAGTGTTAAGGAACCATTATAAACTACTCAGTTTCCCCCCTCAGAATGACGGATGGCTCTGTTGACCTGCCATACTGAGCCATTCTGCTGGCTTTGTTGTAGGTATTTTCTTAATTGGGTTGGTAGTCCTATGTGGGCTACAAAGCCATACAAAGAGAATATACGTTTACTACTGGCTCAATGGGAGCGGGACTGTAAACTGTCTGGTTAGATCCCTGCATCTCTTGGGTCTTTCATAGTGGTAGTAGTAGTAGGCCTACTGGTCAATGGTGTCAATGCGAAATTCTAGAGCTTGCATTGGCCCATCCCTTACAAGGAACTTCCTGGAGCTGAAACATGAACCTGTCTATGAGGGCTATTGGGATATCATCACCATTCCTGAAGACCGGAAGTGGTACCACCAATATAGGGTGGGTACCCTTCCTGTCAATGCCTTTATCGACAAATGGAAAATTGCAAATAATACATCATGTCCATTTTGTCCTACACAGCCGGAAAGCATAGCCCATATCCTGTTTATTTGTCCTGAGTACAAATATCCTCGGTATAAGTGGCTGAAGCCCGTATGTTTGTTAAAGGGCATCACTACTGGGGCAGTGGCCCTAAGGATCTTTCAATCTGAGTGCTCAGAATGTATTGTAATTGCTGTTGCAAAATTTCTACATTGGATGTGGGCAATTAGGAGGAGTAAGCTTCGCCAGAATCAGAATGGCCTTTTATTGGAATTCTGTGTACTATCACTTCTGTGACGCTAAGAGATTAATGACCTCATGATCTTTTTTTTTTTTTTTAAAACTTCATTTATTGTATAGGTTTTTAAAATGTTGCTGCTCTTTTTAATAACATTAACTTATTGCATGAAATAACTTTTGGATTTGTTTCTCTGGTAGGAATGCCGTGTCACTGATATTGCCATGGTTTTTAACTGGTGTAGTTTTATTTATGTACAGTCTTTCATGATATATTTATTGAAATAAAGACTTCTTTGAATTGAATTGAATTGAATTGAATTGAGGATAGACTGTATTCTGTTTGTTAGGTGTAGTTAGAGTTTGGCCTGGGTGAAAGGGTAGTCCTCAAGTCAACGTTACTGAGTCACTGTGGCCAATGGTAATAGCCAACATTCAAACGCTGGTTTAAACTTCTCTGTTTTACGGTGGCCTCTGGAGAGCGGGTGTCTTGGTTGTTCTCCAGAGGATGGAACTTGCCTAGCTGTTTCCAGAGCTTCCAGTAACCCCATGCTTCTGCACTCCTGGAAAGGGGCGACCACTCGGTCCCCCCGAACGTATGGTGGAGTACCCCGATCTCCCCGGGAAACCATTTTGGGTGGGAGGCGTGTCCCGGCTGGTATGCCGGAAGCGGCGTAGCTGGGGCGCGCCTTTTCCCGCCCAAGAAGGGGTTGTCCTAGACACCAACACCGCCAGCCACGCCCGGGGGACGGATTCGAGGAGGGTCTACGCCCGCCCGACGAAGGATAAAAGGAGCGACAAGCCAAGGAAGCATCCTCTTGTTCCTGTGCTCTGAAGCTGCACCCCCGCGTTGCACGTGAGCTCGAGACGGAACGAAGAGCCAATTTTGAAATTGGTAATTTCTCTTTTTTCTCTTCTAGCGCTACAAGTCTTGTCCAGGACCTGCCATCTACGTGAGGAGAATGCCGGGCAAAAGGGTCGCAAAGAAGGTTAGCACCGACCAAATGCTCCGTATGCTGATGAAAGACATGGCGGAGATGAAGAGGAAAATGGCGGCCAGGGATGGTACAGGATGACCAAAAAGAACCATCCCAGGGGCGGTCCCCGCCGGGAGAAGAAAGAGGGCCAGGAACGGGGCAAATGAAGACGAGGTCCCAGTTCCGGAGGCTCCCCCGGCGAGCCCTCCCAGACCTGTGGAGGCTCCCGTGCCGGTTCCCGTCGAGGGGCAGCCGATCCCTGTTGTGGTTACCCCTGTGAACGAGGGGGACATGCCCCCGGAGTTGGCCGCCCAGCTGGCGGCATGGTTGGGTTGTAACAGCGTGGGTTCCGTTGCTCCAGGGGACACGGCCGAGGAGGCCAAGCAATTAATGAGGCAGTTGCGGCAATCACGGGAGGCCGCAAAACCACCTTGTCCTTTTGTTTCCCCACAGGCGCCCGTGGGTCAACCAGGATCAGGCGTTGGTACGGCGGGGTCGACAGTTACAGCGGCAGCTTCAGGTAAGCCATTGCCGATGGTTGGGGAGGGATCGGTACCTTCGAGGAGGGAGAAAATTGTGCAGCATATCCCGAAGGAGGTGAAGGAGAGGATATGGGCAGATAAATATGTAAACATATTTTCCTTGTTGACCGATCACTACGAAATCGAGCATGTAAAAAACCAGAAAGAGTTTCTGCATCCAAGTGTGTGGCGAGCCAGGATGGCCGGTTTTAGAGTCGATGAATCGATAGGCAATTGGGGCAGAGCGTTCGGAATGTTCACTGCAATTATGGGGGAACGTAGGCCCGATTTGTTGGGGGAATTGGCTGTGTATCAGACACGTATCATGGGTTTTTATGAAACGTATGGAGGAAATCAATGGTTTGCCTATGATAATATATTTCGTAAATCCAAGGAACATGATTCATCCCTGACATGTGATTGTTTTGACTCCATTTCATGGCAAAATATGGAAATGGGGAAGTCACCAGCATTGGGGGGTGAGATGGCCGGGTATTCCCGCCATTCGTCAGGGACGCCCTTTCGAGCAAGTTCCAGCAATGACCGGAACTCAAGGACTAGCGGCAGCACAGGGAAAAAAGGGGTCTGCTGGAGCTTTAACAGGGGCAAATGTACTAGGCCTCAGGGTTCTTGTAAATTCAGGCACGAATGTTCGGGGTGTGGCCAGTCCTCCCATCCGGAGAATACGTGCAGAGCCAAGACTAGTGATACGGGGAGTAGGGGTAGCGCCAAACAGGTCTGAAATGGTCCAGGGGGCGCCGCTACCGACCCCGGTTGATATCATGGCAATGATCCCTTGGCTAAACGAATACCCAGATCATATCTCCGCTGGGGTGTTGCGAGATGGTTTCTCATATGGTTTCCACATCCCGGCGGGGGATTTTCAGGGTGAAGCACAATGTAAGAATCAACTATCGGTGCAGCAGAATGCGGCGGTGGTACAAGCAAAGATTGGTAAAGAGGTGGCCCGAGGTCGGGTTGCTGGACCATATGACAACCCGCCAGTTGCTAATTTTGTTTGTTCACCCCTCGGTGTAGTCCCCAAAAAAGATCCGGGGGAATTCAGGTTGATACATAATTTGTCAGCTCCAAGGGGTCTTTCGGTGAACGATGCGATTGACCCGGGAGTTTGTTCGGTGCGGTACGCATCTTTCGATGAGGCCGTCGCCATTTTGAATCGCCTAGGGCCCGGAGCGCTGATGGCTAAATCAGATATCGAGTCAGCGTTCCGGTTGCTCCCGGTACACCCAGACGATCAGCGTCTCCTTGGTTTCATGTTTCAGGGTCGCTATTACATGGATAAATGTATGCCAATGGGTTGCTCCATCTCTTGTGCTTATTTTGAAGGATTCAGTTGTTTTTTGCAATGGGCCTTCACAAGAATAACAGGGTTTACTCATGTGATGCATTATCTTGATGATTTTCTGTTCCTGGGGGCAGCTGGGGACATAGAGTGTGCACGAGCTTTGAATGAATTTTGTGATCTCATGAGGCGCTTTTGCGTGCCATTGGCACCCGGTAAGACAGTGGGGCCGTCTACTTCGCTCGAGTTTCTTGGAATAGAGCTCGATTCCGAAGAGGGGTGCTTCCGCTTGCCCAAGGAAAAGGTGGCGAAATTCGAGGCATCGCTTAAAGCATGTATTAGCGCGACCAAAGTGAGATTACATCAGTTACAGCAGGTCGTGGGTCAACTGAATTTTGCCCTGAGAGTGATCCCAATGGCGCGCCCATTTTCCCGCTCGATTGCGCAGGCCATGGTTGGCCTTAAGGAAGGCCACCACCGCACAAGGCTCTCGGCTGAGGTCCGGCAGGACATGCTCATATGGTTGGCATTTCTGGCGGATTTCAACGGTCGGGTCGTGTGGAGCAAACCCGGGGTCTCCTCGGAGGAGTTGGGGTTGTGGACAGACTCAGCAGGGAGTGTTGGATTTGGCGCCATTTTTGGTAATCACTGGTCAGCACAAACCTGGCCGGCATGGTGGCACGAGAATGGGCTCACAGGTAACATAGGATTTCTTGAGCTTTTCCCTATTCTGGTGGCCTTGAAAACATGGCCCGAGGGATTTCGTGACCGCGCTGTGGTGTTCTGGTCTGATAATATGACCGTTGTTGAGTGTATCAATAGTCAGGCTGCCCGCTGCAGATGGATCTTGAGATTGCTGAAGGAAATTGTTTTACTGTGTATGAGGCTAAACGTCCACTTTAGGGCAAAACATGTGCCAGGGGTGTTAAATCAGGCAGCTGATGCGCTTTCTCGTTCCCGTATGCAGGCCTTCTGGGGTTTCCTACCCTCAGCGGACCCGGTGGCGGCACCTTTTCCCGAAGCTCTCTGGTCTCTCGGTGCCCCGGACTACAAGACCTCGTGGGAGAGAGTCTAGCTCCCAGAACAAGGAAGGCATACGAAGGGGCGTTCCGTTCCTATTGGTCCTTTTTGGGTTCTGCTGGGGGGGAGCTATGGGGCCAAGAGGAGTATGTCCTGAAGTTTCTGTTATCCTTACGTCAGGCAGGCAAATCAGTAGCCACGGCACAGAGGCACCGGGCCGCTATTTCTTTCATGGCACGAGCTCATGGTCTCCAGGACCCCACAGCGTCTTTTGTGGTTCAGAAGGCGCTGCGAGGGTGGCAACGCCTTGAGGGTCGCAGAGTGGACGACAGGCACCCGATAGGTCTGGAAAGGTTGGCCCTGTTGATGTCAGTACTCCCTGCAACATGTTCATCTCAATATGAGACAGTACTGTTTAGAGCTGCTTTTTCATTAGCATTCCATGGGGCTATGAGGGTAAGCGAGCTGGTAGCAAGGAATAAGCAGGATACGGGGGGGGACTGTGCCGAGAGCACATCCGCATTAAAGGGGAAACAATGGTAGTCTCGTTTGCCAGGTCCAAGACCGATCAAGGAGCAAACCGCGATTGTGTAGTAGTCCGCCGGATTCCCGGATCGCCCATGTGCCCGGTAGCCTGCGTTGAGGAATATTTGGCGCAGAGGGCGGCAGCATGGGGGGGAAGCTTACTGAGGCACGCCGATGCCACCCCGCTGACGAGGTTTCAGTTCCAACGGGTGCTTGCGATGGCAATTACAGCCGCAGGGTTAAACCTGTGTGAGTTTGGGACCCATTCCTTCAGGATAGGGGCTGCGACTGAGGCCACAGCCAGGGGTCTGAGTGTTGATAAAGTGAAACAGTTGGGGCATTGGTCCTCGAATTGTTATAAACGGTACGTGCGGTTGCACATGTTGTGAAGCTAATATCATGAACTCACGCTTCTTGTTTTTGTTTGGTTTTGCAGTTTCGCATGCTTTCGAGGCGGGGCAGACTGTGCAGTCGACCCGACACCTGGGAACCAGCGGTCAAAGGACACCGGCTGTGGACAGAGTGGTGTGGGTCGTGGGCCACTCATACGTGAGGCGTGCCGCAGACGTATTCAAAGCAGGTGACATGATTCACATGGCTGGGGAATACGGGTACAGGGTGACCTTCTACGGAAGGGGCGGGCTCTGTATTGACCAGTTTCAGGTTTTTATGGAGGGTTTGTTAGGGCGGACGAGGTCACCGCCATCTATACTCATAGTGCATCTTGGGGGCAATGATTTGGTGACCATTGGTCGGCGAGTGCTTCTCGAGGTAATATTATCCACTGTAAGTTGGTTGGCAAAGAGGGTCCCTGGGTGCACAATTGCATGGTCCCACATGATCCCACGGAAGGTGTGGCGGGGGGCTAATTCTGTGTCTGCTTTAAATCATTCTGTGAAGAAAGTAAATAACAAACTTGGTAGATTGTTTCGTACGAATACATTGCATTCTATTCCGCATGGGTGTATCAGGGGGGATCAGATGTATTTGGAGGACGGGGTTCATTTGTCCCGGGTGGGGAATGATTTACTCATAGGAGACTTCATAGCTTGGTTGAAGAATTTGTAGCCATGACCTTTAAGTAGGAGTTTTTTGGGGGGTCCGGATAGCCGGTCAACTATCCGGGCCTGTGGCGGTAAGGTCATGATCGGTGAGCAGTAATTGGAAGATCCCTAGAGGTTTGGGCGTCACCCATTACGGATGGGAGCGCCCGGGGGGAGGCGGCCATTGGCCCCTCAAACGGGAGGCGGTCCCATCTAAGGATGGGACGCCGAAAGGGAAGGCGGCCATAGGCCCCTTCATTGGGTAGGAGGGGATACGGACCCCTCCTCGGAATTTCCCGGGGCCCGGACATCTGCGACGGCAGGTGTGGTAAGTTGTGTGGGGTGGGAGGGGGGTCTACGCTACCTTCTAGACACCTCACACGAGTCCTCGGACGACCACTAAGATGGCGTCGAGTTAACAGGGGGCCCCCGCTAAGGCAAGGGAAATTGGAAGTTGGCACAGAGGTACAGTCCTCTGTGCGCCCGCCCCTCACAAGTTAGGGGGGAATTGGTATTGGGGATCTGACACCGGTTACGACCTTGCCGTTGGCCCGTAACGTTAGGATGTACAATTTCAATGTTCAGAAATGCATTTGCAGGATGTTTAGTATCGGCTAGGAGAACCTTTGTATTAGAGATGTGTTAAGGTCAGCCAAGAACATCGTACTGTATAAATGAAATTGTACATGATATGAAACTGTTATTTTAATGTTTTAATTTTGTTTCATATTTTAATAAATACGGCCGGGAAGGGTAACTCCCTCCCGCCTTCCAAAAGTTCAGAACCGTCTCCGTCTTCCCATCCTTGGGGATTTGTGTTGAGAGGGGGTGGCGGGTATCTCAGCCATAATTCTTCTGCATGTGAATTGTTTGCATGAATGGCAGTACATAATGGGGGGCAGGAACAGCTTCTGTAGATATATTGAACCCTTGCTTTAGAATGCATTAAACTTAGTTCATCAGGTTCAGTCCTGGATTCTATTTTTAGAGAATGCTGTTTTTCTGCAAAGATTTCTTAGGGTCTTTATTTTGATATAAAGACCCCTCCACCAATTCAACCCCCATCATGGCCATCAGTATGGCACTTGTTGCATTCTGTCTGTGAGATTTTTGGGGCGGACTGTATGGATTATATTACACTAATCCAAACGTGGCTTGACATTTTCTTTTGACATCCACGCTCAGTGCGTGTTTTGGAACAGTGGTCTGACTGCAGCATAATTGGAAGTTGGTATGCATAGCCCCTGTATTTACTTAACAGGAGGCACTTAGCGCCGCGACAAAGAGTTTGTTTTGGAAATTTACATTCTCCAGTGGAACTTGGGCCATCCTTGGGTTTTTGGACCATGTGGAATAACTTTCTCCTACAATCTAGAGTTCCAATTTACACCACTAAGAAAGCAGTAAATATCTTCTGTGCAGTGATAGGGTCCAACCCATTTGTGATGTTGGCCTTGCTCTTTGCTTTCATTTTCATGCTAGGGTGGCTCTGGCTGCCATCGACGTACCCCCTGGAATTGCAGATGTGGTTTTCAATTACCTGAGCTGGTGGGTTTGTTAAGCAAAAAGTGTGACAGGGTGGATCCCTGTGTTCCCTAATTGAAACCTATGGATGGTAATCATTGGCTGACTTGACTTGGAGCTTTAGTCCTTGTATTGTAGAAAAGACTGGATCTGATGTAGGACCCTTCTTATGATTTCCACCATGGGCTTTCATGAGTTCAAAGAGAGTCTGTGCCGCTTGGTACCCATGATCTACAAAAAGCGAAAAGGTGTCTCTAACGTCCAGTATTTATGGTACAAATGATTCTAATTAAATATGGGCAAAATATAAATTCTCCTTGTTTAAAATTATTATGATTGTTACTGTTCTTATTTTTATATTTTGCACTATAATTGGTGTCATCTTTATTTTATGTGTACTGTCATCATTAACACTATTATTATTATCAGTAGAAGCAGTGACTATTACTGGCTTTGTTAATGTTATTGCTAAAACTATTTTGGTAATTCTGTACAATAACAGATGTTTTGTGAATGTTATTCCTAGCATCAAACCTATTAGTTTGTTCCTGTTATTGCCATTATTATAATGATTTTTTTAAATTATTATTATTATTTTTGTTATTATTAAGACAGTTCTCAACAAAAATAGAAGGAGCAGCATTTGTAGTATGCATCCTGTAAAAGGCACTTCGAGTTATTTAATGCTAGATTAAGTGCTTGGCTTCCGGCCTCGGCATTTATGGTGCTGTGAAAACCCTCTCTTACTTTTTACTGACAAGTGATTTGCAATCAAGGGATATTTATTGTCCAGCACGTGGGAGACCCTGCTGACTGCTTCAGCCTCCATATTTATGACGTGCACCTGGAGGGGCTTGCCAAAACTGTGACTGTAATCAGTATCATCTGGCAGATTACGTAAACGTCTCACTTGTGCAAAAAAACTGCAAATGTTATTTGCACTGCAAATGACTCTTGTGTAAAAGGGGAATAGTATATGCAGCTCAATAAGTAACCTTTGATTAAAAAAGAAATGTAGCAGGTTGTTTGTGTATATTTGTGCTGCTTTCCCACACAGACCACATCAAACTGTTTTCCTACAATCTATGAATCATTTTTCACAGTTCACACTGTAATAAATAAAGTAAATATACTAAAAATAGTGCAAAAAAGTTGGGACCTAGGGCTAAATTTAGAGTTTAGGGGATGGGATAATCTGATATACCCTGATATACCATCTGCCGTATTACAAGTGGATGCTCGCAGCTCGTTGACATGGACTGCACAGACAACCTGACCCTACTCTCCTAACGGTGCAAGACAAGATCAGGTTTTTTAACACTAATGTAATATTGGTTCTTCTGTATGGAGCAGAAACTTGGAGGACACAGTGGCCACCATCAACAAAGTCAGGGCCTTCATCAACACCTGTCTGAGGAAAATCCTCCAGCTGGGGCTGGATAGGTCACACCGCCCGCAAACCTGCATCAAACACCACCAGACAAGCCCTTACATGGATCACTTAAGGTGAAAAGGAAAAGAGGAAGGCCAAGAGCACTGAGGTGACTGAGGTCTCAAGGCTGACCGAAAGGGCATGGTTTACACCCGGAGTCAGATCGGAAAAGAAAGCCCTAGACATAGATGCCTGGAGAGTCCGTGTTGTTGGTCTGTATCCCAGGAGGGTTAGTGGCATAAGTAAGTAAGTGTTACAGGCGCATTATATCCTATGGCACCGTAATACAGTGGACAGCATATCTGTCACATTTGTGATGAGGTAGCTACCCACCAAACTCTAAATCAGGCTCATACCGACAAAGGTGTGCATTCAAAATTGCAACTTTAAGTTTGAGAATCGCAAATGTTAGCAAACACCTCCAGTTCGAGCAGGTCTCAATTCACAACTAAGCTTACCTACATTTTTAAAGCCAGACCTGCAGTACAGAAGCTACGCATCCTCATCATGGATGTCCGACCATTCATAGTAGACTACGGTGTGCACAACCCTTGCCTACTGTTCCAGACCTGCAAAACATCCCAAGTAAACTTACCATGTGAGAAGAAGAAACTCATAGGCCGTGGGGTGTAGGTATCGGGCCGGGCCTTGAGCCTGTTATTTGTCCAGAGTGCTTTCTGAAGGCTGGTGCCATGGAGAGGGGGTGGGGTTTTGTGCGAGTTATCACATCTGATGCTGTGGGGGGTTTGCAAAACCCCACTGGACATTAGCTGTGCTCATCCTCCACAAAGTGAACTTACCCTGTCTGCCACCATGTGATATTGGCTCTTCATCAGGTGACCATGTAAAAGGAGCAGATATTGTATGACAGACAGTGGTTCATGTGAGTTGGCAGGTCTGCTCTTCATTGACTACCACAAGCCACTTGTGCTAAGGTACAGTGGCCTGATGATGTCAGAAAAACACCTGCACATCCATCCGGACAGGTTATCTAGTACATTTTCACTCCAACAATAGAGTAAGAATGTAAATATGTACTGGGGAGGGAGGCGTTATTTAAAATGATAGCTCTCCCTCGGTTTTTATACGCACTGCAGAACACACCCATACCGGTCCCGAACTCCTATTTTAAGTCCATTGAGGCGGAGGTGGGCCATCTGCGGTGGGAAGGTAAGCCACGCCGCATAGCTCTGTGCAAGCTTGTGTGGAGCTGGTATGATGGCGGAATCGCCCTGCCCAATGTTCGTTTATACTATTGGGTCTCTCAGCTCATCATAATTAATCAATGGCTACACGCCCCACAGGACAAACCAGCTTTGCGCATGGACAGGCATATTCTGGGTACGGACGGAATCCTTAGTGCCCTATGCGATAAATCCCTTAAAGCTAGACTGGTTGGCCCAACGGCGCACACTGTACAGGTATGGTACACGGTGCGGCGAACACTGGGATGGGAGGGAGTGATCACTCAACAAATGCCGCTGTGGGTCTCCCCCAGGATTGGCAAGCTGCGCATGAGTAAAGGTCTCGCGAGATGGCACCTCATAGGCATTTCCAGGGTCGGCGACCTATGGAAACAGGGCAGGGTGGTCCCGTTCGCGCAGCTGCAGGCGACATACCAAATGGCAGGGACGGAACAGTTTCGGTTTATGCAAATTCATCATGCACTGATGAAGGCCATACCTAAGGGGACTGACCTGCCCTAGTCCTCCCCACTTGAGGACCATTTACTGACGGGCCACCTAGCCAAAAAGTCTATATAATTAACATATCGCAAGCTGGTTAACAACCAGTAAGATCCTACAGCTACCGTTAAAGGGAAATGGGAGGCGGAGGTGGGGGAAATGGATGAACAGGACTGGCAGAAGGCTCTGGCGTCCCCGCGGGAGGTGGCGACCCCATCCAGAATAAAACTTGTGCAACTCAAAATACTACACAGGACATACTACACAAGACCCATACTCCATAAAATAGGTCTCCTTGAGGGGTTGTGGTCTCCAGGGCTCCTTCTATCATACCATATGGGAATGTCCCGGCATTACTCAATACTGGAGGGGGGTCAAGGTCACGATCTTCCGGGTAACTGTGCACGACGTCCCCCCCGAATCACAAAGATGCTTGCTTAAGGATCCTAACCACACAGAGCAAACTTGGGCAACCCTAGGTATCACGTTTGCGAAGAGGAATATTGCACAACACTGGGGGGCGCCGTTGATTCCCTCCCACCAGCAGCGGTGTCGGGACCTAGACTGTGCTATGGTCACGGAAAGGGCGGTCTTCATTAACAGGGGATGCCCCCGGTAATGGCAGCGGGTCTGAGGGAAGTGGAACACGTTTAGAGGCAACATTTGTGACCCCCCCCGTCACAAATCTGGACATGAGCAACTAAAACTTAGGCAATGTGTGCAATAAGGGACAATGGGCCCGATGTAAGTAAATCTGATTTACCGACTCTAGAATACCGAATTTTACCGATTCGGTATTCTAGATTCGGTAAATCAGATGTAGGTAAAAAAATCGGTAATTTTTACCGAATCTGTATGATTCGGTAATTACCGAATCGGTATTTACTGATTCGGTAATTGCCATTGATTCCTATGGGCCTTGAGGCCCATAGGAATCAATGTCAATTACCGAATCGGTAAATACCGATTCGGTAAAATTACCGATTTTGCAAGGTGGACAGGGTGTCACTTTGACACCCTGTTGCACCCCTGATTCAGGCTTGTGTGCCATGTGACACACATGTCTGTGTGCCACATGGCACAGGTGTACATGCACAGATGTGCATGTTCACAGGTATTCGTTATTTACCACCAAATAGTATTTGGTGGTAAATAACGAATCGGTAAGGGCCTGTGGCACTGTTTAAAGTGCCACCTACATCTGTATTTACCGATTCGGTAAATTTACCTATTCTGTATTTTACAGAATCGGTAAATTTACCGAATCGGTAAATATACCAATTCTGTAACTATAAGGCCCCCTACATGTCAAACAGCAAATACCGGTCAGTAACGGCCGAAATCGCCATTACCGACCGGTATTTGCCGTCCTACATCTGGCCCAAAATCTTTGTAGGGGGGGGAACGTGCGAACTTATGAGATGTGTGTTGGATTTCACGATATGAATGAATACCCGTATTAAGATTAATGGTGTTGCCTTGTATGTTATGTATACAAAAATTGCATCTGTCATAGTACTGACTGTAAGAATGTAATTATGCACACCAGTTCCCAAGATGTGCATGAGTTTTTGGTGTGTGAACTTGCCCCACCCGGAATCCTGCCTGGATTAAACTCCCCTAACAAGGGGAACCACTCCAGGCCCGCATATTTGTGCATCCTTCTAAGAATGAGGATATGGTATGTGTAAAGATTTGTGCCGAAGGCAAGTACACATTTTGTCTTGGGCCACATGCATGTTTGCATACATTGCATCATGTGCTTTCACAAGTTAATTTTTCTAAATTTACATATGCTCCAAATGAATATTTTTCCTGATCTATAGAAAAACGATTTTAGATTGTCCTCTGATGTGATATGGAGTGTTTGCTCCATTCCCTATTACACAAACACCAAAATTGGTGCAAAACCCATTTGTTCCATGATTTGCACAAGTATAAACTTTATGAAATCGATTGTTTCCAACAGAAAACAAGTCTAATTTGCCCGTGGGCATTGAAAAGCACATCTTCATGAATCAGCTCGGAATGCGAAGTGCTGACTGGCCCCAGGGCAGGGAGAACGTTCTCTCTGTTCCCTCCTCCTCCACAAACACGCACTAAGTGCTAGTACTCAGAGTGGCTGCAGCTCCCTCGTGCCAGGCAGCATTCAAAGCCGGTCTAGAAACCAATGCACCTGAAAGTATCAAACAATGCAATGAGGAGCAGTTACTATTTAGGTGCCATGTAATGGTTACTGTTCTTGGTTTTAAGCCCCCTGTTAAACAGGAGTCAATCCACTGGCCTGTCCTTGTATATGTAACCCTGAAAATGTGGAGTTGACTGAGGCCTACCTGCATTGGTTGCTGGGCCTGGTGTAATATATGTCTTAACTCTAGCTCAGATAGCAAAGCTCAGAGTTCAGTTGAATTTAGAAAGGTCGAAGAGGAATAGACCTGTAGTTATAGGTTGTAGAGAAATTATCGTGTTGTAAAAATTACTTGTTTTATATGTAGCACTTTCTACTGCTTTACTAACATTTCTAAGCACTGTGAATAACAGACGTTACTGGTACTCAATTTAGTGACCTCAAAAGATTGTTGGCCAAACCATCCTTTGCTGGATTCAAACTCTCACGCTACACATTACTATATAGCTCATGGAGCCATTGTGCTGGCTTTTTAATATAAAATGTGGAAGACTTTAATCACCCTATAAATTACTCTACTTTATTTTCCTATAACAGGCATTTTCTGAAAATTACAAACAGTATTTCCTTATACTAGTTTAGATAAAGTGGTCAATTAATCCACAGTGCCACTTGCTCTCCCTGACACTTTGCTTGCACTTGTAGGAGGAGGGAACCCTTGCACTTAGCAGTGATAGCGAAAAATACTACAGTAAATGAGGACAGATGTGCAATTGAACATCCTCCTGCGTGCACTCGTCAACCCCTTTCTCTCATTCGTGGAATAATGGAAGATGGCCTCAGAAAGGATGTAACCAGGAGTCAAGCTACAGCCACTACCAGACCTCAGAAACTCCCATTCCCTGTGTAGAGCAGTGAGCATCTTGCAGTCACAGCCACCAGCCAGTATCACTAAGCACAGTTGCAAGAAAGACCATGGTAGCAAAGTGACAGAGCGTGTAATTTGCCTCCTTGGCTTAACGACACGCTCCCGCCACTTCTGAAACACAGGGCTGCACCATATTTACAAGAATATGGTGCATCCAGCGTTTCCCCCTGCACTAAGTTAAGCAGCTACCGTCAACTTAGGCACCTTTGCACGTGCAGGGGAAGATTGTTTATGTACAGGAAGGTCCCCTTTCCTCCACATAAGCAATCTTGACATAACATTTTGTAACTTTTATGTGTGATGCTAAATGCAGCATCCACAGAAGTTGCAAAACGGCATTTTTTAAAATGGATTGTTTATGTGCTGGAAGGGGGATGTT
Organism: Lissotriton vulgaris; assembly: GCF_964263255.1. Lineage (NCBI taxonomy): Eukaryota > Metazoa > Chordata > Amphibia > Caudata > Salamandridae > Lissotriton > Lissotriton vulgaris. The sequence goes on along the minus strand of NC_141700.1, from coordinate 650,021,229 downwards.
CCTGTATATGAACAATCATTTGCCCTTTGCTGTTTTCATGTGTGCTGCACAAGGCAGCACAAATGAAAATAGCAAAAACGAGGAGAAATTAAACATTTCTCCTCCCTTCGCCAGGATAAGACCAGGTTTTCCCTGGTCTTAATTCTGGCACTGCCTCCTATTTATGCCTCCCTTGTAAATAGGAGGCAGCATCAAAATCAATGGGTGTTGCGGAAGAACGCCCACCCCAACACCCATTGTCCTCCCCTTTCATGCTAAGCATAGCGTGAAAGGGGCCATATTCACAAGGCAGCGTTAAGTCACGAGCTGCCTTGTAAAGAAGATGAAACCCCTTTCGTCACAGGAAAGTCCTAAAAAGTGACGATAGGGGCTTGTACATATACCCCTTCATGCAAAAAACTGTGCAACATCAAGCAAAGGGGGCACTGAAAGACAAGAATACAAGGAGAGTGTACATGTGCCTGCCCGAGGCCACCCTGTGGCCATAAGGAGGGCTGGCCCTTAGTCACGGAGGGCTGCCCCGCCCACCCCTTCGTTATGGCCAGCCACTCCTCCCCAGGGCAGGCGTTGCCCGGTAGGAGGTAGGCGGGTCGCTTACGCACGTCCGGGGCGGCTAGGCGTGGCTAGGGGGGTATATCTCTCCCCAGCGCCATTGCGCAGGCCTCTTTGCCGCTCCGGACGTCGCGCTGCATCCTCGGGACACTCTTTCGTCGGGACACGCGTTGCACGGCATTCCCGGTGAGTGCGGCCTTTGGGCTGATGCCTACGGGCTATACCCCCCCTCCGCCTACTCCCTCCCTGTGGAGGTCTGAGCCATGGCTAGGCGGCCTGCTTAGCGTCGGGCCGCTGTGGAGGTGGGGGTTATGGGTTCTCTATGGCATTTCCCCGGCTGCGGGCTGAGGCCCGAGGTGTCGGCCTATGGGCTTGCCTCATGCGACCCGCACAATGCCACAACGCCTTCCCGCCATGGTGGCTCGCGCAAGCCTGGCGACCCGCATAGCGGAAGGTCGCTATGGTGGTGGGGGCGTTTTCGGGCCTCCGCCCTCGAGGCCGGGTGGGCTACGAGATTGTCTGGTATTTCCACGTTGTCCCATTGTTGCTTTACGTTACTGTTTTGTCCCGGTTCGATCTGGATGAGTATGTGGGTCCTGTGGCTTATCAGGTGCTGCAGGGTGTGCGCAAGGCAGCCGCGCCATAGCGGGTGGGGTGCGGCACCGTCATGTGCACTTGCCCGGCCCCCCGTCTAGCACCCACCTCTCGGGTGCAGAGGCCTCGTGCTTGATGGTCTACCGCCGTATTGTGGGCAGGCGCGGGGGGCACTACTCGATTCGAGTAGCTGACACTGTGGCGAGCCTCGGTTTTGTCGGGGCCTGCGCCCTGTAGCAGACACCCTACTCGGGTCCACTCGTCTGCACAGGCCAGGTTCGGACGGGCTGACGGCCGCATGACCACTCGTACACATGGTTTCCGTACTGTATATGCATGTTGCTGTTTTCCCGGCTTGCCTGCCCCGGTGGCCCTGACTGCGGGCTGGTGTTCAACCGGACGCCCGGTGTACGATGTGTATTATCTCGATGCTCATCCGCTCGCGGTCGGCTGCCTCCCCTCGTGGGATTCCCACAGGCGGGGTGAGTCCGCCTATCCCTCTGCAAGTTTGATGCTATGCTGTTCATAAGTTCACCTTTTGGGACTGTTCGAGGTGCCTATGTTTTGGGGTGGCGGCCAGTGGCCGCATAAGAGGACTCTGGGCCTACGCATGGTCGGTACTGTACCTGGGGGTGGAATATCAGCGCTGCTCTGCGGGCTTCCGGTTTTTCCCGGAGTCGTGTCGAGCATAGGTTATGCGGTGGCCTCGCATGCTCCCTAAAATCCCCCCTTTCACCATGCTCGGAGCCCGCCTAGCCAGCAGTTGCACTGTGTACACCATCATGCCGGCAAGTGCAGATTCCGGTCAGGCGCGCAATGGGAGCCTCTCAATGTCTGTATTACATTTACGGTTTCCTGTAGCGCGTGCCTTTGAGCGTCCCATTGACTGTTGCACAAGCGTTTACCGTCCATAACAGGAAGCAGGGCCATTCAGCAGCCCTCGTGTTACGACTTGGTGGTTCATTTCCTTTTCATGCCTTATTCTGCTGCGAGAAGCGGCTAGTATGTCACGCCCGCTTTGCGGCAAGAAGCTAGAATGTAGTGTACTGATGACTTGTATCTAATGCAACGTTTCCTTACTCCTTGCAGGCATTTCCTTGCGCGTTTCGTTCGGTGGGCACCCCCCCCCCTCTTTTCGCTGTTCTTACAAGGTTATAGGAGGTATGTTTTGGGCTTGTGGAGTGTTGTGGGAGGGTGGACCCTGCTTCTCTGGGCCACGATCATGTGGGCCCCACGGCCTCTCGCACTTCGGCCATTATGGGGGCTATGTAGTACATGCCTTTTGCTGTTTCTTGTTTAAGCCCCCCTCCACAGGGCAGTGGGGGCACGTGCACCTACTACCTTCCAGGCGGGAAGTTGTACTCGCCACATGCCTCGTCTCACACTTTCTTTTCTCTTATGCAGAAGTTACCCTTCCCATTCGGACTAGGGCCTTGTGTGTGGTTCGCCAACCACCCTTTCTTTACGGCGCCAGGAACATCCACGGGAGGTATGTATCTGGAAGGAGGTGACGTCTCGGGGTCGCAGTGTGTTTGGGGGGGAACAGGTTTGACTAAGTGGGCCATGTTGCTTTATGTGATCAGGTTGTTCCAATCTTATTCATCCTAGCTAGCTCCGGTACAGGACCGTGCAGGTGCAGGCGCCCACGTGTAGACAGTCATCTCTGCTATCTCCAATTTTCTTGCAGCACGATACTCTTGGCTCATAGTCTTTTTCTTGCAGGGGAAGAGCCAAGGATAGGCATGGATGGTCAGGGGTCCCCCCGCTTTTTACGCAGAGGTCTCAGGTCGAAGACTTGGGGATAGGACCTTCGCAGGATTCGCAGATGAAGGCACTATTGGATTTGATCAAGGCGAATGGGGTGGCGTGGGCGAGTGAACTTTTGACGGCCAACCCCCCCAGAGCCCCCGGGGCCGGCCCCACGCCCCCCGTCCCTGAACAAGACATTGTGGAGGATACTGGTAATACCAGGTCTAAGCGGGTTCGGAAGCAGACAGTGAGAGAATTCCCGGCGGAGCCCCTCCCTAAAACCAGGGCGCCCGAACCTGTCATGAATGTGATTGTGCATGTCCCTGCCTCACCCCCGGCGGTGATAGTGGCTAGCCCCCCCCACCCCATCGCCCGGTGGTTGCTTCTGCGGATTTTGCCACCTGGGAGGACCTGGGTAAGATTACAGATACCCTCTCTGTCTTTATGTCTGAGGTTAGAGCGGGTTTGCTTGCTGCTCCCCCACTGGCTTCGCCACCTGCGGGGTCCCTGGCTGGGGCACCAGTGGTTATGGTTCCCCCGCCCTCGGCAACAGTAGATGCATTGGTAGCTCGAGTGTGGGGCGGGCTCCCGGTTCAGGGTGGGGACAGCAGCGCGGCACAGTTTCCCCCCCCTGTCGATGTGGCGTCAGTGGCGGCCTATACACTGCCCACACCCGTCCTTCCTCCTAGCCCGGCCCCAGTGCTGCTGTCCGCGCCCTCAGCGCCCACTGCCCTTCCCGTGCCTCCAGCTGCCCCAGCGTCCGCGCCCATTACAGTCTCCACGGCGCCTGCGGTTATGATGACTATGGCCCCCTTGTTGTCAGGCAAATGTTCCATTGCTTGGCAGGTGCCTCAGGCGGTAAAAGAAGGCATTTGGCGACGTGAATTTATTGATATCTTCTCCCTTCTCATGTTGGGTGCCGAAGGCGTTGACATTATGAAAATGGGTGCCAAGGATGAGGAAAAGAAAGCTCGTTTTCAGTCTTGGCCCGAGAAAACAATCAAGAATTGGAGACAGGCCTTCTCCATTTTGGCGGCAGTAATCACAGAGCGCTTCCCAGAGCAGGCGCAGGGCCTATTCCAATATGCGAGTGTTATTACTGAGGAAGCGGAGTCTTCTGTAGGCATGGGGTGGTACAGGTACGATTGTGAATTTCGCAAAAAAATGTTGGTCAGCCCCGAACTAGACTGGGATCAGATGGAGGTGAGACTCTGGATGCAACATATGGGTATGGGTAAAGTAGAAGGTGGGGGCAAAGTCAGCACTCAGGAAAAGAAAGTGGAAACAAGTTAGGGCCTGTACTCAGAGAAGAAAGGTAATTTCAAGCAGTCCTTTCGTGGGGGGCGCGGCGGTGGGGGTTTCAATAGACAGGCAAGCAGGAATGCCTTTTCAGCAACTTGTAGGTTGTTCAATGCAGGCAATTGTACCTGGGGTAAAGCGTGCAGGTTTGCGCACTCTTGCAGTAAATGCAGTGGGGCTCACCCTGGGTCCACATGCGACAAGCGCGACTCAGCTGCTAGCGCAACCAGCAAAGACAAGTAAAAACCTCCCCGATGCTCTCACCCCCTGTGCCCTCCCTGCAGTTCTCATCCCCACTCCTTCCCCCCTGCCTGGCCATGTGGATCAAATTGCTTCTGTTGTCCCCAGTGGGGTCCCCTCCCCCCTCCACTCCAAGGGCCCGTCTCCAGTCATCACCCATAACTTGCTACCCTTGCTAAGATCCTATCCCAATGAGAAAGACAGAAATGTCCTGGCCGAAGGTTTTCTGGAAGGCTTCAGGATCCCCTACCAAGGTCCTAGGGTTAGCAGGGACCCTGAGAATCAGAAGTCGGTTAGGGACCTCCCTGAGATTGTAGGTAAGAAAATCGACAAGGAAGTGTCTCTGGGGAGGGTGGCGGGCCCGTTCATGTCACCGCCCCTCCCTGATTTTGTGGTGTCCCCGCTGGGTGTGGTCCCAAAAAAGGAGCCGGAGTCCTTCAGGTTAATTCACAACCTCTCCTCCCGGAGGGCGACTCGGTGAACTCATGGCTAGCAGAGGGGGCCTGTTCTGTTTCCTACTGTTCCCTGGACTTGGCGATTGACCTGGTTAGGAGAGCAGGGAAAGGGGCCTGGCTCGCAAAGGCAGATATTGAGGCGGCCTTCCGACTTTTGCCTGTGCACCCAGATAGTCAGCATCTCTTGGGCTTCAAATGGAGAGGGGAGTACTATTTTGACAAATGCATGCCTATGGGTTGCGCTGTTTCTTGCGCCTTCTTTGAAGCTTTCAGCACTTTCTTGCAATGGGCCCTCTCCAGGAACTTTGGTGTCACGGCGGTGTCCCATTACCTTGATGATTTCCTTTTCATTGGGAGGGAGGGCATGCAGGAATGTGAGGAGGGGCTGAATAGTTTCATTGACTTGTCAAGTCACCTGGGTGTCCCTTTGGCGCCTGGCAAGACTGAGGGTCCAGCACAGGTTCTTACTTTCCTGGGTATTGAGTTGGATACGGTAGTGGGCGTGTCTAGACTTCCTGCCGAGAAGGTACAGGACCTGAAACAGGATATTCAGAACTTGTTGGGAAAGGACAAGGCTCCTCTGGGGGTCATCCAGAGCCTTCTGGGCCAACTTAATTTTGCGGCTAGAGTCTTTCCTGTTTGCTAGAAGGTTAGCCAGGGCTACTGCTAAGGTCTGCAAGCGCCATCATTTTGTAAAGCTGTCTGCGGGCTTAAAAAAGACCTGTTAATGTGGGCGGAATTTCTGTCAGATTTCAATGGGACTGTCATCTGGAGGTCCCCGTGGGTGGACAGCCCCGAAATCAGTATGTTCACCGATGCTTCTGGCAGGGAGGGTTTCGGGGCTATCCTGGGTGATCTGTGGTGCGTGCAGGAGTGGCCTAATGCTTGGCGTAAGCGTGGGATTACTTCCAACATAACTGTCCTGGAGCTCTTCCCTATCGTAGTGTCTCTTCATCTCTGGCCAGGCCCATTGTCTAACAGGAAGGTACTATTTTGGTCAGACAATATGGTGGTGGTACAAGCCATCAATGGTCTAACTGCTAGTTGCCCTTTGGTTCTTTGCTTACTGAGGGAGTTGGCTAGCAGGAGCCTGCGCTGCAATTTGGAATTTAGGGCTAGGCACATTGTGGGGGTCAAAAATGTCGCAGCTGACGCTCTTTCTCGTTTTCAGTGGCACCGTTTCCGGGAGGCATGCCCACAGGCGAGAATGGAGATGACCCCCTTCGCACCAGGACTTTGGCGCATCTTGGAGTGGAGCAGGAGTTGGGAGAGTTAGGGGAGAGGTCACTAGCCCCAGGTACGAGGAGGCGATATGGTAGTCACTTGGCCAACTTTCCCAAGGCTATTGCTGAGTTGGGTCGGGTAGCCCTGCCTCTAGAGGATAGAGTACAGGCCTTCGTTGTCTGGGCCAAGAAACAGGGTAAATCCCACACCTGGGCTTGCGGTCACCTGGCAGCCATTAGTCATGATGCGAGATTGAGAGGAGCAGTTGACCCGACCAAGTCTTTTGTGATCAGGGCAGCACTGAAAGGGTGGGCTCGGGAAGAACCTAAGATCCCTGACAACAGGTCACCCATTGAGTTCCCTATGCTGCAGGCCATGTTGGCGGTCCTGCAGTTTGTGGTGCACTCACAGTACGAGGCTTCGCTCTTTTCTGCGGCTTTCTGCTTGGCGTTTTTTGGGGCTTTCCGGAGCAGTGAGTTAGTTGCACGCTCCAGGGCAGATAAGTCTGGGGATGCTTTAGGGGTGGCAGATATATGTGTTAAAGAGGGTCTGTCCATCACTCTCTGACGGTCCAAGACAGACCAGGCTGGTAAAGGGTCAGTTATCTGGTTGGCCCCCCTGGCGGACCTTCGCTGTTGCCCGGTGTCGGCCCTGCAGTCTTACCTCGCACTCCGTCCTGCGGTACAGGGTTACCTTTTGTTCCATACTGATCTGAGCCCCTTGACCAAATACCAAATGGATAAAATAATGTTAGCATGCCTTGATAGAGCTGGTTTGTTGAAGCAGGGGAAAAGGTCCTCCAGCCATTCATTCCGTATTGGGGCGGCCACTGCAGTGTTTAAAGCAGGCATGCAGCCGGAAGATGTTAAGGAAGTGGGTCGCTGGGAGTCTCCCTGTTATAAACGTTATATTCGCCCATGACAGGGTGTCTTCTCCTGTCCATATTGTTGTATATATGTTTGCTGTGTTCCTAGTTAGACTGTTATGCTTCTTGCAATTTATGCTGCACTCTTGGTCAATAAACTTTTCAGAAAGATTGCGTCTTTCTTTGACAGGGTCAAGAGTGTGGGTCTTGGGGCATTCCACAGTCGTCACGTTGGGCCGGTGGGCAGCAATCAGGAACTGGACGCAAGGCTTCATGAACATTGATTGTGTTTGGATGGGTTTTCCTGGCATGCGCTGGAATAGCTTGTTGCACAGATTACAGGAAGCTCTAACTACAGCGGGGCCTCCACCCCAGCACTTGGTGAAACTCCTGGGTGGTAATGACCTGACGAACTTGGGGAGATCCACATTACTACAGAAAATGACAAGGGATCTTGGGGTCATCTGTGGGCTCATGCGTGGTTGTGAGATCTGGTGGTCTGAAATCTTGCCACGGAGAGTATGGTGGAGCGCAAAGTCGTGTCAGGCAATTGAGGGGTCCAGGAAGAGAATCAACAGGGCCATGAAAAAATTCACCCAACGGATGGGCCTGAGTTTCATCAAACATGAAATGATTCAAGACAAAATCAAGGGTTACTTTGAGCCGGATGGTGTTCATCTCACCCCTGTTGGCTTGGACCTGTTCCTCCTAGATTTAAAAGAGGCACTTCTGAGCAAAGGTTGCAGGTAATAAAGGTAGCATGGGTGGGGGGCCCGTGCTGCGGCGGGGACCACCGCACGGGCTGTGGCGGAGTTACTGGGCGATCCGGAAGCAGAGAGGTGCAACACTGTACTTCAGCGGGCACATAGGGGTGCCAGAGCATAACCTCAAACCTCATGGGAGGTCCAGGAACTCGTGTCGGCGCCCCAGTAGTCTTTCGGGCGGTTGTGGGCCTGTGCAACCGGGGGTTCGCCTAGACACGCCCCGCAAGGGGCGTGACTAGTGTGATTATTCATAATTGTGCAGCAGTTGGGTGGTTCGCCACTGTGCTGATTGGCTCAACAGGCGGGCAGGTGGCGAGAATGCGGCCTGCCCTTGGATCGCCCGTAAGATAACCCACCATGATTACATGTTGTATGTAATAAACCTGCAGCAACTTTTCCCAATCTTAACACTTGTGTCTGTGTGTTATTTGCGGGTTTTGGTATGTGTGGGCGGGGGGTTCCTGTTGCCCTGAGGCGACTATGAAACATGGCCAAAATCACTCACCCCCCTCCACCCAGTGCAGCATGTTCTTTCCTGCCACCGGGAGTTTAAAGAGGCGCGCTGCTGAGATTGAAAATGGTGGTTGGTGTTGGGGGACTGAGGGTGAGATTGCTGGCTTCCATTCTGCTGCTTGACGTGGGTGTCTGGAGACCCGGTGTGTCAGGGGAACACAGAGGAAGAGGGCTTCCCTAGACGTCACAACGGAGAGGAACACGTTTGTTTTTCCACTGTGATGTCACACAGTGAATAACTAGATTCAGAATCCGGCGTTCGCGCCAAAAGCTCTGTGTGAGCCATACAAAACATTCTAATTATTTGTTATCATCATTGGTATTATTTTTTATTACTAATAACAGCGGGAGCAGCGGTAGTATTTGAAGTGAGAAACCTGTAAAAAGTACGTATTAACGTGAAGTTATGGCTAGCGGCTGTCTTTTATGGGGCTGTGAAATCCCGTTCTAACTTTATATAGGCAGGTTATTTACAATAAAGGGATATGTTCTGTCCAGAGTGAGGGAAACCCTGCTGGCTGCTGCAGGCTTCATATTTACAGTGTGCATCAGGAGAGGCCTTTCCGAAGCTGTCTCTTAAATCAGCAGCAGCCCCTGCTGAAAGTCCTTAGGGGAGATTATGTAAACCTAGCAGTGGTGCAAAAACATACAGCAATTTTTTTTACTGTGTTTGTTACTTGCCTTAAAGCAATGTTAAATTCTTGATAAAAAAAAATACTGTCTCTGTTAAAAAAAAATTAACCCAACTGTTTTTCAATTTTTATGCTGCTTTGGTGATGAGAAACAGACGAAACCGTTTTGCCTCAAGCGCAGTTTCATCTTTCACATCGTTAAAAAAAGGAGAACAAATGATTGATTATGAGCCTTTTTATATTAACATAGAAAAATAAAAGCAAATTCAGCTTTTTTAGATGTGCTTGCTGAAGTAAAAAAATGTGGCTCCGTCTCCAAGCAGAGAGAATGCACTTTTATGACGGTCAGTTTGAGAGATGAAAATGTGGGTATTTCCTTTCAGGTCCTCTTTCACCGCGAAATAGGGAGTGGGGTGGGGAGGGGGGAGGGGGGGGGGCGACCTGCACAGTTAAGAGTCAAGAGAACGCTCAGCTGTAAAGCTGCAAATACAGAATGCTCCCACCTGCCAGCCCCAGCTCTGAGTAAGTTAAAACGCAGCGGGGGTGCTTTTGGGGATATCCCCCGTGTTTATTTCTCCCATTAAACCTGTATCAAGATGCTCACATATTGGATTAGTGGTCAAGGGCACAGGGCACAAATTAGCTCGAGATCAAACAGTTCATGTAGGAGACCCGAGACATACTATATCTTGCTCCAGAGGCTGTATGCTTACTAATATTCCTCTCCCACTGGTAAGAACCAATCCAGTTTTTTAAACCTGTTTGTAGGCTGATCTACAGGGAAAGGAGGATTAACCCTATCCGTGCTGATGACGGAACCGCTCCGTCATCAGCTGCGGTGGCGCTGTGCTGATGACGGAGCGGTTCCGTCATGGCCCTGCCGTCGCGCCTGCGCGGCGCGTTCTATTGAGCGGGCGGGGCCATGACGGAACCGCTCCGTCATGAGCACAGCTCAACCGCGGCTGGTAACGGAGCGGTTCCGTCAACAGCACGGCCCCACCGCGCGGCCGCCCCGCCCCCTTAGCACTGCGGCGGAATAGCCGCCGCAGTGAAGGGGTTAAGTTAAAAAGCATAGATTGCCCAAGAACACAATAATTTGGCTAAATGGGGACACTTGGACTAAAAACTATGTGAAAGAAACTGAATTAATATTTTGGAAGGGTTACTACCCACCGTTAAGGAATAATACCAACCCTTGTGAGGATGACCCCTCAAATTTACTAAATTAACCTGAGGTCAACCCACTGGTAGTTATGGCACAGAGCAGAGAGGCTTAACTTAGGACAATGTGTAAAGTATTTATACAGTACCAAAACGGTAATAAAGTAAAAAGGCAAAACAATACAAATGCTAAATTAAATTAGAAAAATATAGTAATATGTATTTAGCACAAATGCCAAAAATCTCAAGACTCAATGGTTGCGGTAGATTGGATCCTAGGCGAATTTTGAGGCCGGTCGCGGTGAAGCACAGGTTGGAACCACAAACCAGTTTGTCCTGGTCAAACAGTTTATCTTCTGCCTTAGTCCTTTAATCCACAATCCACCACAAGAGTACACTTCTAAAGCCCCTCAGGACCTCAGGGGAGGCACTTAGTGACTCATATGGTGTCAGGCAGAGGCCAACAACAGGACCCAGTCCAGGTCCTGGTGCAACTGGTCATCTGTATAGTTGTAGGAAAAGGCCTCTTGTAGCCTGTTGAGTGCCAGTAACTTTAATAGGCAGTGAGGCAGTGGCGGCTCCTCCGCTATGGTGGAGGAGTGTTGCCCCACTGCTTCACAGCAGTGCCAACTTTAGAAACATAAAATGATAAAAACTGTTATTATCATTTTATGGGTACCGTACATCTGTGTTGCGCGGTGGGCCAGGATCCTCTGCTCTCGGAGCAGGGTAGTAGTGGTTTGCCCACTCCTAAGTGCGCAATGACTGTTTTGTTGGTCCTCTCTGGCCGGACAAACCAATCATGTGCACTTTCCCCGTTCTCAAAGCAGGCTGCATTACAGCCTGCATGGAGAACATGCCCAATCCTCCAGCCCCTGACTGAGCGTCGTGTCCCGGCGCTCAGACCAATAACAATGCTGCATTGCAGCGTTGTGATCGGCTTAGGCGAGCAGGCCTGGCTACCTCCTTCCTGTTCATGTAGTCAGCTGCAGGAGAGCAGGAGCAGCGACGCAGGACCGGCCTCAAGGTAAGTTTCTTTATTTATTTTTTATCTCTCCCCATGACCCCTCCGGCAAACTCGCCTGCAATCCCTCCCACGACCGCCCTCCACTCGCAATCCATGCCAATTGGCACTGTTAAGAGAAAGTCAGCCTTATCACACTTAGAGTCCACTTTTTTATCCAGGGTGCAAGAGGGAGTCAATCAAGTCTGTCAGCGCTTCTCTCAGGCCACCGAAAGCCGGTACAGTCCTCTTCTGTTCTTCTCTGGTCTAGAAATGTTCTGAAGTGGGCGTCTGGAGATGCTACATTTATGCCTGGCACAAGCTTGTGGATGGGATGACTCCTGGACACATCCTAACCAACGGGATAAAGGTTCCCAGTGCCAACACTACCCACTCTGGCCATTTTCAAAATGTTGAAAGCAATTGGCCACACTAAACCTGGGCACTGGGGGTGTGTGGGAGCAACAAAACGATGGATTTAGGCCCAGATCTCTGTACTGGAGTGAATGTATGACATTGTTCTGCATTCTGTCCATCAATTGTTGTTTTTGCATAAGTCACCCCGAGTGGGACGGGTATGCTCAAATGTGAGTCCGGTGCTCTCCACGCCACTGGAGTCAAGCTATCCTGGCTGAAGACGGCTGATAGCCTGAAACCGGTCCTAGGATGCTTGTTTCTAGTCCAGGGAGGACCTGGCCTGGCAGTTCGGGCTGGACTGTTCCCATTGGGTGCAGGGTCAAGATTGATTTGCATATGGCTGGGTCCAAACTGGAATGGCATGGGGAGCAAAAAAACGATGGATTTAGGCCCAGATCTCTGTGCTTGGGGTGAATGTATGACATTGTTCTGCATTCTGTCAATCAACTGTTGTTTTTACAATAAGTGCACAGACATGGTACTACCCCCAACATGGTAGGCACCCACACGGCTACTCCATAACCAGACCATGGATGCACTCACCTAGGGTGTCAGCCAACAGTCAGTGCAGAGGCAGCACACACAGTGCCATCAGGAGCCCTGTCCAGCTTCCTTGCTTCCCTGTGGCAGTAGCATAATCCTCAAGGGACAGTCTCCAGTGTGGCTGAAGCTAGTTTGCATGCCTCAGCTCTTCCTGTGCGCCAGCTGCTCCTTAGTCTGCAAGGGAGCGATGTTCCAGTGGAGACCTGCCTCTGGTGTGGCCCCTGTACTTCCATGGTGTCAAAGTGGCTGGAACATTCCCTGCCATCACTACCCGGGGTGGTGTGGAAGCAGAGCGAGCCAAAGAATATGTTGAGGGCATGTGTGCTGCAGCTGGCGAGCCTGCGCACTGTAGCTCCGGGAAGGCGATAGGGAGCTGACGGTGGCTGACGAGCTCTGCCATATGTCATGGGATTCAAGCCTGATGTTCAACTGTGCCCCTCTCTATTGCCATCTGCGCTTGTTAGACAGCACATCAGAGACGAGTAGTCAAAAGAGACGCTCCAACAGGCAGGTGCCTCAGGAAAGCGGTGGAGTTGGGTCTGAGTTAGTCTCATCAGACAAATCATGTCTGGCAAGTCCTAGCTGAACATTATCTATTTATGGGTGAAGTTGTTATTATTTTGGTTGTTGTCATTATAGTTATATGGGAGAAGTATGGCTGTGGAAGGGACACAAAATGTTGCGGATTGACTTTAATAGTTAGACCCGCAAAAAAAAAAAGTTTTTGGGAGGAACGCTCATGGGGCCTCATTTATGAGAAATGACGAATCGCTGCGTGAAAGCAGCGATGCGTCACTTCTCAGTGCGCACTCCTTGCGACATTCCTGATGCGTCATATTTAATGTATGACGCATCATGTCGCAAGGAGATACAGATACGTCAGTATTTCTGACGTATCTGTAAGCGCAAAAGTGACGCATTGCTGGAGTGTGTCACAAAAGTGACGCAACTCCAGCAATGCATCCTTTCACATGGGGCAAGCTCCATGTGAAAGGGCCTGCGTCAGTCTTACGCCTGCTGTGAGGCAGGCGCAAGATTTTGACGCAACAGCGTCCTAAAAGTGACGCAGTGAAATCTCATAGATTTCACTGCGTCACTTCTATGACCCTTCCTTGCGTCAATACGCCCCCATTGCATACATTATACCTGGCGCAGGTATAATGTGGCGCAGGGGTTTACAAAGTGACGCACCTACCTAGATGCGTCACTTTGTAAATATGGCGCAACAAGGCGCATTTTTTACGCTGCAGGTGCGTCACAAAAAAGTGACGCACCGGTGGCGTAAAAGTGACGCACAGCCTCATAAATGAGGCCCATGGTTTTAGTATCGCTTGCAACATTCAGGACAAACAGCTGCGCGTACTTTCAAGTTGCACTTTTTTTATTATAAAGTCGTGGGTGCACATTAAAGGGATATAGGCATAGGGAATTGTAAGACCATCTCCAAGCACGCTTGACAATCCAGTATGCATGCACCCTTTGTGCATTTATGGGGACAGTAGAGCTTTAACGTTTTCTGACTCCATTTGCGAGTAGTTTATCCAACCCGGGGCTTTCACTTAGCATCCTGGTACTTGCTGTCTTGAATTTACAGCAAGATAAACCGCAAGGCCAATGAGAGAATCAAAGAGCAAATCTGTACTTAATGACAAGTACACGTGGAATCTGGAAATGCATGGGCTCTGGGAAGGTGCATAGGTGCATAATTGAAGTAACCCTTTCCAAGCCATTGACAAGATGCCTGCTTATGGCTATGGGCGGGCAGTAAACCCCTCCACACAGCGGTTGGTGGAGTTTTTGCCCAACTCCACATTCTAAGCAGAGGAGGCAAAACTCCATGAACTCCACCGGGGAGCGGAGTTTACTGCTGACCCCTACTTCTTAATATTTAAAAGAGGTTTTGACCTGTCAAAAAGGTTTATTTTGACAAGTCGATTAAATTGCCATAGGTAGGCTACAAAGGTGGGCCTGAAGCCATGTTTTACACTGTCAATGTAGAGGATGGCAAAATAGGTGCTGCAGTCTACTAATGAAATTTTGCAACATATATTAGAAACGTATAGGTAAGTTTAATATACCAATTAGGAATATTCCAATTTGCCCATATTTAAAGGAGGAGCACAGGCACGTTACCATCGGTTAGAAGGGTTATAGTGCACAGAGTTCTAAAACCAGCAAACAAATCGGGTCCAGCAAAAAGCCGAAAAATCTGGGGGGGACCACTCAGAAAAGGCAGATTTTCTACATAATGTGTCATTGGATCCAACATTTCTAATTAGTTCACTAGACCAGCAGTTTTTAACTCTGGAATGTGACCACCATTTATGAGGCCCACAACTGTATAGAAAATGTAATAACATTAGCATACTAGCAAAGTATTTATAACCAAAATTGAAATGTTAAAACACCCTGTATATGTGAAGCAATGTGAAATCGGAGGCCAAAATTTAAATGTATATCCTTGGCTTAATTTGTGGGAGAAGCACACGTACAGCAACCAGGAATGTGTTATGGATGACCGATGGCCTCAGTTGAAGTCCTAGTATGCGCTAACTAAAAGAGAGCATCCGTGAGGAGCAAAAAAGGCAAATACCGCTTTGCCCTTTAGATATAGAAGCACATTTTTAATACCCTCAACCTTCCTATTAAAATTGAAATGTCGTTTTTTATATATTTAGTTTTCATTGAGTTAACTAAAATATTTAATAATTTGCTTATTTTTTAGACGCATACTTGTTTCTGTATTTTTGTGTATTGTTCTGATGCCAAATCATAAAAATTTCTTGAGCTAGGATGACTGGCTTCCATTAGTGATTCAGTGGTGGCTTAAAAAAGTAGATAGATGTAGAACTATCAATAACGGAACTGTTTTCCAATGAGGGATTCTAAATTACCATAAATGGACAACTCAAGGCTCTCATTGTCTATTAAATCCCCTGGAACCATGAGAAGAATCTGTGTTACTGGCAGCTGAATATCGGGAATTGCATGTCGTGTGTGGGTCCCCAAACTCACTTCCCTTGCTCTTGTCCGCAATGTAACAATACAGAAGTCATGGTGTTACAATGCCTCATCTAACTCAATCCAGCTTAAACTGCCTGGGGTCCTGCCATCCTTCCACACCATTCTCAGGAGAACCCTCTCATCAACATAAACAAAAATACCCCAAAGTATTGTCATTCTCTTTAATCAATCTTGTCAATAACCTCCCTTCAAGCATCATACAAATATTACCTACTATCCAGCCACCCTCCCCATCCTCTCTTTCTAACAACCTCGCCCTTTTCCCAATAAAAAACATGTATCCAGTGTCCTGCCTTCTTACACACTACTCTATGCACATACCTTCCCCCTACCTGCCTGATTGATGCTCTCTGCTCTCATATTGAGAGTGGAGAGTCAGTGCAGTTTACAGAAGTCAAAAGTTTAAGATTTGCTGCACTATTGACATCTATTGACTGTTCTACATCTAGACCACAGCTGCGGTAGCAGTGATCCAGATGGCAAAATTAAGGGTCACTTCTTCCTATGTCATGGGCCCTGACAAGATTCGGATTATATTGTTGTTTTCCAGCATATCCAGGTAAAGTGATAAAGCCAGGATTAGATTCCATGGGTAAAACATCCCTTCTGGACCACATCTAGCTTTGTTGCCTGCCCACCCCAGTGACTAGCCCACTGTGTTAGAGTTCTGTTGGATTTTTCTACTGCACAATATACCTATACTGAGACTGTTTGTAAGAACCCTCACTGTCTTTTTATTTATTGGAAAGAAGACAAAAGTTGATTCTGAGACCTTTTCTTTGGGTTCTGTGGCGGTAGATGGTTGCTGGGCAGTGTCCATTGTGGATGATATGCACCATTAGTGTTTCAAGGCTTAAGATTATTTTCCTTCATATGGTTAAAAGAGTTATTACATTTTTTTAACTGGCCAGTCAATAGTGTCAGGTGTCAGTAGTGAGCAGTCAAGGCTTACTCCAGGAGATTATAAAGGGATGGGAGCTCAAATATAGTATTATTTTTAATCACACTCAATAATCTCAATATTTGACCAACTTTTTTCTTTCACGATGGTCTGATTTAGAAGAGGGAGTTATGGAATGAAACTCAAAAAAATTCCTCAAGTTCACACATATTTCCGGGAGGCAAATTAACCTTAATAATGTATTTATTTATTTATTTATTTAGATTTTGTAAACAGGGAGGGCCAATACAGCACATGCAATGCACAGGTAGGTACATAATTGTCTGATCATGAAGAGCAGAGAACAAGGAGAGCACAATAACAGAAATCTACAGAGCATAATGTAAAGCAACAACCCCAGCAATGATAAGTTACCAGGATTCATACATGAGAGGTCACCACTAACACAGGGAAATATATATGCAGAGGTTGAAGTTACATTCGCAATGCCGCAAAATGTAGGCGATACAATGAATGAGTAGGAACCATTCAATATGCTACAGCTCTAAAAGCTTAGGTAGTGTGGGTGTTATCAATCGGGTGTGTTGGCAAATATGCTGTTAAGGGCCACCAGATGTCACAGGGATGAGAGACAATAGGAAGGAGTTCTGCAAACGTGTATGTTTGTTCCTGCCAGAATACCATATCACTGATCCAGTCCTTGAATTTGGGTGTCCTACCTGGACCCCATCTACATGCTATTCTTCTTTTTGCCAAGAGTAAGCTAAAGGACACAAATTTCCAATGTGCCACAGCCAGCTTCTCAGTGTAACCCAACAAGGCAAGCAGGAGGGACAGTGGTAGCTGCAGTGATGTCATTTGTTCTAATGCTGTAATGACTTGACACCAGTAGGCATGTACAGCGCCACAATCCCAGGCAAGGAGCAGGAAGTCTGCCCCCGCAACACTGCAGCGATCACCATTGTCACTATGATGTAACATATCTGTTTCAGTATTCAATGATGTTTAGCTTGCGCACAATCGATGATTTTATATTATTGTTGAGATACGTTTAGTGTAGGTGATTCTTTCTCTTATTGGGTGCACCTTGGGGTGACGTTTCCGTCCTATAACGTCTTAAAATTGAATCCACATTAGTGCTTCCAAGGATCTTGGTTGCAACCCTCTTAGGACACTCTGCATTTAGTCCAAACTGGTTTAAATATTTCATGACAATGTTTGAACTGTTTCTTCATGAATTTATTCATTCATTTCAGTGCTTATGGTCATTTTTTGATACACAATTTGATCATGGAGCTTACCTAATCCTCTCCAATGAATTTCAAGCACATCGTGCTCTTCATCAGGGAGTACTTTCTGCAAATTAAATATAACGCATATTGATACAAGACTTTGTTGCTGTCAGACTCTTGGATTTATCAATAATACAGTACATATTATGATGCATGTTATAGAAATGCTCATGGGGCGTAGTGTAATAGAAAAGACTCGTGGTAAGGTGAGAATATAGTGGTGGTGATGATTGCAGAGTGCCTCTATTTATATGTAAGTGAAATTGTCGTCATGCTGGTGAATCGGTAGTATTAAAAATACTCACGGATGACTCTTTTTGAGTGATCCTCATAAACTTCTGAAAAATGAATGGTGGCATTAAATTAAACGATTGTTCTATGTTGCCCACGTTGGGGTAATCACGTGTTTTGTTTTAGGTTTAAAAGAATAGTAACATCGCGCTTGAGAAAACCGTGCTTCAAACTCAATGTCAGACTTACTTGTGTGCAGATTTCGGGTCGTTAATAAGTAAGCGGCAGGTTCGTACTTCAATGCGGTGTTTGTAGAGTGTGTTTACTCTCCGGTAGCCGTATGTAATGTGTTTTACGCGTGCGTGATGACGGGGTGTGAGGCGATGGAAAGCAGAGACGGACTCTGTGTAAACTGTAAATATGGCGGCCATCTTAGGTGTTCATAGTGGCGATATGGTGTTCTATAAACCTACATATGAGGTGCATTGAGAAATAAAATGGGTGTGAAATGTGGATATAAATAAACATCAAATACTGTGGGATTTTTCAGACATGTGCCCCAAACATTAATATTAAAATTTAGTAAAGTGGCAACTAGAACAGTTCCTGGGAGCAAATCAGAGCCTGTTCCTATAGGTAACAGGCATATTCAATCCTTTCATTAAGACCATAAGGTGTGACGTTTGGTGCCCAATTTTGTTGAGGTTGGTCAAATATTTGTGGATTGTTGGGACTTCCTTGCTTAGGCCTGCCTTGGTGATTGCTGCCTTTATTTTAAGAAAGTTATATAGCTCTATGTCTGGTAGGTCGTGCACGCGTTGTAGGTTGGCGAAGGTGGTGGGGGACCCGTGTTCCTGTAGTTGGGATGGAGTAGAGATTCCTCACTTGGGCCAAGAGGCTACAGTAAGTATGCTGTTTTTGTATTTTATTTTTGTGTTGAACCAATTGGATTCCCATTTTGTGTTCCTTATGCTCCTTTCCATTCTTTTGTCTACATATAGAAGGGCGTTTTTGGTGTTTTTGAGAATTGTGAGAAATGTGCCCCTAACATCAATATTAACATTTAGTAAAGTGGCAATTAGAACAGTTCCTGGGAGCAAATCAGAGCCTGTTCCTATAGGTAACAGGCATATTCAATCCTTTAATTAAGACCATAAGGACTTTTCGCTCTACCAGAGCAATTTCCAATGGAAGGAGGACTGGTACCTCCAACTCAGCGGTACTTCCATGGGAAACTGTATGGCGCCCTCGTACGCTAACCTAGTAAAGGAGAGATTTTAAGAGGAGAACATTCTGTCGAACCAAGAATGGAAAAACCAAATTAAAATGTATCACAGATATATTGACGACATTTTCATGTTATGGAATGGCACCAAGGAGGAGGCAAACAGAGTTATGGAGACATGGAATACTTTTAATGAACACCTACAATTTACCAGTGAAACTTCAGACACACGAGTTACATTTCTAGATGTACTAATTCTAAAAACTGAAAAGGGTCTGGAAACGGACATCTACAGAAAAATACAGAAAGGAATAACCTTTTACACTTTTCAAGTCATCACCAAATATCGCTTAAAACACATTTACCAGCTTCACAAATGATGAGAAATAGAAGAATCGTATCTGACACTCAAAAGGCACATCAAAGGATAGATGAGATGGCACAAAGGTTCACAGATAGAGGGTACCCTCCACTAATAATAGATAAAGCTATAAACAAGTGCCTATCAACCCCACGAGAAAGCACTTTAGAACATATAGAGAAACAAGAAAACACCAGAACAGTGGTGGTATCAAAATTCTCAACTTCAAGTAAAATCTTTAAGAAAATTCTCTACAAACACAGGCTGATACTAACGATGGAGCCAGACTTCAATCAGTCATTTTTACAACCTCTGATTTTCGCCTATACCCGACACAAAAACATAGGTGAAATACTCAAACAAAGAAACCCACAAAGCCAACCACATAGTGGAACGAAGCCATGTTTGAACTGTCAGAACTGTAATAGCATCATACGTGGCACAATTATTCATCATCCAATGAAGGGTCACAAAAACAGACTTCGTGTAACAGCCACCTGCGAAACATCTAATGTGGTCTATTTACTAAAGTGCCCGTGTGGTAAAGTTTACGTGAGCAAAATTGAAAGAAAAGTACGCCTAAGGATTAATGAACACAAGTCAAATATAAGAACTAAAACATGAAATCAACGGTGGCCCCGCATTTTATGGAACAGAAGCACAATATATCTCAGTTGAGATTCATGATTTTGGAAAAAAGCGACAGAAAAGAAGGTAGAGACAAGAACAAACACCTACTACGGAGAGAGAATTACTGGATCATGAAATTACAGTCTCAAAAACCTTATGGTCTTTTTTTATATTTATTATTTCAAAAGATTTTATTAGAAGGAAATTTTTACAAACACAGTACAGAGTGGACAAAACGAAGGCAATACTGGTCTTGCTGTCACTACAAGCATATCTATTGATACATTCTGGCTTGCTGAGAAGCTTGAGTGATGGTTGTACATAATCAACTGATATCCTTGGCTTTTCCTAAAGACGTTCACATGCGTCACCTCTGTCAGTCGGAAGAGACAGTGTATAGAGATAAGTAGGAGGAAAGGCGAGAGGAAGAAAGTGAAAACGGACGCGAGTGCGGCGAGTGGTAGGTTGCTTGACTACAGAGTTTGTTGACGGGCTGCACCAGGAGGGGATTGGTGGGGGGGAGGCCAGTGATGGTGTCTGGCAGTGCGGTGTGTTCACGTCGGTTTTTGCGAGTCAAGGTATTTGTCCAGGGAAAGCCACATCTCGTTGCCCGGTCCCACTTGGGGTGTTTGATTTTTTGTTATGTTGTCTGCTCCCCTTAGGAAGGTGACCCAGTTGAACCAGACTTTGAAAGTGGCCTTCCCCGTGTCCTTCCAGTTAGAAATGATTGTCTTAGTTGCCGCCGTGAGGAGTAGGTCAATGAGGCTCCTGTCGTTAATAGAGTGTATCTCTGGGGCCATGAAAGCATTTGTTATGCTGAGGATGTCTAGTTGTGGTGTGTACCCCGTTACGTTATAGATTAAATCCCTTACTTTCCCCTAGAATCTCTTTACTTTAGGGCAGTGGATGATCAAGTGTGCTAAGTCTCCTTTCTGTTTCTGGCAGTTCCAACATAAATCGTTGTTTATGAGTCCGACAGCCGCTAGGCGTGCCGGGGTCCAGTACGCTCTGTGTAGGAGCCAGAATTTTGTTTGTGCTAGTATGGTGGTGACTTTGTTCCTGCTCGCTGAGGACCAGAGGTGTGCCTTTTCTTTTCCAACGCGGAACCAGCGGTAATTATCGAGCTGGACGCACAAAAGGCTTTCGATAGAGTGTCATGGCCCTTCCTTGACCAATGCATGCAGAAGTTCGACCTAGGTGAGAACTATAGGATAATGGTGATGGCACTATACAAAGACCCCAAAGCCCGAGTAGTAGTAAATGGGGGCACATCAGAGGCCCTATCCCTGGAAAGAGAAACCAGACAAGGCTGCCCACTCGCCCAGGCACTGTTCCTACTGACCCTAGAACCCCTACTGGCCATAATCAGGAACAACGCCGGGATAAAAGGGATGACGGTCAAAGGCAACACAGTCAAACTAGCGGCATACGCTGACGACATACTCATCATGACAGAGAACCCAGAGCCTTCGATAGAAGCACTAATGAACACCATTGATGAATATGCAAAGGTAGCCGGGTATAAGCGTAATAGAAGCAAGTCCGAATGTAAGCCACTCAACGTTCATACCACTAATTACATTATAGGTTCCTCAGGACTACACTGGCAAAGAGGGGCCCTAAAATACCTAGGTATCCATTTTGACAGGGACCTCAAGTCAACGCTGGTTCACAATGAAAAATCAATAATAAACAAGATAAAAGACAGCCTAGACGCGTGGTCCCCCAAGTACGTCAGCTGGTGGGGAAGGGTAGAAACAAAAAAAATGATGATAACCCCCATGGTTAACTACTTGCTAAGCATGCTCCCACTAATAGTCACGGAAGACTTCCACAAAAAACTAAACACCATGACAAATACGTTCCTCTGGAGGGGTAAGAAAGCTACCAGGATAAGCCTCCAGAAACTAAGGCTTAGCAAGGTCCTAGGGGGGCTCAACGTCACAAACTTTAAGACCTTCCAGACAGCTGCCTAGCCAGACAAGGCATATTCTTGCTCACGCCTGAACAAGGATATACGCCGGCTTGGCTGGAGCTAGAAAGAGCTCTGCTGGGTGGTCTTAACCCAGCGGCTCTCCTCACTGCCAACAAACACCCAGAGGCGAGCAACACAATTCTCAAAAACACCAAAAACGCCCTTCTATATGTAGACAAAAGAATGGAAAGGAGCATAAGGAACACAAAATGGGAATCCATTTGGTTCAACACAAAAATAAAATACAAAAACAGCATACTTACCTTAGCCTCTTGGCCCAAGCGAGGAATCTCTACTCCATCCCAACTAGAGGAACACGGGTCCCCCACCACCTTCGCCAACCTACAACGCGCGCACGACCTACCAGACATAGAGCTATATAACTTTCTTAAAATAAAGGCAGCAATCACCAAGGCAGGCCTAAGCAAGGAAGTCCCAACAATCCACCAATATTTGACTAACCTCAACAAAATTGGGCACCAAACATCACACCTTATGGTCTTAATGAAAGAATTGAATATGCCTTTTACCTATAGGAACAGGCTCTGATTTGCTCCCAGGAACTGTTCTAGTTGCCACTTTACTAAATTTTGATATTAATGTTTGGGGCACATGTCTGAAAAATCCCACAATATTTGATGTTTATTTATATCCACATTTCACACCCATTTTATTTCTCAATGCACCGCAGATGTAGGTTTATAGAACACCATATCGCCACTATGAGCACCTAAGATGGCCGCCGTATTTACATTTTACACAGAGTCCGTCTCCGCTTTACATCGCCTCACACCACGTCATCACGCACACGTTAAACACATTACATACGGCTACCTGAGAGTAAACACACTCTCCAAACACCGCATTACAGTACAAACCTGCCGCTTCTTTATTAACGACCCGAAATCTGCACACAAGTAAGTATGACATTGAGTTTGAAGCGCGGTTTTCTCAAGCCCGATGTTACTATTCTTTTAAACCTAATACAAAACACTTTATTCTCACCTCACCATGATTCGTTTCTATTACACTACGCCCCATGAGCATTTCTATAACATGCATCATAATATGTACTGTATTATTGATAAATCCAAGAGCCTGACAGCAACAAAGTTTTGTATCAATATGCGTTATATTTGATTTGCAGAAAGTACTCCCTGATGAAGAGCATGATGTGCTCGAAACGCATTGGAGGGGATTAAGTAAGCTCCATGATCAAATTGTGTGTCAAAAAATGACCATAACCTAAGGAGAAGTAAAGCACTGAAATGAATGAATAAATTCACAGAGAAACAGTTCAAACATTGTCGTGAAATTATTTAAACCAGTATGGACTAAATGCAGAGTTCCCTAAGGGGGATGCAACCAAGATCCTTGGAAGCACTAATGTGGAAACTTATATCTGCACATTTTGGCTGGAGTATAATAGTTGCGATGTAAGAATTTATAAAGAAGGATACGGAGCCGGGCACTGGATGAACTTTGTTCTGTCTGATTGTAACAATAACTTCACTGCCCCTCCCTAATGGCATGTCCCAACTCGGCGGCCCATTTATATCTGGCAGTGCATTGTGTAGGGTCCAAATTAGAGTACAGGCTATGGTATAGTGTGGAGACCAAATGTGACGCATCCTGGCTGTGCAGAATCATGCGCAATGGAGCAATCTCAGGGGGCTCCAGCGGGTATGTCGGTGTGTGCTTTTTGATGCTCTGTCTCAGACGAACATAGAGAAAAATGTCCATGGGAAAGGGAAGCTGTTTAGAAAATAATTGTTGTGATGTTCAAAACTTACCATTGAGGTAAAGATCCCCCCAGCAGGTAATCCCGTATTTAGCTTTAGTTTATATTTAAAAAAGGTAGAGGAGCTTAGGAAGGACACCCATTTTTATGAGGGAGGTGCGCCCTGCGAGAGAGAGAGCGAGAGCAATCCATCTCGTAACGTTATTCTTGATCTCTTCCACGGTCCGACTGTAGTTGAGTCGCATCAGCTCCTCCCGATCAGTGGTAACGTACACCCCCAGGTACTTCACCTCAATCGGCACACCACTCAATTGGGAAGTCCGGTGTCGACGCCTCCACGGACGTGGGGAGGGGGGAAATCTGGGACTTTGCCCAGTTGATGTGGATACTAGAGAGTCCTCCACAGCGAGCGAATTCCCGGAGAATTGTATTAAGATTGGAATGTGGGTCGCGGATATATAAAGTGATGTCGTCAGCATAGAGTGAGATGAGTATTGGTCGGAGGAAGCAGCAGAGCGCCTTGTCATGATAGTATTGTCTAACTCTGGCCGCAAGAGGCTCGACTGCCAAGGCAAAAAGTAGAGGAGAGTGCGGACAGCCCTGCCAAGTTCCCCTAGTGAAGGGGAAAGAGGGTGGAGAGTGCCCATTGATTAAAACTCTAGCCTCCGGGCCAGTATCTACAAGACAAGTCCATGCCAAGAACCCTTCAGGCAATCCCATGTTTTGAAGGATAACAAATAAATAATCCCATTCAACAGAGTCGAAAGCCTTTGTGGCGTCCAAGAAAACCACCACCAAGGGCATTTGAAGGTTGACTGACTGTAGAATCGAGAAGAGCGTACGCAAATTATTTGATGTTGCCTGACCAGGGATAAACCCAGCCTGGTCTGGAAGAACTAGCTTCTCCATGAGCAAGCTCAGACGGTTAGCTAATATTTTGGCGAGGATTTTTGCATCTGTATTAATCAGGGAGGGAGGGCGATAAGAGTGGCACCTGCCCGCTGGCTTGCCGGTTTTCAGTAGTGAAGAAATCAGGGCTTCCCTTAGTGATGAAGGAAGAATTCCCAACTCTTGAGCCTCAACAAAGACCTGTTTGAGAACAGGGAGCAGCTGATCAAGATATGTTTTATAAAAATCAATGGGGAGGCGTTTGAGCCCGGGGCCTTCCCTGACTTCATTTGCATGATACCGTCACATATCTCGTCATTTTCAAGAGGTGTAGCGAGAAACTCCAGCTGCACATTTCCCAGCCATCCGAGGGTTATATCTTGTAGATATATTGCAAAATCTGGGTGCGCGACCTTACGAGTACTATTTAAATCAGTATAGAGGTTGGTAAATACGTTTAGAATATCTAGGCTGTCTCTATGACGCGTGTCATTATTGTCCCGAATTTCTAGAATGTAGTTAGAAAACCTAGGCAAACGGATTTCCTGCGCTAGTGCTCTGCCCGGATGCCCGCCCTCCCCATATTTGCGCGCTGTGAAATACTTTCCTCGAAAGCAAGCCTCCTGGTCAGCCATGTGCTTAAATTCTGTGAGCTTATCTCTGAATGTTGCCAGTTGATTTCCAGAGGAGTCCCTCCATAGGGTCTCCTCCAGTTGCTTCTGTTCCCCCTCAAGCGTGATTAGAGTGCGACGGAGATCTCTCAGAACTCTGAATCTTTTGGCAAAGCAGGACCCCTGATCGTAACTTTAAAGGCCTCCAAGACTATGCCCACCCGTGCGACAGAGTCTATGTTGCGCTGGAAGAACTCATTCATTTCTGTACCCAGCTCTGCCCGGAAGACGACATCTCGCAAGGCCTCTGGCATTAATCTTTAAAACTTAGGGGTAGTGATTGAATTGAGTGGGGCAATCAACATGAAAACCGGGGCATGATCGGAGTACGTTCGAGCCAGATGTTTGGCTTGAGTGATCCACGAAACAACCCCCTGAAGACCACACAGTAGTCCAGGCGAACCGGGATGAATGTGCTGCAGTGTAATGAGTACCTTCCCTACAGTCTGGATGCAGGTGTCGCCAGGCATCTGTGAGTCCATGAGCCAAGAACACGTCTACCAGTGCTCCTTGTGTCTTGGTGTAGTGTGAGGGTAGAGAATTAGACCTGTCTTGGGTAGGGTGGAGTTGAGGTCTCTTCCCCAGTTAATATGGGTGGAGCATACTTGGAGTATGCACCTCCAAAGCGTAGTGAAATAGTCTGGGTCATCTATGTTCGGCCCGTAACAACACACCAATGTGACAGATTGCATTCCTAGTGTGCCCCTTAGCATGCAGCTCCTCCCCAAAGAGTCTTGGTGTGTGCCACCTAAAATGAAGGGAGTTTTCTGTTTTATAAGAATCACTGTGCCTCTAGAGTAGGTGGAGTATGAGGAGAATAGGCGTATTATGGCCCACTTACTGGCAAAAGTGGGGTTTATTGCAACATTGCGATCTGAACATGATGCCTATCTAACTGCATGAGTATTTGACTGTTATTTGTAGTGTCTCAGGACATGTGTGCATAGCTGAGTAATAGGGTAGTATTGCAGTGTGCTCTGAAAAGAAATGTGGAAATGTGCCTCTTAAAGTGCAGTCTTAAGTTTACCTGTGGAAGAAAAGTTAAAATGGAAACAAGTGTGAATGAGTCCCAACCCACCCCCTCCCAAAACAGTACCCCAATTGTGCCGAACAGCACCCCAGGGTATTGGTTACCCAAAAACAAAACTCCCCCACCCACAACAGCACCCCAATCGTGCTGGGACAAGAAAGTCCACCCAAATCTCACATAACTCTTGACATTACAGTCCAGCCAAGAAAGTCCAACAATAGAGTAAGTAATTTGGGGGAACACCCATGTGGGAGGCGCCAGTGGGCCACAAAATCCTCCTGTCTCCCAACAGCAACTGCAAAGCAGTTCCCCAATGGTATGGGGGTGAAGGTGGAGAGAGAGGGGTGGAGGGTGCTTGGCAATGTCCAGAACAATCCTACAAAAATACAAAAAGCCTACCAAACAGTTATAAAGGGCATGCAAATCACTTGATAAACGTATCTGTCGACAACGAGTTGTAGGAATGTAAGACCAACAGGAAAGCATGCAATGTTCTACTCTGCAGGTGCAGGTAGTGACTGCTTCACTTGAGTGGGCAGACCCGAAGCTGAAGCCCAATGTGACACTGTCCATTTCTAGAGTAAGCTTGCTGTTGGGGATGGAGACCTGGAGGCAAGGTTGTCAGGATCATGACGCAGTGATCATCGCTTGATAGTCCTGAGGAAATCATCAACTTGTTGAGGATTGGCACAGATGATATTTTTTCCCTGGTAAGTAACTCATAGATGTGCCGGATACATGAGGACATACTCGGTTTGAGCCTTACGCAGTTTTTGCTTGACTTGCAGGAACTTGCGCCGTGCCTCCTGAACTGCAACCCTAAAGTCAGGATAGATGGTGAACTCACTGCCCTCGAAGTACAGGGATTTGTGCTCTCGAGCCTTTTTTAGTGCTGTATCGCGGTCTCGATAGTTCAAGAGGCGGGCCACAATAGGATGCAGCCTGGAGGAGGCCGGGGGCCCAAGGTGCGATGTGCGCGCTCCACAATAAGTGCGATGAGAAGGTCACCGCACCAAAGGTATTTGTCAAGAGGTGCTCAATGAAGTCCTCCATGCGGCCCATATAAGTACTTTCTGGTATGCCCACAAGCGCAGATATTATTACGGCGACTGCAGGCCTTAAGGTCCTCATTTTTGGCCACGATGACTGGTGCTCAAGTGTCTTCTTTACTAATCTGACCCTACCTGTTAACTGTCATTTCAATCCTCTGAGCCGCATACGCAGATGGAGAGATTCATGATGATGTCAGCAAGTCTACTGCACGTACACCTCCAATAAGTCAGGGAACACATTTACACCCCCACATAAGAGATAAGAATGTAACCCTTTACAGCAGGATGAATGTCAGTTTTTGAACTCTCCCCTTGTAGAAATGCTGCGCAGATAAGGATGCCCTATCAAGGGAATGCACGGTGCATATTGGTGTGCATCTATCTAAGAATAAGAATGAGGGATGAGAACATCACCTGCAGTGTACCTCAAGGTTCATCCTTCAGCCCTACCCTCTTCAGCATCTACATGACACCCCTGGCCAACATTGTCAGGAGCGACAGTCTCAACATCATCTACTACATGGATAACTCCCAACACATCCTGTCCCTGACCAATGACCATCAAAGACAAGTTCCAAATATGCATGAAAGATGGGGCCATCTGGATGAACAACAACTGTCTCAAACTCAACACAGACAAGATGGAAGTACTCATCTTCGGGAAAGACAAGGACACCCTCTGGAACAACGAATGGTGGCCACCCGAGCTGAGCCCAAACCCACCGAACACGCCCGTATCCTAGACATCATACTCGACAGCCAGCTATATATGAAGAAGCAGGTCAGCACTGTCTCCTCTGCTTGCTTCCTCACCCTACAAATGCTCAGGAAGGTTTTCTGATGGCTCCCACTCAGCACCAGGCGAACTGTCACACAAACTCTCATCTCCAGCAGACTCTACTATGGAGACTCCCTCTATGTAGGAATCACTGCCCAACTCCTTAGGAAACTCCAGACCATCCAGAACACAGCAGCTAGACTTATCCTCGACCTCCCCAGACAGACGCACATCACCCCTCACGTCAGGAAACTCCATTGGCTACCAGTCGCAAAGAGATGCCAGTTCAAGCTGCTCACCCACGCTTCCAAGGCACTACACAGCGATGGACCGGCGTACCCCAACAAACAAATGAATTACCACCAACCGACCAGGGAAGTCCATTCCGGATCCCTCGAACTAGCAGCTACCCAACACATCTGCTGGGCAAACAGCTGAGGCTGCTTCTTCTCCCACTTGGTGGTTAAGAACCCGGACTCCCTCCCCCTGCACCTCTGAGCATCGCAATTGCTCCAGCAGTTCAGGAAGGACCTCAAGACTTGGATGTTCAAAAAATAGGAGCTTGATCTCGCAGCACGATCCCACTGCGCCTCCGGACCCTCACGGGACAAGCGGCTGCACTCTACAAATCCCGCTTGATTGAGTGATTGAGGGATGTGCAAACTTTTGTACCAAAGTCCAGCACACATTTTGACCACGAAAAGATTCTGTGCAGGGAATTTTGTGCACATGACCTGTATTTTTACTTAATTGCCCTCAGAAACTTCCACGAGAAAGCTGTGAGTTTCCAATTATCACTGAAAAGTTCACCTTTATAAATCAACACGGATTATGAGGCGCTGGTTGCACCCAGGGTAATGAGAATGTTCTCTCTCTGCTCCCTCCTCCCCCACATAAGCACACTTAATTCTGGCATTTGGTGACTGTAGCTTCCTCATGCCAAGCAGCATTCAGATCATACTTAGAAAAATGCACCTGCAAGCCTCAACCACAAATATATTGTAATGTATGGTATATGTCACTATGTTTCACTCTCTACTGTAATTGCTGTTTGGTGTATGTAGGATTTTGTCACCATGGCTTGGACTTGCATTGTTACTCTGAAAGCATGGAGCTGTCCAAGGCGCACCTACTTTGGTTGGAAGCCTTGCTTCATAACCCTCTAATCTCTGAATCATGTAGTAAAGATCACACTGGAGTGCACGGACAAGGTCTACTTGTCTTGTGCTGGTGATGAGCATTCCAGCATTTCTAGATTATACAGTCCAGATAATTTTATATTGATCATTTGCCTGATGCCACGCTTCTGTAAATAACAAGTGCTGCTATTACCCAATTTCATGGTACTCAATTTACTGACCTGAAAAGGATAGGAGATTTAGTCAGGCGTGTCTGGATTTAAACTCCACAGCTCACTGTCCCATCCTTCTAGCTTTTTATATAATAAGTAAGAGATTTATATTACCATTTCAGGCATATTCACAAGTAGGAAGGCACCAATAACAAAAATGTACAACCTAGTGAGATACATTTATAAGGGTACTGAATGTTACCTCAGACTTACGTGACCTTACTCTACCTGAGGCCTCGTGCCTTTGTATGGACATAAACGCCCCAGTGACTTAAAATATTCTTTAAATGTAGGGAGGAAGTACATTATACTATGTAGAGCCTATGGTTGCTACAAGCGTGGCCTTTAGGCAGTGCTTAATTAGTATAAAAAATAAGTGAAGGGCGGGCCCTTTTCAGGAGACCACTGCAGCTTGAACCACACATTGCCCCTGCCAGCATTGACAGTGACAGAACCAATACAACTATTAACCATCACACCCTTCAAGTGTAACAAGTCAGACAATTCCAGGCCCCCAAAGCTATAAGAATGGATTGGGCAGCAGATATTAGCCATTTTAATGCAGATTGAATTAATAAAGAACTTTTGATAATCTCTAGTTTAGGCAAACAGGCCACCATGTGTCAGACTGTCATCAGTATCAGTATTGACAATTAAGTGCTGGTGCTGAGAATCAGAAACCACTGGCTCAAATTAAGCACTGCCTTTACGTGCTCTCATCATGCCCTAGGAAGCATGCACATGCTCTCAAATGGAGATGGGAAGCTTGTTCATCAGTGATACCTGTATGTGGAGAGAAGGGTGTTGTTTGACAGAGAAGAGCTCCAGTTGTGTTGCAGCGAGATAGATGCGTCGTTGCATCATAGAGGGAGGATGTGAACATAGGAATATTGAGAAGGTAGCAGTCAGGAGTTTAGGACAAAATCAGGTGATGATGCTTTCCAATAGTTATATTTTTTCCTCTTGCTGTCCTTATTTTTCTTCAGTCTTCACTGCATATATTTGGCTATTTCTGTATCTTTCACTGAGTAGCCGTGCAACACCACCTCTCCCCATAACAAAGACAAATGAAACATCTGTTGTGATTATGCACAATCTCTCAGAGGAACTCCCACTTCTGCTAGTCAGTGACAAATCACACTAACGCCATATTCTGTAGGTTGGGTCACTTCAGATGTGACATAACCAACAACAGTATTAAACAGGCTCTTCAGTGCTAAGTTCCACTCCATAAGAAGTCTCCCATCCTTCGGGGAGTCCCCCTGTTAGCCAAATGTCTGTGAATATTTGTGAGATATGAGAGGGTGAGGGGACCCTCACAACATTCTGCAGGGGAGCCCCATCATTTTGTGCCATGCTGCTGGCCAGGAGGAGAATTGTTGATACTAGAGAATTTACATTTTGCAGCCATCTTCCTCGTAATCAAAGGCTGACAAAAACACTGTTTGAAGCAGTATTATAGAATGGGACTCAGCTCGAGGACATTGCACCACTTTTTTATGAGCACCAGATTACATTACCAAAGGTCAGATTCATTTTTTGTATTTAAACACGAGAAGATTATGGGATTTGCCCAGAATCACACGATGTTGAGCAGTCAAATCAACCTTGGTTTCCCAGTTCCAAAGTAGGCAGCTGTGGCTGTTAGGCCTAATCTCATTCTCTGATAGATTGGTCCTGCCCTACAGCCAAAGACAAACATCTCTCAAAGATGTTTGACAATCATAATGGAAGGATGCCCTGAGTTTCAGCTAGACGTTTGGGCTCCATTTGATTTTCAATTCAGAACTCGATAAACACGTAATATTGTAAAATCACAAATTTACAATTGTAGACAAGAGACAACTAGGAATAAAGAACAAAGGGCAATGCAATACATTTATGTCTTAATAAACAAAACAAATTGAACCTGAAAGAAGTGATTATCACCGGGGTCTAGGACAGGATTTAAAATGTGTTATTGGGTATTCAGTACTTGTTAAAAAAATAAATATTTTTTATTAAAGTACTAATGCAATATAGACATACGCCGAGTAAAGTATCTTTTTTTTAGTTTAAGATTAAAATCTCATTGTTTGGGAGATGCTTGAGCGCGCGATCCAAAAAGGCTGCTCACTGCTGAAGCTTACCCGTCTTACCGACGAGGTTTTGAAAGCCCATTTCACAGGAATAATTCAATTCCTGTTGTTAGGAATCCTTGCCTGCCCATAAGGAAGTGCTTTTTGCAGATTTTTTGGTGGTGCTGATGACTTCTGGACTCCTCTGGCTGCCAGTTCTCCTTCACGGAGGCTTCCCTCAGCTTGGCTCCGAGGTTCCTGTCAGTGAGGCGTAGTTCTGTATCTGGAGAGGGCGCAGCTTTGGCCTTGGTATCTTCCCACTTCTGGTTTTAGCTGCTGCACTGGTTCAGCATATTTATCTACATTTCTATTTTGGTATTTACCATTTTTGCCTTGTATTTATTAAATTTCTTTGAGTATGGAAAGCAATTCTTCAACAAATAAACATAAACCGACAGTTTCTCCTCAGCCTGTTAAGTCAAAAATGGTAGATACATCGGAACCCTCCCTTATTACTATTCTGGAGGAATTGAAGGCTGTTAGATCAAATACAGATAGTATTGCCATGGAAATTAAAAATATACAGAAAGATATGGCAAGTCTTTCAATGAAGTTTTCAGATAATGAGATTAAATTAAATGACGTTATAACAAAAACCGATAAGCTAATACCACTTGTTACAAAAATCCCTTCTATCAGTACTAGACTGCTTGAGTTAGAAAATAAAAATAGGCAATATAACTTGCGCATTTTTAATTTGCCTGAAGATATAGAAGGGAATGACTGCAGAGGCAACCTTTAGAACCTTCTGCTTAATTTATTAAGTTTGAAGTTTTCA
The DNA here is from genome assembly GCF_964263255.1 of Lissotriton vulgaris. Taxonomy (NCBI): domain Eukaryota; kingdom Metazoa; phylum Chordata; class Amphibia; order Caudata; family Salamandridae; genus Lissotriton; species Lissotriton vulgaris. Next base: position 649,989,173 of record NC_141700.1, on the reverse strand, counting down.
GAAAAATTTGAGATTGATAAAGCACATCGTATTCCATCTCATCGTATACCAGGCCAAACTATACCTCGGCAACTAATTTTTAAGGTTCTTCGCCATCACCATCTCATCCTTATCTGGAAAGCAGCTAGAGAAATTCCTTCTCTTCTATTTAATGGCTTTAAAATCTTCATTCATAAGGATTTTGCTAAGGAGACTGTTGCCATACGACAAGATTTTTGCAGCTTTGAAACCACCAATTAAAAACTCTGGCTGCAAATATGGACTCTTCGATCCATCCACCAAGTCTTCTTCACTGTTTTGTTCTTTATTTTATGTTTTCTTTGTTTTTACAGCTACTTCTTTGGTCTCCTATACTGCTTCTTTCATATCTTATATATTTCTTCATTCTTTCTCTATTTTTTTTATGTCACTTCATAGTATACGAATATTACTCACAAAACTAAAGTTGTTTCTTTGACTGTTGCCATTTGTTTATTGCAAGAAACTCACATTGATGACAACATCTAAGCATACATGCAAGGGAAATGGGTCGGTCAGATTATCTCCTACCCTGTAATAGGTAAAAAAAATGGTGTGGCTATTCTTTTTTCAACAAACCTTCAATTTCAAATTTTAGATAAACAATCTGATTCTGAAGGTAGATTTCTCTTGGTTAAAGTAAAATTTTATAATACGATTTTACATTTAATTAATATTTATGGACCAACGGCAGATGACCCAAATTTCTGGTCTCATATTACCAATAAAATTCTTCAACTTGGGAAAGTTTCCTTGATTGTGGGGTGTGACTTTAACTTGATTAGTGACCCCCTCTAGATAGACTATCCTCGACCAAATTTACACCTCCGAAAGCATTTCATTCGCTCAGTACTTCATTTAAAAAGACTAAGCTTGTTGACAACTGGAGACTACTTTTCCCCACTCAGAAAGAATTCAACTTTTTCTCTAATCCCCATACTTCTCACTCACGCTTAGATTATTTGTTGGTGTCTAGAGACATAGTGAAATCTATAACTCAGCCTGCCATTGGAAACAATGAAATTTCAGACCAATCAGTAATTTCAGTTCATTTACAAGTTAATAGTTTTTCTATCTCTCATTCCCGTTGGCGCATGAATGTAGATGTTGTCCTTCAAGATGTTCATAAAGACACAATTTTAAAAGTAATTCATAAGTATTTCTCACATAATCCTGATGTTGTTACCTCCCCTATTATAAAATGAGATGCTTTTAAGGCATACTTAAGGGGATAGTTATTTCTATAATGGCCCACGGAAATAAGACATTTAAAACCAAATTGCCACACTTAGAAAAACAAATTGCAAAATTTGAATGAATATTTATATCTTCTTAAAATATTGTTATTAAGACCACATTGCAAAAACGTATATGAATATAATTCAATTTGCTTTTAATGCAAACAAGTCAGGAAAACTTTTAGCTAACTATCTTCGCATCAAAAAATAGAAATCAAATTCATGCTATACACAAAGATAACAGTACAGTTGCTGTGTCTACTTCAGCTATTCTTGACGAGTTCCTTAAATTTTATTCTTCGTTATACAGTTGCCCAAATTTTATTGATTCTCAAGTTATTGACAATTTTGTAACTTCTGCTCATTTGACGAAACTTTCGCAGTCTGATAAAGCCAAATTAGATAGCCCTATAACTACAGAACAACTTATAATTGCTATTCAATCTCTCAAACCCTAAAAACCTCCTGGTCCTGATGGCATTCCTTCTTTTGCTGATATTCTCACCCCTCACTTACATCATTAATTCACTACATTGACACAATCTGGCTAACTCAGTGGCTCTTTTAAAGAAGCTTTAATTATAGTTTTGCCTAAACCAGATTAAGACCACACTAAGGTTTCAAATTATCGTCCTATTTCCCTAATAAATCAGGACTGTACATTTTTTGCAAAAATCCTTGCTACCAGGTTAGCTCGGGTTTTGTCGTCCCTTATTCACATAGATCAATCTGGTTTTATGTCAAAACGATTCCCTATAAATAACACACGGCTCCTCTTTCATGTTATTGATAAAGCTTCTACCTCTACTTCTCCTGTCGGTCTTCTTGCTTTAGATGCGGAGAAAGCGTTTGATAAAGTTCATTGGCAATTTATTTTTCATACGCTATCTTTTTTTAATGTTGGTAATAATTTTATAAAAATTGTGTCAACATTATATGGCTCCCCTTCTGGTGATCTTTTTATCAATGGTCAGTTTTCAAATCCCTTTTCTCTCTATAGAGGAACCTGACAAGGTTGTCCATTGTCACCTCTTCTTTTTTTATTAGCAATTGAACCTTTTCTTTCTCAACTTATGAATTCCACTGGTATTGAAGGAATAGATTTAGCTAATGTTAACCCTAAAACATCTACTTATGCAGATGATTGTCTTCTATACCTTAGTAAACCAGCCACTTCTATACCCGCAGTTTTAAATGTTGAACATGAATATTCTATTGTTTCTGGTTATACATTGAATACTCCAGAATTCTTTCCCCTAAGTGTCCATTGCACACCTTCATACTGGATAATACTGAAATTATCTGGCAAAAGGAGAAATATGAATATTTAGGTATACATTTTTCATAATCCTTAAAACATTCCATTACTCTCAATTGTGATATCGTAATTACAAAAATTATAGCTAAAATGCATCAGTGGGCCCCACTACATTTCTCTTGGTGGGGGAAAATTGATACCGTCAAAATGGTATTAGCCCCAATTGTTTTCTACATCTGATCTATGATCCACGTACAATTACTCCTGTTAGTTTATAAAAAAATTGTATATGCTTATTTCTAAATTTGTTTGGAATCATAAACCAACTCATTTTGGCTGTATCAAACCTAAACTTTCCAAACTTAATGGAGGATTTGGCCTGCGTGATTTTTTAAAATATCATAGGTGTTTATCTTAAAAAAAGGTTAATTTTAATTTACCTGTACCGACCCTAGATATTCCCCTAAATGGTTAATGGTAGAACGAAATTTAGTTTCCCCATTTCCTCTTCAATCACTTTTGTCTTTGTCCAATTCAAATACATTTTTCAAATCCTCCCCATCATAGCATCCACTAAATTGAATGATATTGACTTTGATGCTTCTTTTTCCTCACATATTTCAGATTCTACTATGATTTCTCTTTGGCACAATCCTATATTAACCCCTTCCCTGTGCATGACGGACCACGCCGTCATGAGCCACGGGCGGCGTGTGCTTATGATGGCTTGGTTCCTTCATGCTGCGGCCGCTCCGCCCACGCAGGACTGATTCCCCGCCTGTGTGGGCGAATTAGTGATTGGGCGGAGTTGTGACGGAACCACGCTGTCATGAGCACAGCTTGCCCGTGACTCATGACGACGTCGTTCCATCACAAGCATGGCGGCGCTGCACTCACCCCCCCTCCCCAGCACCGTGGCAAAATTAGCGCTGCGGCCAAGAGGTTAAAGTTTAATCACACCATCACGTTTTGGAAATTATGGATTTCAGCTGGTATTTTCTCCCTTCAGGATATTTATGAAAATGAGGCTTTGTTATCATTCTCTGAATTACAGGCTAAACTCATGTTACCCAATAGCAAAGCTTTTAAATATGAAATTCTCTGCAATGTCCTACTTAACACCTTCGCAAATGTGCTTCCCCACATTAAAACCCCTGATTTGGTAACCTGTATTAAAGCTTTTTCAGCCTCTCAACATACTGTCTCCATATTTTATTAACAGATACATTCTACAAGTGTTACCAACCTAACTTTTTTATCCACTTTCTGGAATGCAGAACTCTTCTTGAATTTTTCGTTAAATTAGTGGAGACAAATCTGGGACCACTAATATTTCAGGGTGGTTTCCTGTATCGTTATCTCATACTAATGCTTTTATTTTACTTAATTGTCTATGGACTCCTTATAAATTATATAAGGCTAAACTTGTTGATTCCTCACTTTGTTGGAATTGCAAACGTTATGAGGGTACTTTAAAGCATGTTCTTTTTGATTGTGCAGTAATATTTAAATTTTGTACGAGTGTTTGGGATATCATTGTTAAAATACTTCCTATCTCTGAGGCTCTCACTTACAACATGCTTATTTATAAATGTTATGTTTTATCATCTACCTTATTGGAGTCCCATTCTAAACGTTTTGATATTCGTATTTCCATTACTATTAAATCCATTACCTCCAATTGGAAATCAGCTGAGGCAATATCACTCCAGGCTTGGTGGTCTTATGTTACTTTTGTTAGATCTGGTGCCCAATTGCCTTATTAGGGACCGTGTAAAAATACATCTTCATTTCAACAGTTATGGAAACCAATTGATGATTATATAAATACTTATCTATAAAATATTTAGTAACTGTATTTATTATTTTAGTTGCATTGTTATATGACAAGTGTTTTGGGGAGTAGCCGTGTTTGTTCCGTATTCAATCCTTATAATTGTATTGCTTCTATGACAATTGTAAACTGTTGTATATAGATACTGTCATGACAGTGTTTTTTTAACTTTAGTATTGATCTGTTATATATACCAACACTGTATCATTTTTTGTTTTGTCTTTGTTTGCAAAAAACCCAGTAAAATATTCTGAACACAGAATCTCATTGTCTACATGGGGCAAGGTAGTCAGCAGTGTGGGTTTCTTCATGCACAATTTTCTACATAACTGATGACAAATTAAACAGAATGTCAACTTTCGATGACCCCCTTGCTCCTTCCTCCGCTATCTTTGTCATCAGAGTTATTTGCAGTTGGGCTGTAATCCAAGGATATCTCAGAGTTAGGCACTCAGAGCCCGATTCACAGAATGAATTTAAGACTCAATCCTAAACTTACTACTATTTTTATATTCACAGAATGCACTTACTACTTTTGGCATTCACAGATTGAACTTACTACTTTTGGTATTCACAGAAGTTAGGATTTTGTCTTAAGTCTAACTTAAGACAGACTTAAGACAGACTTAAGACACACTTAAGACACACTTAAGACAAAATCCTAACTTCTGTGAATACCAAAAGTAGTAAGTTCTTTCTGTGAATGCCAAAAGTAGTAAGTGCATTCTGTGAATACCAAAATAGTAGTAAGATTAGGATTGAGTCTTAAGTTCATTCTGTGAATCGGGCCCTCAGGTACTACCGTAAAAAATCCTTTAATACTCTGTGAACTGTGCCAGTCTTACACCATTTTGGGCATCCTGTCTGATGTGTTAGCTTTCTTTCTCCATGGGTGAAACCTCGAGCCCAGTGGGAGATGCTCCACTTATTTTATTTCAATGCTAAATTCTGCTAAGCTTAGGATACACCCAAGAAGTCTTCCTACTGCTAGTCAAGGAGGACTACTGTCACCCCAACATGCTGAGGTGCGGCTGTCAGTTGGTATCAACTTGTAATCAACAGCAGGGGCACAGGCCCTATCTCTGGCACCCCTGAACAAGGTACCTATTGGCACCTATGGATATATTTGATGAGCTTCTAATTTTTGGGACTCTTATATTTTCTTCTTTTTCTGTAATGTGTATTGAGTATTGGCCTGTTAGAGCTCTCCCTAGAGGGAGGACTAGGACTGCGAGCTACCTCACGAGCAGCATTGAGTCTCTGCTGTACCAGCGCTACTAATTGTGTTTTTAGATCGCGATTTGTGAATTGATGCATTTTTATTCTGAGGGGGGCTTTTATTCTCAGAGTTAAGTGGGAATTGTTTTTAGGAACTCTAACACCCCTACACACGCTATTCTCTTCGCTGACAGCCTCGCCCAGCCGTTTTTACTTCCCGGTTGAGGCGGCGGCGGGCGCCATCTTGGGTGTGGGCTGGGGCTGCGCTCTAGTCGCGCCGGCCTCCCGCCCTCCCAGACTACTTAGCAGGGCTTCTCCAGCTGCTCGCTGCCTGTTAGAGCTCTCCCTAGAGGGAGGACTAGGGCTGCGAGCTACCTCACGAGCAGCATTGAGTCTCTGCTGTACCAGCGCTACTAATTGTGTTTTTAGATCGCGATTTGTGAATTGATGCATTTTTATTCTGAGGGGGGCTTTTATTCTCAGAGTTAAGTGGGAATTGTTTTTAGGAACTCTAACACCCCTACACACGCTATTCTCTTCGCTGACAGCCTCACCCAGCCGTTTTTACTTCCCGGTTGAGGCGGCGGCGGGCGCCATCTTGGGTGTGGGCTGGGGCTGCGCTCTAGTCGCGCCGGCCTCACGCCCTCCTCTCCACCTATAATATGTGTGTAGGGACCAGACGGCGCAGCGGGCTGGCGCAGCGGGCTCGCCGGACGCGCGCCGAAGCCGCGCCTAAGCCAAGCCCGTCTGCGCCCGTCCGCGGCCGACCGGGGCCAGGGGCCCAGACCCCTACATCTCGGGCGTGCCGCGGGCAGTCCTACACAAGTAAGAGGCTGAGAGACCTATGCCCCCCTCCACTCACGGCCTGTCGCCACCTGATGGAGCCACTTGACCTGGGTCCATGTCCTCATTGTACATTCAAAGGGAGGTGTTTTTCGCCGGTCGTCCCTGACCCTGAAGCGATTATTGTTAATGGGGGGCTCTTAAATTGTAGATCCTTCAGCAAACATTCCCTCCAACTGTGGGATCTCTTACAAGATGAGCCCTGAATATACTATTTTTAACTGAAACCTGGTTAGGAGAACATTCTGATCCAGACATAGTGGATACAATTCCGCCAGGTTACACCCTCCATAGACTTGATAGAGAAAAGGGAAGGGGAGGTGGCATTGCCATCATTGTCAAACACCCTTTTGAGTGTGTTCTAAAACCAGTAAAAATTGATAACAGCGAAGCTGGTGAATTTAACATCAAACTGACCCAACACGAGGCAATTTCGGGCATCCTAATATACAGACCTCCAGGCTCTCTGGGCAACTTCCGAAGTAGCTTACTGGAAGGGGTCACTCAGACTGCGATCAAACACAATAAAGTATTGGTGTTGGGGGATCTGAATTTACATCTAGAGGATCCCCTACAGAAGGAGGCAGAGGATGTCCGTTTAGTCCTACAAGAATTACAACTGGACTTGCTAAGTGTTGCTGCTACACATGAGAGGGGTCATTGTTTGGACCCTATCTTCGCCAGTTGGGACAAGATAAAGGCACTTACCTCCTGTCAGCTCCCTTGGACCGACCACTTCTTGGTCCCTTTCCAATGTTCTTACCAGCCATATAAGGCCACTGAGAATGGGATGGAGAATGTTATGAGACGTAAATGGAGACAATATTCTCAAGAGAACTTCATATGCGCCATCCAGAAAGCGCAACCACCGCTTGCCACGGACAGTGATCAGGCCAATAATGAATTTAATCAGCTTGTGACTGCCACCCTGGATGAGCTAGTTCCCATGAGTAAGGGTAAAGCCAGAGAAGGTAGACAACGCACTGCCCCGTGGTTCACTCCGGAACTCCAGCAAATCAAGTCTAATTGTAAAAAACTTGAAAGGAGCTGGAGAAGGAACCCGAGCGAACAAGGTAAAAACAGTTATAGCTTAGCACATAGAAGCTATCAGTACGCGGTGCGTAGAGCGAAAGCTAAATATTTCCAGACACGCATTGAGGCCGCCGAGAGCTCCTCACGCAAATTGTTTAAAATATACAAGGAAATATCATTAGTCTCCAGCTCTAACACCCCCCTAAGGGCCACCGTGGAGGGATGCAACAGAGTCGCTAATTTCTTTTCCAACAAAGTCAAAGCTATTTATGCCTCCTTCACCCAACAACCAGGAAAGGGCATAGACTTTAGAGCAGGCGGTTCGCCTGTGGCTCCTGACTCTTCGTTGCAAACTTTCGAGGTACCTGCCGCTAATAGGCTAATAAAGATCTGTCGCAGCGTGAAGTCCGGTTCCCCCAACGATCCGGCACCGGCCTGGGTCATCTCAGAGGGTCTTGTAGCCCTGGAACCATACATCAGACATGTCTTACAGACCTCCTTTTCCACTCAACGAGTCCCGGAGGAGTGGAAGAAGGCCATAGTACTGCCAATAAGGAAAAAACCTAATGTAAGCATCGAGGTGCTGGAAAACCTCAGACCTATTTCCTTGTTGCCGTATGTGGCGAAAGTGGCTGAGAAGGTGGTCAATGCTCAGCTCACTGAGCACCTGGAGAGAGGGAACCTACTTCATCCCTCACAATCAGGATTTAGGGCGGGCTACTCAACTGAGACAGCTCTCCTACGTGCCACTGAGACTTTAAGAGCAGGAGCGGATGCAGGACATACAATGGCCCTGATCATGCTCGACCTCAGCGCGGCTTTTGACACCGTAGCGCATTCCATCCTGCTACGGTGTCTGAGTGAAGCCGGGGTCGTTGGTCCTGCGCTGTACTGGCTACAGTCGTTTCTCACAGAAAGATGTTTCCAGGTACAGCAAGGGACATGTCGTTCGATAGAGTTGCCACTAGACCAGGGAGTGCCTCAGGGCTCAGCCTTGAGCCCTACTCTTTTTAATCTTTACATGGCCTCCCTGGCGAAGGTGGTACAATCATTTGGGGTGGAATTGGTATCATACGCCGACGACACCCAGCTGCTGATTTCTCTATCGCAGAACACCACCAACACCTCCACCAACTTTAAGTCCTGTATGCAGGCGCTAGCTGAGTGGATGGACTCCCACTGCCTAAAACTCAATGGCTCTAAGACAGAGGTGCTGGTAGTGGGGGGAAAAAGCAAAAGCTGGTCAGCCGAGTGGTGGCCTCCGTGCCTTGGCCCTACCCCCATACCTTGTGAGGAGGCTAAGAATCTAGGAGTCTGGGTCAACCCCTCTCTCTCCTATGATGGCCACATAAGGCGTCTTGTGGGCAAATGTTTTGGAGTACTGAAGACCCTAAACAAAACCTTAGACCTACTACCCATAGCGGCCAGAAGGACACTGACGCAGGCATTGGTGACCTCTCGGATGGACTATGGAAACATCTTGTTCCTAGGGTCCACCGAGGGCTGCCTTGGCCGCCTGCAAGTTATCCAGAATTCCGCCGCTAGACTGGTGCTAAGAAGACCCAGGAGAGCTAATTCTCAGAAGGCGCTGGATGCGCTTCACTGGCTGCCTGTGAAGAAACGCGTGCTGTTCAAGTGCCTCCTCTTCTGTCACCGAATTGTCTGGGGCAGGTCGCCCGCCTACCTTAGGGACTTAGTCAGCCGCTACGAACCAACAAGGACCCTCCGGTCGGAGGGTACCGGGCTGCTGACAGTTCCCAGGATAAGGAAGGCCAGAATGGGTGGACGATCTTTTGCGTTCCAAGCAGCTCAACACTGGAACAAACTTCCTCCTGCTCTGAGAATGGAGAGCAGTGAATCGCTGTTCAGGGCTAAGCTCAAAACACAATTATACACTGTGTAGGGTCAAAGGTTCTTATGGTGATCGTTAGTAGCTCTTAGCGCGGGGACACGCCGAGATGGCGTTACTGAGCGCTCTATAAGCTCTTTTTATTATTATTATATTATTATTATATATTATGTTAACAGTGTGGCCGATGTCCTTTTAGGATGACAAGATAGCTATATGCCAAAAGGAGGTCCAATTGAGGTGAATGGAGGCCACTTGGCTCTACTCTTCACAGAAAGTGTCCTAGCCCTGGTACTGCCTGCATCGTCTGACACGCTGATCCCTGTTTATCGTTGCCTGATGTTGGGCTCCAATACACATAGCCAAAGGATTAATAGCAATAGTGCTGCAGCACCAGGACACCTGAGCCCCCTTAACTCCTTATTGTGAACATGGGCAAAGCTAGGTTGAAAGCACAAGTGCTTTGACAATGAATCCTCTGGGTTTGTGGAACCCAAAACATCTCCGGGCATTTGGTGTTCTGGATCTTCTGTTTCCCTGTTTGAGATGAAAAAGTGTAAAGATGAATCCATCAACGATAGAGCAGTAATACTCTTTTATTGAAGTCTTACACACATCGTGTCTGCTCTGGACAGCCAGCTCTGCAAATGACAGTCGCTTCTAGGATCAGCTGACATTCTCGAATGCCAGCTGATTATATCGTAAAGACAGTGAACAGCAGAAGGTAGGTTGTCTTAAAGGGAAAGAGATGTGCATGCATATGAATGACAATACCTACCTTCACAACACATCTTCCTCCTTGGAACAACACTGGAAAATAAGAATGTACATAAAATACTGGAGCGTGATTATTTTACAATACGGAGGAAGGATGCTGCAGCGTAGGGACGGATACATCATAAGTTATTAAGTTAAACAATACAAAACGGATACACCTGTACGAGGAGAAAATCTGTAAATATTAAAGTCAAATATGCCAAATAGATGAAGGATACATAACGAGCTACCCTTCAGAATATTGCAAGGAGGTAGACCCAGCAAGGACGACGAAAACTTTGATCAGAACAAATACATGGATAATTGTGAATAAATAAAACAGTTACTCACACACAAAAGTCCTTAAACCTACTAGATTTAGTGATGGTATGCCATGCCCACAGAATTGTCACCTTCAGTGGTAGTACTACTACTCACATGTGAGTTTTTGGTTCCACACTGTTGTGCAGGACTGCCCTTGTTGAAGGCATCTTCACGGTCCTCGTTACTCAGGGCATTATTTTCATCATTCATACTGACCATACTCTGGTTATTAATCTGGCAACTGGGATTACCTTAATTCTAGGTATCTTCAGAGTCCTCACTGCTCAGAGTATCATTTTCATCATCCATACTCTCCAGACTTTGGTTGTCCATACGGTCATTGTTACAGGCACTACCATAATGTGGTTGCTCGCTCCTTCATAACTTTGTGTTTCATCATCGTCATGCAACCACTCGAATCTCCGATCATTGCTATTCACCGTTGGTAGCGGGAACCCACTATCATCTAGTGAGCTGTTAAGATCCCGCAGGCGCGGTCTTACACACCAACACACTCGGGGGGAGGACTGCACAGTAGCCACAACGCGTCTGCTCCATGCAGCTGCCTCTGCTAATGACAGTTGCTTCTCGGATCAGTTGGCATTCTAGAACACCAGCTGATTATATCATAATGAGAGTGAACAGCAGTGGGTACAGTGTCCTAAAGGGAGAGTGATGCACGCACATATGAATAACTATACCCACCATCACGACAAAAAGTCCCTGGAAGATGCACTTTAAAATCAGAAACGTCAGCCATCTCATTTGATCACAGTTTATTTTCCTTTAATGACTTTGTCAATCAATGTAGACTGTCCTTTTTAAGCATGTACTTTTGACTCCCTTTGATTTTTCAAGAAGTCTGCTGGATTTGCCTTGATGGAGGTGTTGAACCGTTTCCC